>NW_026587556.1:3206652-3311211 GCF_907164565.1 Psammomys obesus
ATATATATATATATATATATATATATATATATATATATATATATATATATATATATTTTTTTTTTTTAAAGAAAATAGAATTCATTGTGTGCCTTTGAGGTATTAAATAATGTTATGGGATACGTATAGTGAAGAGATTGGAAGGAAACTAACATATCCACATACATGAATTATCCACACACCACATAGTTACTCATTTGGCTTCTGTGACAAGAGCAGCTAAAATCTATTCATTTAGAATCGATCCCGAATGGTAGATCTGTGTTATCTAGTCTTCCCGCGGTAGGTCAGGTATCTACACTTGTTTGTCTTATGTACCCATTGCTTTGTGTCTGGTTATCCTTTCCATGTATTTGCATTCTCTCCCTCCCTCTCTTCTTCTCTTCCTTCTGTTTAAAAAGCACAGCTCTCATCCTAAAGGGAACAAGAGATAATTTATACTGGAGTCATTTTGAGTGACTGGAACACACATTTAGATTGCTCCAAATTCTGTGTTCCAACATGGAAGCAGTTTCATGAAGTTTTTGAAGTTTTATAGCTTTTACAGTACAAAGAGAGTCATAAATCAAGACAAGTTTAAAATACATTGATGGGTACATCAGAGAGATAGTTATAAGATGAAGAAAGCTCTTCTTATAGGCCCATGTGCTATCTGATGACATTCTTAACTCTTGGGTTAATGGAAGCTAGTGGTCTGTTAAGTTAATAGATTCCAAAAGGGAATCTATTATCTATTTATCTATTAGTCACAAGATATTAGTTCAGACTTGGGCAGGGTGGGGGTGGGGAGGGGTTGAGAAATGGCTGTTCTGGAGAGCTAGAACTAGCCCCAGATCAGATAATTAGCTTCTAGGCCTGCAACATGCAAGTCTCTCCACAGTACCGCAGTTCCAATCAGGCAGTCTCAGCAGGTGCAGCTTCTTTCTAGGAGTTCTCCTTCCTTCCTTCCTTCCTTCCTTCCTTCCTTCCTTCCTTCCTTCCTTCTTTCCCTCTTTCCCTCCCTTCCTTCTTCTCCCTTTCTCTCTGTCCTGTTTTTCTTTCCTTATTTCTGATTCCACCACCTAGAATCCCCTAAGAAGGGAGTCTTAGTCGAAGGATTGACAAATTCGAGTTGATCTGTGGGCGTGTCTGTCTTTTGGGCATTGTTTTGACTGCTGGTATAAGAAGACCTGGCCCTTTGTGGTTAGTACCATTCCTTATGGTCCTGAACCATACAAAACAGGAGAAAGCTGGATGAGAGCAAAGAAAAAAGAAGCATGGGTGCAGTCACTTCGCTCTGCTCTTAGATATGCTATAACTAGTTGTTCTGGGTTCCTGCCACCTTGACTTCCCCTCAGTAATGGACTGTGACCTGGAACTGTAAGCCAAATAAACCCTTTGCTCCTCTGAGTGTCATTTGATCACAGTGTTTTGACACAGCAATAGAAATGAAACCAAAATATGTGGCTTATTTCACATCCATGTTGTATGTTGTATCTTAAAGATGTTTTATTTGTTTACTTATTTAGTTATCATTTATTAGTATCAAGGAGGGTCTCACTATGTTAGACCCAGGCTGCCCTCATTATTTCGAGTGCTGGTATTATAGGGGTTTGCCACCGCACTACACCGCCGAGGGAGTGGAATTCCTAACCACCTTGAGGTGAGCTGTTGCAAGTCTTAGCCTGATAGCTATATTAGGTGAGAACTTGGGCGGAGTCTGCCGGCACGTTTGAGTCTCACCGCTGGGACAGGGCTTGAGACCCAAGCAGGCAGGGCCCAGTGAGCAGGATGCTCTCTTCACCCAACCCCCCGCCGTGTCAGCAGACGTGTCTGACCCAGAATAACCACAGAGCTATGAGAGAGGCACTGTCGTAGAGGCAGGAGTGCCAAGGCTTGGAAGGATGGGAGCACCGGCCAGGTGTGTGGTACTCTCATTCCTGTCCTCTCTATGTCCTCAAGGTTAGGAAGATTCGTTACACCTCACTCTACGGGAAGGTTTGCATCGAGGGGGCAGGGCAACTGCAGTCCCATGTGTTTCGCCTGTCCCTCCCCAGGGTGCTCATGGGTGTTCTCTTCACAGCAGAGGAAAGCTCAGAATTACAGTGGGGAAAAAAGGAAGGGACGAGCTTCCATCACCCAAGCTGCTGCTCCTGGTGGTGGGGCCCAGCTCTCCTGGTTTGCCTTAATGCACAATGAACCTTGGGATAACATTGTGTCTTGAGGTGGGCAGCGCTCTGGTGGTATGACAGGAACCTTGGACTCTCTCTGCTGGGAAAGAACGGGATTTTTTCTTTCCCCAGGAGGCACCCTTTCTGCAAGTAAATCTGTGTTCTCTGCCCTACCCCTGCCAGCATCATGGCCTATGAATTCTCTTTCATTTTGTGCTTGCAAGTATGTGTGTGTATGTGTGTGCGTGCGTGTGTGTGTGTGTGTGTGTGTGTGCACATGCGCTTTAAAGAGCATGCATAGGTGAGCACACTTACCTACGTGTGTGACAGCCAGAGGTCATAGATTGAGGTCCTCTTCCCACTACGGCAAGCATTTCGCTGACTGAGCAGTCTTCCCCACATTGGTATTTCTTTTGATGGAGAAGGAAGCAATGTGACAACTCATTTGGGGCTGTAAAACCTAGTGGGACACAGTAGAGAGAAAGATCCAAAGAGTTTTAAAGGGCCCCAGTTTGATGGTGAATTGTTTTATGGCAACAAAAATTAGGTTACTTACGGAAAGTGAAGGTTAGGGAATCTGCAGGAAATCTGTGACATTGCCTTTGGGCAGCTGAAATGTTACATAAGAAAGTTTTAAATCCTTCTTTCTTCTTTTTACAATTTAGAAAAATAGAAATCTTCTTAGCACAGTGAGCTTTCAAAGTAAGTTAGAAATGAATTGGTTAGGGCTGGGGATATAGCTCAGTTGGTAGAGTGCTTGCCTAGCATGCACAGTCCTGGGTTTGACCCTTAGCATTCCATAAACTGGGTGTGATGGTACATGCCTGTGAGTCCAGTACTCAGAATGTGGAAGCAGAAAGATTAGAAGTTCAAGGTCATATATGTGTGTATGTGTAACATCAAAGTAGATGTGAGACCATGTGTCCTAACAAGAAAAAGAAAGGAAAACAAGAGAGGATAATTGTACTGGCTGGTTCTGTATGTCAACTTGACACAAGCTAGAGGCAGATCATCAGAGAGGAAGGATCATCAGTTGAGGAAATATCTCCATGAGATCCAGTTGTAAGGCATTTTCTCAGTTAGTGACCAATGGGGAGGGCCCAGCCCATGGTAGATGGTGCCATCCCTCAGGTGGTAGTCCTGGGTTCCATAAGAAAGCAGGTTGAGCAAGCCATGGGAAGCAAGCCAGTAAGCAGCACCCCTCCATGGCCTTTGCATCAGCTCCTGCCTCTGGGTTTCAGCCCTGCTTGAGTTCCTGTCCTGACTTCCTCACATGATGGATTGTGATCTGGAAGTTTGAGCCAAATAAGCCCTTTCCTTCCCAACTTGCTTTTTGGTCATAGTGTTCAATAGAAACCCTAACTAAGACAATAATGGTACAGGAAAAAGAAACATATTGTATTTTTTTTTTTCTCATAGAGAATCTAAATTGTGTGTGTGTCAGGGGGAAGGCACAGACAGACACATAAGGGAAACTATTTAGGGAAAGGAGAGTGGCTAGTAGGGGAGGGGAGGAGAGTAATGAAAATATGAGGAAATATATCATACACATGTGTGAAATGTCACAATGAGGCCATTATTTTATATGCTAACTAAAGTAATTTTTAAAATTCTCATAAAGAATTTTCATAAAGTGAACTCTCTGCTGGGTGTGATAGTGTGTGTGCCTGTAATATTAGCTTTTGGAGGCTGAGGCAGAAGAATCCCTGGCCGTCAGGCATTTGACCTGACCTCCAGCAGGGACATCAGAGCAAAAACCTATCTCTTAAGGGAGAAGATGAAACTCCCTCTGAAGGATTCTATCTCATCACGTTTGTATGTGCTAGTTCAGGAGTTTTGGCAAAACAACCTCTTAATAAGTCAGCAAAACTGGGTCATGGCTTCCTGCAGAGCAGCCATTGCAGTCCTCTGGTGGTTTGAATAAGAATGCCCCCATATGCTCATATATTTGCATGCTTAGTTGCTGAGAGAAGAGTTAGGAGGTGTGGCTTTGTTGGAGGAGGTGTGGCTTTGTTGGAGGAGGTGTGTCCTTGTTGGAGGAGGTGTGCTGCTGGGGTGGGCTCTCAGGTTTCCAAAGCCCACACAAAGCAAAGCTGCTACGCTTCCGGCTAAGCCTCTGAAATTGTAAGACCCCAATTAAACGACTTCCTTTGTAAGAGTTGCCTTGGTAATGGTATCTCTTCAGAGCAGCAGAGCACTAGCAAGACAAGTATTTTATCTACACAATTCTGGCATCTTGATTTAGCTGTTTCTCAAAAAGGTCATTTGCGAAACGAAAACTTAAAAAAAGGACCTTCAAAAATAATCCTACAGTCCCAAGAAGTGCAGACTTATGTTCTGAATATGATGTGTTGCAAAGCAAGTCCTGCCAAAAGGCCATTTGATAATAGCCCTTCCAGGAGACTGTTCTTCACCGTTTACCCTGGGTTCTTTACAACCTCTAAGGAGATGTTTGCATTGATGTGAGCCTGGGGTGTTCCTGTCTTACACTAGCACATAGTCCATAATTGGCTTAATGAAGTGACCAGTCATCACCGAGAAACCTGACAGGCATCTAAGGAAAAAGAGCCAATGTCAGTGGAAGGACTGGGGAGGTTACAGTCAGGGCAGCCACTTGAGCTGCTATTAGGACCTGGGAGGTAAGGACACTGGCTGCATGAGCTGCTGGGGTCAGAGGGGCCTGTGGGGAAGTGGTGTATATCCCCATGTGCAAATGGCACACTGACTGCTGGTTTGGCAGCTTGGATATTGATGTAAATTGCCCTGACTGCTGAATGTTTGCAACTAATTCAACATTTTAGCAATCTGGGAGCAGCTCTTTGTAAGCTAAACAGGATAGTTATGTGAGTGACAGGAGGCCAGGGGTCAGCACCAGTCTGAGACCCAGTGGTTAGGGAAGTGGAGGAACCTTGAGAGCAAAGGCTGTCCTCTTCTCCACAGATGGTGCCGATGACGAAGGGTGTTCTCACTTTCATTTTCTGTGGATTGTCTCTAACTAAGTTTTATGCAAGGAACTAGGCCAGCTCCCTCTTCGCAGCTGGAGTTCAAAACCACCTCAGTCCCTCAACATTTGTGTGTGTGTGTGTGTGTGTGTGTGTGTGTGTGTGTATACATGTATGTGTGCTCTTGAGTGTACATATGTGTGTGAGCTTGTAAGTCAAAGGTTAGCATCAGGTGTCTTCCTCAATCACTCTTCACTTTATTTTTGGGACAGGGTTTCTCACTGAAGCTGAGAATTGGCTAGACTGGCTGGCCAGAGAACCCCAGAGATCCACCTGTCTCTGCTTCCTTGGTGGCTGGGTTATAGGTATGTGACACTGAACCTAGCATTTACATTTTTTTAAATTTGTTTTTCTTTTATATGTACTGTATGTATGCCTGTATGAAAGTGTCAGTTCCCCTGGAACTGGAATTACAGACAGCGGTGAGCTGCCATGTGGGTGCTGGAACTTGAACCTGGGTCCTCTGTAGGAGCAGCCAGTGCTCTTATCCACGAAGCCATCTCTCCAGCCTTGGGCCTAGCTTTTTACATCGGTGCTGAGGAGAAAACCCAGCTCCTTATACTTGCACAGCAAGCACTTTACAAACTAAGCCATCTCCCCAGCCCCTTTCTCGACATCTTTTTTTTCTTTCTTAAGGAAGGACTCTCCTAGTCTCTTATTTTTAAAAATAATTTATTTAATTTACTTCTCTGTGTGTTGGCATGAAGTTGTCAGAATACATGGGACTGGAGTTATAAACAGTTGTGAGTTGCCGTATGGTTGCTGGGAATTGAACCTGGGTCCTTTGGAAGTACAGCTAGTGCTCTTAACCACTGACCCATCTTTAAACAGGAGCCTCCTGTTTAAAGATCTTTTCCCAGGAGCCTCCAGCCAGTCTTCTGAGTTGGATTCAATTATAGGGGATGTGGATGTTATTTCTCCAAAGGTTTCTAAGCCTGGCAGACTCTCTATCTCCCGACCATGTATTGATCCCAACATAGCTTCTCAGTTGCAAATGATGGGACTGCGGAGTTGACAGCCAAGGCAGGGGTGTCTGGAGCAGATGTCAGAACCACTAGGAGTCAACAGTGGTCCAGAACAAGAGCTCTGGGAAAACGCCTCTTTCAGATTCTGCTTCCTCCATTTGCTCTGAAGCTGCCTGAGCTTAGAAAAGTTGCATAAACCATCTGTGATGTGGGGACAGCAGAATGCCACCAGCTGTGAGAGTGTTGTGAAGATTTAGTAAGCCAATTCTCAATAAAAAGCATTTGTTGTTAGCTATTATGATAAAAAAATATTATTTGAGCCAGGCCACCACGCCTGTAATCCAAACTCTCTTGGAGGCAGAGTCAGGCAGATTTCTGTGAGTTTGAGGCTAGCCTGGTCTACTAAGTCTAGGATAGCCAAGGCTACACAGAGAAATCCTGTTAAAAAAAAAAAAACTATAAAAAAATATTATTTGGAAGGGCCTGAGAGGTGGCTCAGTGATTGAGAGGCTTGGTGCATTCTAGGCAAGCACTCTACCAACTGAACCATATCCCAGGCCTTCAGTTTTTGGTTTCGTTTTAAAACAGTATATTTCTAATTGTATATGTATGTATGTGCAGGTGCCCACCGAGGCCAGAGAAGCATTTCCAATCCTCCAGAGCTGGAGTTGCAAGCAGTTGTGAGTCACCGGTCATGGGTGCTAGCAACTGAACTTGGGTCCTTTGCAAGAGCATTAAGCATTGCTAACTGCTGTGCCTAACTCCAGCCCCTGATTTTTTTGGTGGCTTCAGCAAGAGTCAACTATGTTTTCCCCATGGCTAAGGTCTTTATCAGGGTTTCTTATCTACTTCACTCTGCATTGACCAGATGAGTCCCTATTCTCAGAGAGCCACGGGTTTTGGGCACTTGGAGTAGGAAGGGATCAATCATGGACTGGATGAACAAGCTGCATGACTTTGAGTTATTTATGCTTCTGTTTTTCTATCACACTTTACTCTGAGTCTGGCTCAGCACACATACAGTTCTTGCCAACTTCAGCACTCTTGCTGCCTGGGGCAGCAGGCAACTCCTTCGTGGCTGCTGCATTCCTTGTCTTCTGTGTATTATTTCAGCTGTCTTAATTAGGAACCCCATCCTTCTAAGCCAACCTGGTTCTCTTATTCTCATTGTTCACAGGGTTATTTTTGTAGCCCTGGGCTGCAGGACATTTATAGAAGTGGGGTCGGAAAGTCCTTGGCGAGAAGTCTATGCTGCCATTCACTAGGCCAACAAAAAGTCACTGAGTTACTTCCCTATGTCCTGGGCTCTGCTGTGTGCTGAGGATACAGCAGCGAACAAATTAGGCAAAGTCTCTTCCACCTTTGTGGAATGACTTTCTAGTCGAAAAGACAGCAATAAGCAAGTCTAAAGCTGAAGGACTAGCAGATTTTGTTCACAGACTGTTGTCTACTTGTGTCCTTAAGCGGTAGACAGAATGAAGGAGCTTTCTAGCATCTTCTTTGATTAACAACAACAACAAAAAAGATTGAACTGTTTTTATTTCGTATGTACGGATGTCTTGCCTGCATGTATGTTTGAGCATCACATAGGTGCCTGGTGCCCACACATGCCAGAAGAGGGTGTCAGATCTCCTGCAATTGGAGTTAAAGATGGTTTCAAGCAGCATGTGGAGCTGGGAACTGAACCTGGGTCCTCTAGAAGAGCAGCCAGTGCTCTTTAACCCCTGAGCCATCTCTGCAATCTCCGAGGGTCCCTTTTGTAATCCTATTCACAAGGCTTTTCTCAAAGGCGTGCCCTACAAGTACAGTTATAGGAAGGGATACATGCCATTACATGTCTAGTAGTTACTCGGTAGAGTGCTTGCCATGTAAGGATGACAATCCAAGTTCACATCCCCAACACCCATGTAAAAAGCCTTATGCAGTGGCACTCGCCTGAATTCCCGGTGTTGAGGCGGTAAAGACAGGAGGTCTCTGGAAGTCACTGGCAAGTCAGGCCGGCTAAATTAGTAAGCTCCAGGTTCAGTGAGAGATCTTCTCTCAAAAAACAAGGTATGAGAGTGATTGAGGAATGACACACAATGTTTACTACAGACCTCTTTGTAGTAAGAGTGGATTTCCCAGAATCTATTTTACTTGACTGTGGTGATTTATCACACCCTTGTGCAGGACTGTGGGATGTCACAATCAAGGATAATGCCATGGAGATTCCAACCAGAAGAGCCATGGGTAAGAAACACATTTCATGCCTTGAAGAATGTATACTAAGCTTGTATTTTATTTTCCAAAACGTAATCACAGGGTTAATTTTTTAATACTTCATTTTTTAAGAGATCTATTTATTTATTATTTATACAGTATTCTGCCTGCATGTCAGAAGAGGGCAGCAGATCTCATTACACATAGTTATAAGCCACCATGTGGTTCCTGGGAATTGAACTCAGGACCTTTGGAAGAACAGCCAGTGCTCTTAACCTCTGAGCCATATCTCCGGCCCACAGGATTAATTTTTGTGTTGTATTTATTATTTATTTATTTTGAGTGTGTGAATGCAGGTGCATGTAGAGGTCAGAGGTCAGCCTCGGTCAAGCACAAGACAGAGGTCAAGCCGTCTATCTTGTTTTATGAGACAGGGTCTCCCATTAGTCTGAAGCTTGCTGACTAGCCCAGACTGGATTGCTACCAAGCATCAGGAACTTCCTGTCTCCTCCTCCCCAGCACTGGGAGCAGAGATGCATACTTTTTTTTTTTTTTTTTTTTGATGAAACATTCAAAATGCAAGATGACCACCCTGTTCAAGTGGGGAAGATTCTGATGCTACGTGAATCTCGGAGAACTCAATGTCCTTGCACAAAATTAGATAGCAACCAGCAAGTAGGTGATTCTCTACTTGGGATCCAGACCTATGATGACTGTTGACGTGTGTATGAGGATGAGATGCAGGAAGTCGGGATACTACCCGTCGAGGGCTGCACAACAATAACCAGCCTCCACGGAAGCAGGGGAAGGGGGTGAGAGGTGGTGGATAGGGAGCGGGTGTGAATGTGATTTTTGGAGAAGTAGCAACTGGACATGGCAAGGACGAAGCCATTGACTGGAACCAATGCATCTACCTGATTTCATTCAGAAAAAGACTATTGAATTCTGAGAAATAATTGTCTGAAGGTTCTCACTGGCTGAGGGTGGGCACTGATTAATGGGAAGAATTCAGGCAGCATTGACGCACAACCACAGCACTATCTATAGCTTTGGTTTCTGTCTGTCCCTTTCGGCAGTCCCCATCTCCATGGACATCTTAGTCACTGTTCTATTGCTGTGAAGAGACACCATGGGCAAGGAAACTCTTTAAAGGAAAACATTCAATTGGTCTGGCTTACAGTTTCAGAGGTTTGGTCCATCATCATCATGGTGGGAAGCATGGCGGCACGCAGGCAGACGTGGTGCTGGAGAAGGAGCTGAGAGTTCTGCATCCTGAGCCTCAGGCAGCAGGAAGAGTGAGATACTGGGCCTGGCAAGGACTTTTGAAATCTCAAAGCCCTCCCCCAGGGACACACATCTTCCATCAAGACCACACCCACTTCTTCCAGACCGCACCTCCTTCTAATCCCCTCAAAGAGTTCCACTCCTCAGTGACTAAGCACGCAAATGCATGAGCCTATTGGAGGCCGTTCATAGTCAACCACAACAATGGCTTGTCCTTCTGTTTCCTCTAGTTCTCATTTTCATACACAGCCCTACACCAGCCAGCCTCTTTGCTTTCCATCATTTTCAATCCCAAAATTCATTGCAAAAGAAAAGGAGAAGAAATCCCCTCGGTTAAAATTAAGAGGTGATGTTGCCAAGCAGGGAGTGGCTTTTAAGTCCCCAGAAGTTTGTCTCCTAGGTGGTCCTAGAGCCTGCCAGCTGGACAACGTTAACTGTCACAAGCTGGGAAGGAGAATTTGTCTTGAGAGACCAAAAAGTTTAAAGCCCCAGCCACCCGGGAAAAGAAACTTAATGAAATCTTTCCCCACCCACTGCCCACTAGTTATACATTTGCTAGGAAACCGGCCCATGCCCCTAGGAAGGGACACCAGGTCATTAATGGTTTGGGGACCTTCCTCCAGCCAATCAATTCAAAATGCAACATCCCTTTTGTGTTTCGACCAATAGGTGCTTGCCAGGCAGGAATCCCCCTGCTTTGGGCATGTTGGGAGGGACTGGTATCTTTAAATCACCCAACTAACCTGAGCATGGGGCTCTCGGGGTTCTTGGGGCTCTCGGCTCTCACCAGCTCTCACCGCTTCAGCTGTGGGGGTGTGAGCCCAAACTGCAGCTTGTAATCAAAGGATCCTCATGCGTTTTGCAATGGACTCAACTCCTGGTGGTGGTCTTTTAGGGTCTCGAGATTCGGGCACAACAGACTTACAAATGATTCCAGGTCTTTTCATGTATTTAACTGCTCTTACTCCCATCAAATCATACATTACTGGCAAGCCCAGTGTTTCAGGCCTGTAATCTTAGCTACTTGGCAGGTTAAGGCAAGAAGATCACAAGTTTAAGCCTAGCCTGGCATATAGCATGGGTTCAAGGCCAGCCTGAGCAACTTCATAAAGCCATATCTCAAAACAGAAAGTAAAAGAGGCCTCAGGGCACAGCTCAGTCTCAGATCCCTTGCCTATCACGGGTGAAATCCTAGCTTCAACCCCCAGTATTACAAAGAAAATGAAAGATTATATATTATTCCTAGCATAGAATCTGTTATAGAAGAAGTTTTATTCAAATTGCACAAAGCCTGTACACGCCTTTAGGAATAGCAATGCTTCTTAACAGAGGCAAGCCCATCGCTTTAATGCTATTCAGTGAGCACACTTGAACGCTGCAGCTGGGTAAATACTGAGACACACAAGGACACTTTAGAAGGGAGAACGGTTAATACAGAGCCATACGCCAGCCAAACTCCTGGGTTTTCATTGCTTTTAATCCCAATTCATTGCAAAAGAAAAGGAGAAGAAATCCCCTCAGTTAAAATTCAGAGACGTGATTACCAAGCAAAGGGTCCCTTGTAAATAAGTCACAGATGGAGAGTTCGTAAAAATAGAAAAAAAAAAAATTTCACCCTATGGTCATTTGTTGACACACCAGAACTATCAACACAGATGTTTAAACACATCAGATTGCCACCTCGTAGGTTCATTAGTCCTAGTTCAGCTTGCTATCACAAAAAAATGACTGGCGTTACAAAATTTCCACTCAATTGCCTTGACTTTTATTTAGGGCATATGGATTTTCAGATTTTCCTCAGTAGACGTCAGGCGTTATCCAGGCCAGAAAGCCATCAAAGAAACATGATGCACTGGAGATGTATATAATTAGTGCCACTTTGTCGAACTTAAGTCTCTTTGGTATCATGGTCATCCAACCAAGGTAGTTTTTAAGTCTTTGCTTAAAAACAAAACAAAACAACCAGGCAAACAAAAAAAAAAAAAAAAAAAAAAAACCACAGCAGTAACAGACATTTCAAGTAAGTGCTTGAGGTTAAAAGAGAGAGAGAGAGAGAAGTTAAAGATGGAACTAAAACATCTTGGTAACTCATTCTCCTTTCCTGCCGCTCGTCCTCTGTCTCCACCAGTCACTCCATTTCCCTTGAGGGAAACTGTTGAAGCTTAGCTGTTGAGAGCACCGACTGTTGTTCCAGAGGGTTCAATTCCCAGCACCCACATGGCAGCTCACAACTGTCTGTAATGACAGTTCCAGGGAATCTGACGCCCTCTTCTGGTCTCCCTGGGCACTGCACACCCACATGGTACCCAAAACATAAATGCAGACAAACACCCAAACACATAATTGGAAAAAAAAAAAAAAAAAACACTTTAAAAAAGTAATTGTTTCTAGTAACGAGATTCCAGCAGTGTGACAATCTGTATCAGTCTTTATTTTTATTTTTATTTTTATTTTTTTTTTGGTTTCCAAATACACCTCTGTTCACATCTTAACAAAATATTGTGTGATTCATTTTACTCCATTTTCCAGGAATATTCTTTTCCAAAATAAAGCTACTACCCAGCCCTCCACAGGAAACATCCAGAGGCCCTACATACTGGTAAGTAATAAAATAAATCAACATAGCGAACAATACTAACTAATAATCAACAAATATGTATTAATTTCTTTTCATAGGGATTGAGATGGTACTCAAAAGAATATAGTAGAAGATAGGTTTGCCTAACATTTTATACTCCAGGTGGATTATAATACACAGACACAAGAAAAGTGAACTCCAACCCAGACCAGAAGATTATCAGAGTTGTTGGTAGGACAACCTAGCATTTGGGTAAGTACATGAAAGAGATGTACTTATTGCTTATAGAAGAGAGGGATGTGGAATAGAAAGGAAAAACAAAACCAAAAAAAAAAAAAAAAAGAAATCCATTAGAGGAATGGAGAGAAGCATTCGAATTTTAAAGCAGAACAGTGAATTGAGGAAATAATCTCTCTGCTGTTGTGCACATATTTGTGACTATAGTTGCAGTATAAATATTAATCTCTGTGTGTGTGTGTGTGTGTGTGTCTGTGTGTGTGTTGTATGTGTGAAGGCCAGAGGTTGATGTGCAGTGTTTCTTCAGTTGATCTAAAAATGTTTTTATTTCCTCAGATGAGAGGATGAGATAAGATCTGTACTCAAGCTTTATAAATACATGGCTTGGGCTAAGCCCAAAGCATTTCTATCTAAATATCCCTAGACCTATATATATACATACATACATACATACATACATACATACATACATACATACATGTGTGTGTGTGTGTGTGTGTGTATAGAGTCTGCACAATCTAATTTTCTACAAGACCAGACCTTGAAGGCTTTAGCCTCATCTGTTAACCTAGGCCTAGAATGTTTTCAGCCTCTGAGACTTACTGCTGAATAAGCTCACCCTTTCCAATTCTTTATGAACTCTGGCTGGCTAGTTCAACTCAGCTTTTCTGGCTCAAAACTCCTTTCCATGCTGACTGACTCAAACTGGCTTCTCTCTGCTTCTCACTGAATTGTTCTCCTTGAAAAACCTGCCTCTGAATTCCATGAACTGAATTGCATAAACTCATTCAACTGAACATCACTGAAATGCACCAAACTGTACTGTACTCCCAAACTATACTGTACTGTCTCCATGAACTCCATACTGTACTCTCCTCCACTGTACTGTATTGTCCCGTTCTCTCTGCATGCTGCTCTTAAGTAGACTCTCTCCCTCTCTCTCCCCTTCTCTCTCTCTAGTGAGAAATGGGTGTATCCTATCTCTGACTCATTCTGTCAAATCTTTCTGTGATTTGTCACTTTGTCTGCCTCTCAATTAGACATCATTGTTTGGGATTAAAAGTGTATACTAGAGGCATGTCTATATTCCAGCCAGAGGGATTAAAGGTGTGTATTCCAGCTGGATTACACAGACCTAGGTCTTTGGATGCTATCCCTTGACACAGTAGCCTTGTTGCTGCATTAAGACTCCTCTATATTGTGATCTCCATCTTAATTTTTGAGATGGGATCTCTCACTGGACTTGGCCAGCAAGAATCTACCTGTCTCCTCTTCTGTACTGGCATAACAACTGCAGGGCCACCATACTGGCTTTTACGTATGTCTTAGGAATCTGAAGTCAAATCTTCATGCTTACATGGCTAACACTTTGCCACCTGAGCCATCTCCCTGCCTTTAATGAAGAGTGATCTGAAACCAGGTCTGTGGCAGAGGCCTGAGATCCCAGTCACTCAGAAGGCTGAGAAAGAAGGATCAAAATGGTAAGGCTTGTCTGGGCAACTTAGCAAGATCAAACAAACAAACGAACAAACAAACAAACAAAAAGAGGTTGGAGAGATGGATCAGAGGTTAAGCGCCATTGACACCATCCCTTCCAAAAGATGAAACACAGTCAGGTCACCCACACCCAGTTTGTTTAGGCTCCTTTGAGAGTTACAAAAAATAAACTCATGCCTTACCAGCTGTCATAATTTGGATATAAAATGTCCCCTGAGGCTCCTGTATTTGAATTTTTGGTAAGCTGGCAGCACTGTTTTGGGAGGCTGTGAGCCCTTTAGAAGGAGGACCTGACTTTGAGGGAATCGGTTTCTCGTGTATGTGTGTGTGGTGTGGTGTGTGGTGCCTCGAGGTTTACGAGCCTGATTTGTTTCCTGATCCCCTGAGATATGAGCATTCAGCCTCTTGTTCCTACTGCTATAGATTAGAGCCGGTTCCCCACTTCTGTGTATCTTCCTTCTCTCGTGATGGACTCACCCTTAAGTTGATTCTTGTTGGGCATTTGGTCATAGTGATGAGGAAAGGAACTAACACATCATCTGTACTGATTGTTTCTCCCACAGAGTTAACCATCATCTATCCCAACCATATCAATGAGAAATTGTCACTGTCTGTCCTGGAGGAGTTGTGCTAACTGACAAAGCAGGTCCTCACTCTTCCCGGAAGAGGCTCACATATTTTTTTTTTCCCCTCACGGAAAGAAAAATAATTTTCCTGTATCTTAGTTGCAGAAAATTAGGCTTGTCTAAGCCAGGTGGTTTATAAATAATAAATTACATTATCTGAAAGAACATATTACTGTTATGTTTGGTTGGCCAGGTCCCTGATGTATGCTTTTCAGTGTACACACAGACCAAGACATTTGTGATAATTTAACAAATGTATGAATGCAAATCAGGGTAATGCAAACCAGAAAAGTGAGTGTAAAGCCAGACCTGGTGGCGGGCCTGTGATTCTAGCTATTCAGGAGGCTTGAGGCAGGAAAATGGACATTTCATGGCTTGTCTAGGCAACTTAGTAAGATTGAAAAATAAGGGAGCTAGAGAGATGGCTCAGTGGTTAAGAGCACTTGCTGCTCTTGCAGAGGACCTCAGTTGTGTTCCAAGTACCCATATCAGGCAGTCCCCAATCTCCCATTAGCCCAGTTCCAGGGCATCTGATACCTTATTGTGTCCTCTGAGGGCATTGCACGCACAGTGTGCATAAAAAGCAGGTACACACACATACACATAAATACAAATACATTTTTAACTTAAAATATAAAGAGAACTGGGGACATGGCTCAGTAGCAAAGTACTTGACTAGCATGTGTGAGGCCCTAGGTTTAATCTCTACTACCACAGGAGGAAAATGAATTTGTCTGACATACTTAGCATGGCTTGCTTAAGGAAGCATTTATTATTTCTGTCTGTCCAGCCTCTTTTTCTCTGTAAATGTGGGAAGGTAGTGGGCCTCCCCATACGCTTGAGTACCTAGCTTCTTCCTGTGTTTTGTATTCCTGCAGGGTTGTCGATATTTTGTGCTTTCTATTTTTCTTTTCTCCTCTCTCAGCTAAACTTGAGAAATTGGAATTTTTATTGGGGGTAAATGATAAAAAGTAACTGGAAATGGTCAATACAATGGCAATGTTCTGGAAAAACTAGTTAGCAGTCCCTATTCCTCTTGGTCCCTGAAGTACACCCCAATGGACTCATCTTTCCAGAGCTGTAGTGGTCAAGCCTTGTTCAACATTGCAAGCTGTCATTTTTCATATTTACTATCATTTTGCTTATTGTTTTTAAATATAGCTGTATCTGAATTTTTCTATAGCTTGCCATGAAGGTGATATGGTATGGCCTTCCTGTTTCAACTTCCTACCCCATCATTAGGATGGGAAGTTTGAAACTGAGGATTACAGGTGGGGAGCAGGGGTGGCATCAGAGAGGCCATGCCTGTCCTAATTGATTTTAAGGAAAGCAGAAGTAAAGAGCAAGGCTAAAACCGAGGAAGGCAGCTTGTTCATCAATGAACACTCCTCTCACACCGCCCATTACAACAAACACAGGCCACAGCACAGGTCAGTGTGCAGGGCCCTTGGTAGCTTTTTTTTTTTTTTTTCATGAAAAACACCTATTTCTGATTTCACTCACAAAAGAGAAAATTTGTTTTCAAACATTGAGTCATGTTCCTGAACTGAAAAACAATTACTGTGTATATATGACTTCATTATATTTTTTTGTGATATTTTTGTCTTTCTTCAGTGACAGACCCTGAAGTGCTCTGAATGACAGGCATTGGTTCTGCCTTGATATGTTAAAAACTTGAAGTTTTAAAATATGGAAGTTTACAACAACAAAAAAAATGTCCCTCTTCCATGATGTATGAGTTATCAGGGCCAATTGTACCCCAAAGGGGCCCAAGGAAAGTTCCCCTGCATATCCAAAGAACAGAGAAATGGGGAGTGTGGAAATGCAGCTTTGAGAAGCAAACTGAAGTCCTGTGTTGGCTGTGTAGGTAAAGATGCCCTAGTCCAGAGTGGAGGCAACAGAAGTGTGGAGGAGAAGGATCAACAGAGTTGGCAACACGGGGAAGATGACCTGTGGAGTTTCACGGCCTTGCACTTTGTTGATGGCTCTGCTGTCACAGTCTTGAAATTCCTCACATTTTTCTGAAAATTTCTGGCTGACTCTACAGATTATGGAGGAATCATGTATGCAAATGTTCTCTGAAAGCTATAAAGCATTGCTGGGGTGATTATGGGAAGCCATGGGTGTACCCGTTCTAATCTCTGGAGCCTGTAGATGTTACTCAAGAGAGCAAAAGAGACTTTGAAGATCTGATTAAGGGTTTTGAGATAAGGAAATTGCCTGCATTATCTGGGTGAACCCCATGCAATCACAGGTCTTTACATGCAGGGACACAAGAGAGATAGGGTCAGAAAGAACATGACAACAGAAGCAGGTTGTGTCACTGTGTCACATGAGGTTCTGAGTCTAGGAATGCAAGTGGCTCTGGGAGCCGGAAAAAGCAAGGAGATATTGTTTTCTATAATAATCCAAATGAATGCAGTCCATTGACTTGAACTTCTGGCTCCCAAAAAGTACGATTAATATATCGAGTTTGTTTCCAGTCATTAAATTTGTGGTCATTTGTTACATCAAAATGACAAACTGACATACACACACTGGATGTCAGGAATATTGATCAAGATAGGGACTACCGTTTATTGAACACTTCCTATTTTCTAGGCACTACAGGAAGCCCGTGTACACAATCTTACATAATCCTAGAACATTATCTGAGGTGTAACTAAGACCCTGAAACTGACTAGAACGTGTTACATTTGGGATAGTCCATGTCCCTTTAAGCTTTTCTGTGCGTTTATCCTGATTCTTCTTTCTCCCTGCATAAGTTTGGTTTATCTTCATGTTTTAAAGTGCATTATAGATTTTCCCGGCTTTGGTAGAGGAGTAGGAGAGACACCAAGCGATGACATTCACTTCTGAGGCGTGTAACATGAAGGATTTGCTGAAGCCTCCTTGACAAGATGCCAGGTGGTTTTAGGTGCAGAGGTGAGAAAAAGAGTCAAAGAAAGCTCTTGGGATTGCGGGTCAAAGATTCCGCCAGGTTGAGGATATCCTGAGCGGTGACAAGGAGCAACCTGCACAGCGCTGGTTTCCCTGCGGGGCCCCAGCCTCGTTTCTCAAAGCGACAAAACCGAGTTTCCACCACCGCCGGCCAACCCCAATCACAGCACCCGCTCTCCCGCCCGCTCCTGGGTGTTTTGGAGCCCTCGTGGTCCCGCCTCATTGGTCGCCGCGGAGCCCCGCCTCAGGGAGAGCGACCTCCGCCCCTGTAGTTCTCCATTTTTGAGGCCTTCCCGTTGTGGGGGGCCCTCAAGGGGCTATCGGGACTACAACTCCCAGAAGGCTTTGCGCAGAGGGCGTGCTCACAACTGAGGACGTCGGGGGCGGGGCCTCCTGGGATGAAGCGGGGGCGCGCAGCGCTGGTACATCAGTAGCTGCTGCTGGGAACCGTGGAGTGTTTTTCTGCCCGAGGCCGGCACTCAGACCTGGAGGCTCCCGGCTCCTAGCTCCCGGTCACTGGCTCCTGGAGTCGTCGTAGCGGAGGCCCGCCGTTCCCTAGCCCGGAGTGGCCGGGGCCACCGCAGCGGCCGAGGTCGCAATGAGTCCCGGGTTCCGCCGGGCGGTCGCTGGGCAGGGGGCGGCGGCCGCAGTGCAGCTGCTTGTCACTCTGAGCTTCCTCCCAAGTCTTGTCAAGAACCAGGTAAGCCCGAGGGACGTGAGGCTGGGGACCGGCCGCGCCGGCGTCGCCGAGAGGCCGCGGGGGGGGCAGGTGCGAGTGGCCAGCCAGGGACCGAGGGAACCGCACCGGCTAGTGCGGGAAACGTCTGTAAACCGCGGCGGCGGGCGCGGGGACGCGACACGCGTGGCGGCGGTAGACGGAAGAGGAAGATGGTGACTGCCAGCAAGCGCTGTGGCTTTATCTTTGTGATGGTGAGGGGGAGGAAACCCTCGGTGTCTTGAACAGGGGGGGGGCGGGGGGGGGGGCCCAAGCCTCTGACTCTTCCCTCAGGAGATGACAGGGAGGCAGGCCCTCCACCCTCTTCCCAAGAGGACTAGAGGAGGACAGGATTTCACTTCCTTGAACTTGTGCACCAGAGATAGGAAGGCTTTAGCTGCTTTATTATTACCCAACCATCCTGCTATGCAAAGTAGCATCGCCAGGTGAACGCAGTTACAACATTGGAGGATCTGGGCCCCGACTGTGGGCCTCCAAGTCTATAGTGAGGCTTTCTGGCTGGAGAGTCCGTTACACTTTGGGGTTGCCTTGGTGAGGCGAGTATTGCTGAAGTGTTCACAGTCTGTTAGAAAGCCAAGGGTTAGCTGACCACAGCCTCCCGTCTTGAAGAGAGGTCGGTTTGCTGCTTTTTCAGTGAGGAAGATTTGAACAGGTTGACAGATTCTGCTGTATCTTGTGTGCACCTGCTGCAAAGTGTTAGTTCGAAGAGCCAACAACGGAGCAAAACAAGTGTCTCAGATGGCCTGATAATGAGGGGACACGCAGTTTGAAGCAATTAACGCTCATTGCTAAGCAAAAAAAAAAAAAGGGGTAACTATGAGGGTATCCATGTAAACATGTTTTTCTGACTATTCATGGGTGTTATGGTGTCTAGCACTAAATCCTGGAATGCTTGTCTATTCGGCTGGTGTCCGTGTGTGAGTGCTCTTTAAATGGATGACTTGATTGAAAAATAAAAGAAACAGCTGGGAACAGTAGTCACACACCTGTAGCCTCAGCACTCAGGGGATAGAAAAGCAGATTGCCACGGGTTGGACACTAAGCTGGTCTACATATGCCGTTCCAGGTTATCCAGAACTGCATAGCAAGACCCTCTCTCATCTAAACAATGATCCTACGGGTGTGGGGGGGAAATAGGGGGAAGGAAAAGAAACTCTTTGTTGAACGCGGAGGTTCTCTGGCTCCTTTCTATATATTCTGCGGCCATCTGGAACTGTGCAAGGAATCAGCATTTTAAACAAGCCTTGTCAGTGTCTGTAATGCAGTTGCTCTTTCCACTACATTTTAGCCTGGCTTAGAAAATACTGTGATATAATGCTGGGTGTATCTACCAGACTTAGAAAAAAAAATTAACTTCCTAGATTGCCAATAGCAAAATTATTTTCTAGTTACTAGTTTGATGTTTGGCTTGAGTGGAACTTATATTTAAGTGTTTTTATAAAGTCTGATTTCTCATTTTCTTGCTTTATATATGTCATATATTAATTGTATACTTTATCACCAATCTAGAAGCTTCACTTCAGTTTTCCCCAGCTACCAATAATCATATCTAATTAGTGGTTTATAATGTACCTGTAATTCTATTTCCTTATATTCAAATATATATAATCAACATTTAAATATTTGTACATTTCAAAGTAACACGGTGCCAAACAGTCTTCAAAAGTGTATATATATTTTGTTTGTAGTGGTACTTACTAGTATAGTTTTGATGACATTTTTAGATAGCACTTAGCCCATAACATGCTTAATTATATATTACCACATTTTATTTGGCACATATCTCATATGTAAGGCTTTGGTGGTTAATGAAGTTCAGAGAGCTTAACTGACTTGTTAAGTAACATAAACTGGGGCCCTAATGTAGCCCTTTCTGCTCTACCCAGTATTAACAAAACAGCATACTTGCTTCATTATACAGAAAAGCAGAGAGCAGAAAATCAGAAAGTAGAACTACAATAGTCAGTTCTTTTACTTCTCATGTATCCTAAACTTGGTAGGAAAAAACAAAAGTAGAATTGAAGGGAAGAATTAAAATTTTTGAAAAACACCTCTGTTTGTATGAAATCAAAATAATTTAAGGAAATAGGTACTTTGCCTTTTATATTGAAAACAGGAAAATATTTTTGCCATGTGAAAGGATGTTCATTTGTATATCTCCTGCTCTATTTTCTTATAAATGAAATGCAAATATGGCATGTTAACATACAATTTTCCTACAAAAGGATGTTTTAGTCAGATATATTTAAAATCCTTTAAAATGTCCATGTTGAGGTGGCATGAAATCATGGAACACACAGCTCCCCATTAAATGGAAGTCAGAAATATGGGACACATATTCCAGTTCCTTAAGGAATTGAACTGGAGTCCAATTCTTTTAAACCTGGAAGACCAAGATTCTAGTCTCACAGCTTCCTGGGGGTGGAAATGGCAAGCAATAAGACCAGTGTGTTCCCTAAGGGAGAATAATAAGAGACCCACTACAAAGCCTGTACCCCAAAGAGCTACACCCTAGTATAAGTGTGAATAAGAAATGAGTCCCATTTTGAGGAAAAGGAAAGTTCAAACAAACAAACAAACAGAAACTTGCTAGAAGAAGGGGTGAAAAGTCCATTGAGAATCTGTGACCGTGAGCAGCCTTCACAGGACTTTTCAGGCCAAGTTTGCCCCACTTAGCTAGGACAAGCTTTCCTTGGAAGTCAGATTTATAGCAAGCCTCGGTTACCAGAGAAAGCAGATATCCATTCCTCCTAGAGAAGTGTATTTTCAACTCAAGGACGTAAGATTTTTTCAGAGATAGTGTTCAGTGGAATAAACAGTAGAATAAGCAGTATGCTAAAGAAAGTAATCACGAACCACAAGGCAAGAGTACCATGAATCATGAATCAGATACAGATAGCCCCTGCCTGATGGTGGGTTATGATGGTTGGATTTAGTTTTGTTTTTTTTTTTTTTTAACTTTCCACAGGTTAGAAAACTGTACCTGCTTTTACTTCATATTTTGTTGTTTTCTCTTTCAATGCTGGGCAGGAACAATGTGCCCCAGTTCCCCATCAGCTATGCCAACACAAGGGTAAACAACTTGTATTCCACAAGTTGTCTCCTGTGTTTCTGACCTATTTTGGATGGTAGGTTTTGTGTCTTGACTGCATTTCCACTTGGTGTTTTTGTTTTAGTGGGATTATTGAGGATTTTTTTTTTTTAATGGGAATTTCAAGAATACCTATAGTGGAAACACTAGAGATGATAAATAAATGATCTTAGGTTCTGAAATTTTTAGGTAGGTTATTTAATATCAGCTTTAACATATTCAAATAAGAAAAGCATAGGGGGACTGGAGAAATGGCTCAGAGGTTAAGAGAACTGTCTGTTCTTCCAGAGGTCCTGAGTTCAATTCTCAGCAACTACATGGTGGCTCACAACCATCTATAATGTGATCTGGTGCCCTCTTCTGGCATGCAGGCATACATGCAGACAGAGAGCACTCATATAGATAAAAATAAAGAAAGCATAGAAGTATGAAAAAACCAAATATCTAAAAGAATGAACAAAAGATTAAAAATAATGAAATTGAGGTTTTCAAAGTAAAATTTAAGCCGTGAGGTGGTACGCACCTATAATCTCTCAAGAGGTAGAGACAGGATCAGAATTTCAAGGTTAGTTTCAGTTATAGAGCCAACTCCTCCTTGGCTTGAGCTACTTGAGACTCTGTCCCAAAAAACCAGGGGAGGAAAAAGTAAAATTTAAAACTCGAATGATAACTTAAATAGATGATTACACCTAGCTTAGGAAATAATTATTACAAACTTCTCTACTTAATCCTTCACTGTCTGCTCACCTGCCCTGTCATTTTTATATCATTAACAAAAGAGAACTTCTGCAGAGCAGCTCACTTACTGGTCTCTGCACCAGCTGCTGTGACTCCATGTTGGTTACAGCTATGGATGAGTTGTTTGTGCTCTTATAATGTATATTAGGTTCCATTTCTTCTTTCCCATTCAAGGATACGGTTCCCTTCATGTTTTCTTTTCCCCCAGTTCATTAATTTTTCCTTTTTCTAATGGGTTGTTACTGTCATCCTAAAATATGACCTTGGGTTCTTGGTATTGAACTCTGGTCCTCATCAAGCTCTCTACCAATTGAGCTACCTTTTTTCAAACTCTGTAAAAAATTTCTGAGGTGTCTTCATTTTATTTCTCCTGTTCTAGTTAGCCTATTTTATTCTTCCTGTTTTGTTTAGCCTATTTATTACAGCCAGACTCTTCTACTGTCCTGAAGCTGCTCGCTTTTGTCAAGGCTACCAGTGTCTTTGTTGCTAAGACTATATAGTTCTTAAACCTCAGGTTTTTACCTGCTAGCAGAATTTTTTCACAACTCAACTTTCACTCTTTCAAGTACTTACTTCTTTTGGTATCCAGAATGCTGTCTTTTCTGGTTTACTTCCTCTGTAATGGCCTAGTCTATCTTGTACACTTTGCTTGTTTCTCCTCTGCCATTGACTACCAATCATTTGAGCCTCAGGGTTTGTGTCTGTCTTGTTCACCTTATCTGGATGCTTGGTTTAAAAAACCCATCTGTACCTTGTAAAATAGGTTTCAGTTTCTTTAAAAACTCAGTTATGTTATGTAAATGTAGATATAAGTAATTTTCCTGTTTTTTTTAAATATTCAACTGCCATAATTAAAAAGTGACTGCTTTAATGTTATGACCCTGTTTAATAGTTATTTTGTGTGTGTGTTGGGGTATGGGTATACGTGTGGCTGGCATACATATAAAAGTCAGAGGACAAGTTTCAAGAGTCAGGTCTCTCCTTCTACCATATGGGGGGAGATTGAACTCAGGTCTACAGACTTGGCAATAAGCACTTTTACCCACTAAGCCATTTCATTGGCCCTAATGTTATGAATCTTAATCAGTAAAACTGGCCAACTTGAAAGAATAAATTATCTTTTAAAATAATAGAACATATTTATTAAGATATAAACATTAGTATTTGCATGTCTTATATGTTACACATATGTACATTCTAGGTGACTGGAGTCCTGGATGATTGCTTGTGTGACATTGACAGTATTGATAACTTCAACACCTACAAAATCTTCCCCAAAATAAAAAAGTTACAAGAACGAGACTATTTTCGTTATTACAAGGTAAGGTGGCAATTTTTAATTCTGTTAACCCAAAGATTCCTATGTAGTTATCTGCAAATACGACTTGTTTTATTATATTTATTACATATTACATATATTATATTTCAAAATCTTGTAAAAATAAAACTAAAAGAATATCATATTTGAAAATTTGTCAGTTTTTTGTTTGGTTAGTTGGTTTTCTGAGACAGGCCTTTTCTTTGTAGCTTTGCCTGTCCTGGACTTGCTTTGTTGACCAGGCTGGCCTTGAAATCAAAGCACCCACCCGCCTCTGCCTCCCTGAGTGCTGGGATTACAGGCATGTACCACCATACCCAGCAAATTGTCTATTTTACTACATACCAAAAATTTGAATCCCCTTCCTGTTATTGGGGACTTATTCTTCTTTCAGTTTTGGTTTCTGAGGATGATTCCTCTTTTACAGAAGGTTCAGATGCCCACATGGGCTTTGCCAGCCTCTCTGGGCATAGGTTCTGTAGCTGTCCAGGCTTTAGATGGACATCATGTTGCTATAATGGGTGTGTTGTAAGCAGGACACAGTAACAGACTGTCACTGGTCCACCTTGTGTGGGGCAGCAAACCAACTGATGCTACAAGTAGAACATGCCCTCATAGTAATTCTATAGATTCTGTTTTTAACCTACTTTGAGTCTTTAGGCCTTCTGAAAAGACCAGTGAAAAGGCAGTAGCAACAAGTATGTCAACATTAGAACTAAAAAACAAAACAAAACAATTGTAACTTTACATTTTAAAGGAGACAATACCAAGGGGGTAGCCTAGTGAGTTAAAAAAAATTGTTAGTGAAAGAAGCCAAAACCATACAATGGAAAAAAGGCAGCATTTACAACAAATGGTGCTGTTCCAAATGGATGTCTACATGTAGAAAAATGAAAATAGATCCATATTTATCACCTTACACAAAACTAAAGGTCAAGTGGATCAAAGACCTCACATAAAACCAGACACACTGAACCTGTTAGAAGAAAAAGTGGGCACATTGAACTCATTGGCACAGGAGACAACTTCCTGAATAGAACACCAATAGCATAGGCTCTAAGATCAATGGGACCTCATGAAACTGAAAAGCTTCTGTAAAGCAAAGGACACTGACATCAGAACAAGACGACAGCCCACAGACTGGGAAAGGATCTTCACCAACCCTATATCTGACAGAGGGCTAATATCCAGAATATATAAAGAACTTAAGTTAAAGAGCAACAAATCAAGTAATCCAATTAAAAAATGGGGTATAGAGCTAAACAGAGAATTCTCTGTAGAGAACTATTAGATGGCAGAGAAACACTTAAAGAAATGTTCAACATCCTTGGTCATCAGGGAAATGCAAATCAAAAGGACCCTGAGATTTCACCTTACACCCATCAGAATGGCTAAGTTCAAGAACTCAAGTGACCACACACACTGGAGAGGATGTGGAGAAAGGGGAACCCTCTTCCATTGCTGGTGGGAATGTAAACTTGTACAACCATTTTGGAAATCAATCTGGCGCTTTCTCAGACAATTAGGAATAGTGCTCCCTCAAGATCCAGCTATACCACTCCTAGGCATATATCCAAAAGATGCTTAAGTACACAACAAGGACATTTGCTCAACCATGTTTGTAGCAGCTTTATTCGTATAGCCAGAATCTGGAAACAACCCAGATGTCCCTCAGCAGAAGAATGGATGCAGAAATGGTGGTACATTTACACAATGGAATACTACTCAGTAATTAAAAACAAGGAAATAATGAAAATTGCAGGCAAATGGTGGGATCTAGCTAGAAAAGATCATCCTGAGTGAGGTATCCCAGAAGCAGAAAGACACATAAGGTATATACTCACTTAAAAGTGGATATTAGACATATAATATAGGATAAACATACTAAAATCTGTATACCTAAAGAAGCTAAGCAAGAAGGAGGACCCTGGATAAGATGATCAATCCTCACTCAGAAAGGCAAATGGGACGGACATTGGAAAAGGGAGAAAACAGGGAACAGGACAGGAGCCTACTGCAGAGGGCCTCTGAAAGACTCTACCCAGCAGGGTATCAAAGCAGATGCTGAGACCCATAGCCAAATTTTGGGCAGAGTGCAAGGAATCTTATGAAGGAAGGGGGCGATAGAAAGACAATCAAACAGAACCAAAAAATCTGGTCCCAGGGGTCTTTTCTGAGACTGATACTCCAAGTAAGGACCATGAATGCAGATAACCTGAACCTTTGCACAGATGTAGCCCATGGCAGCTCAGTGTCCAAGTAGGTTCCCTAGTAATGGGAACAGGGAATGTCTCTGACATGAACTCAGTGGCTGGTTCTTTGATCACCTCCCCCTGAGGGGTGATCAGTCTTGCCTGGCCACAGAGGAAGACAATGCAGCCCGTCATGATGAGACCTGATAGGCTAGGGTCAGATGGAGAGGGAGGAGGAGGACCTCTCCTATCAGTGGACTTGGGTAGGGGCATGGGAGGAGATGAGGGAGGGAAGGTAGGATTGGGAGGGGACAAGGAAGGCAGCTACAGCTGAGGCACTAAGTGAATAAACTGTAGTTAAAAAATAAATAAATAAAATTTAAAAAATCATTAGTGTATATTCATTGTACAAAGCTTTATGATCCCTTTTGGTTCAAGTACATCATGTACTTTGACCATTTTCACTCCCTGATCCTCCAGTCTCTGGAGGTTCTATGATCTGGATCCTTTGAGTGTCAAAGAGTCTATTTTACAACTGTATTTTAAAACTATACTTGGCTTTACTTTGGTCTTGCTCTTGCTCTTAGGATTTAATTGGCATATAATTTGGTTTTTATTTTAGTTTGTTCTAAAATTTAGCCATGGTTTCCTTTTTAATCTTGATTCTGAATAGATTATCTTAGTTTTGTTTTTTTTTTAACTATTTTTGAGGGTGAAAAATTTAATCTTTTGGCAACTGTAGATTGCCCAAGAAGATAACTTAGAAAACGACAGATTTGGGAACCCATCCTTTGTCCCACAAATATCTAGAATATCCAGAAAGGAGCAAATGTTTCTTCTCTGTATAGAATCTGTTAGGAGTACAGTGGGTGGATTTTTCTCAAAGATAAATTGGTACCTAAACTGTGGCTGATGTTGAGGCATTTTTCATACAAATAAAGACAGCTGCTTCTGAGTCCCTGCATGAAATTGCTGGCTGTACATGTAGATGTTGTCTTTATATTGTTAGACAAACCATAATGAAATTGTTACTTTCCTGTTTCAACAATGGTTGAACATGCCAGTTTCATATGGTTCAGTCTAATATAGTAAAAACTTTGTGTGTGCTGTCTGACTGTGCCTTATTTGGGGTCCAGGTACTATTTCCACTGAATCTGTCCCAACCCTCCCTTTTGAGATTGCCTCTTTTATTTCTGTATCCATATAAGACCTGGCCCATTGAGGAACTGAATATTTGTGTGAATGGATATCTCACTTAATTTCCATATGAAAATTTTGTTATTACTATCCACATTTTTAAATTGAAGAAATAATAGGCCTGGGTATCTTAAATAGGGTACTTTTGTTGACTAAAAAAAACAGAAGTTTGAGAAAGAGAGAAGGTAATTGAGTTGTTTACAAAATTAAAAGACAAACTGAAGAAATACATGTCAGAAAAGATGAAGGCAGAGCAGGCACAGGTAAGTCTTTTCTTTAAGATACCACCAAAACTCTGGTAGTTGGGTCTAGGGTATCTGGCCTGTGGGGCAGCTAGGCAAGCCCTGCTTCCCTGAGCCTGTGTGTCATCAGCCCTTCCCTGAACATTCAGCCTGAATTAGCTGTTCCCCCACCGTTTTGTTGTTGTTGTACTGAAGAAGAGGATCATGATTGGTCCAGGAAGTCAAGTGATACTTTTACCAAAAGAAGGAAGGATCCCTTTCTATTCAAAGAAACATGAGGAATCATTGTTTCTCAAAGAGAAATTAGAAGACTGTTACAGTAGAAGGGAAAATGAAAGATAAGTAGGCAAAAATAATGTGGCCTTGGCCTACCCAACATAGGTTTTCATTTTCCTGCTTGTTTAAAAGTACTCTAACATGATAAGGTTCTATACACATTTATGCCTGTTCCCCAAGAGGGTGCAGCCCTGGTGTTGCTGATGCCCTCATCCCAGGGACAAACAGGCATTTGAGAGTGAACTGCTCAGTTTCTAGTTCTGTCTGCCTGTGAGGTAAATAGAAATATTTAACCATTCTCAGTATTCTGTACTTATGGGAAGCTAAGAGCAGTTTTCAAACACAAGTAACATAAAATACCTGGGATTCAGTGAACAAGGAGCGGGACGGAGAAGCAACCACTCACCTTTGCAGCTAGGCAATTGGTCACACTGGTGACTTTTCAACAGCCTCTAGTCTTGGTACTGTGGATATGGCAGTGAGTAAGACAAAGTTTTTGTTCTGTTTAGGGGATAAACAGTAAGTAAGCATACACTGAACTGTATTGTCAGATGTAAGGTGAATACTACAGAGAAAAATAAAGCAGGAGATGAAATATAAGTGGGGTGGGGGATAACATACAGAAATACCTTGCTTTGATGAAATGATCAGGAAAGAAGATTTTTATGCTAATGTGATATTTGAGCAATGACCTTCCTAACGTTAAAGTGTAAGTGGTGGTGAGATCTAGGGATTTTGAGTGAATAGATGTAAAAGTTTTGACATAGGAATAAGCTTAATATATTTGAAGAATTTGAAGAAAGCTTAGGCCACAGAAGTAGATGAAGGAGGAAGAGGATGATTGGAGAGGTAGGTAGGGGCCAGCTTTAAAAAACATGAGCATGTACACATGACACATACACAAAAATTATACACCAACATATTGGGGGGTATATTCGAAGAACTATTTTAGAGGGTCTAGTCAAGGCCTACTGCTGTTGAGAGACCTGAGTAAGGGGGAAGGAACGCACCTTCTGTAGGAACAATAATACAGATGAAGAGAATGGCCAGTATAGAGGCTTTGGGGCTTAAGAAGCCTGGTGTATCAAGCAGAAATGCAGTGTAATAGATGAGGTAAGAGAGGCAGACGACAGTGGTTCCGTAGTAGTGTTTGTAGAGCTGCTGCAGGATTTGCTCCAAGGGAGATGAAAAATGTGAAGTAAAGTTCTGAGCAGACTCTGGTAGGTCTGCCTTGGTTTTGATGTAACTGTTGCTTTGTGCAACAGGTAGTGGTAGAAGGAGGGCAACTGTTGCAGTAACTTAGGCAAGAGACAAATGATGGTGGTGGGGCTGGTAAAAGTAAGTACCAAGTAAGGGAGAAGACAGAAAACGGGGTTTTAGCTTGGGCAATACATCTGTAAGTCCAGTTGGATTGTCAGCTTCCTGTGGTATGAAGAATGTAGAAGTCAGTGTCCACGTAACCTCTGCCTCTATTGTCCATTCTTTTCCCACTAAAAATGGTAGAACTGGTGGTTCTTCATTCTTAGCACCATCAAAGCTCTCCATTGCTATAGCCAAATGTATATTTCCCTTGACCCAGAGGCTACATCCATCAGCGCCACTACTACAAAACTCTGGGTTCTCCTTTGGAACACATACTACAATTTGCAATGAAATAAATGTAAATATTTGATTTCTCTTTTCAGAATATTATAAGTCATAAGAGAGAAAACTCTCTTTTGGCTTTGAGCCTAGCCTGGTGTCTGACAGTTAGCCAGTGTTCAGTACATACTGACTAAGATATTTGGGGAATGTTAAAGTTGTTCTGAAATGTTGCACAATGACAGCTGTGCTTCAAATGAACAGAGAACTTGAGTGTTGTTCCTCTTTTTCAGTGTCAGAGAACCTATAGCCGTTTGTTTTAAAAGTTAACTCTCCATCTGCAATCATTTAATATCTTAACTGTGTATACAGCGCAGGGTCAAGAAGTTTTTCCCTCCCTATCACCACTGTGTTGTGTGCACAGGTCACTGGCAAACATTCTATAATTTGTTCTTTGTAAAAGGTTAATCTGAAGCGACCATGCCCTTTCTGGGCAGAAGATGGCCATTGCTCAATAAAAGACTGTCATGTGGAGCCCTGTCCGGAGGTAAGTAAGAATATAATAATGGGGGCGGGGGGGAGGCAGACTAGTGTACTCTGGGGCTTTTAAAATATCATAAGCCCTTGCTAGTATCCTTGTGTTTGGACTTGTCGGCAGGTTCACAGGCTTTCAGCTCTTATGACTAGACACCTTGAAAGTTTAGGAACTCTTGAATCCAGTGGTATTGGTGATAGGGTATGTACATAGGTCTGATTCTACAATGGGAGGAAGATCAAAGACTTATTCTAGTATTAGACCTACTATGGACTATATTGAATCTGCATCTTGTTTCATAGGCAAAAACACCTAAACTTCACATTTAAAATGGGAATTTCAGTGCACAAATTGGGAAAATCCACCTTAGAGTAGAGTATGTTCTCATTGCTTTTTTTCCTTAAAGGATATGTTTACTACCAAGAGAATGTTACATTCTAGGTAAGGAGAGGGGAGGGGCAGACACAGGAACCTTATCTTTACACATACTAGACAGGTACCACTGAGATATACCGCTAGTTCTGATATTTCAGTTTTGACATAATTAATTTAAAAATATTCTCCTTTAATAACAATTTTAAGGTACATTTAAAATTTTGACTTATTGCCTTTTTTTTTTTTAACCAAATCAGGCTAGTTGTGGGCCTTAAAAGTAGTTTTAAAAAAGAGCATCTGGACCAGTGTCATCTTATGAAAGATTTTTTTTTTTTTTTTAATGAGCTTTATTTTTAAACTAGAATGGTGGTGCGCACCTTTAAGCTCAGCACTTGGGAGGCAGAGGCAGGTGGATCTCTGTGAGTTTGAGGCCAGCCTAGTCTACAGAGATAGTTCCAGGATAGCCAAAGAGAAACATAGAGAAACCTTGTCTTGAAAAACAAATAAACAAAAGAATAAAATATTTACAGAAAATGGTTTGAGTCTGAAATGATCTCCAGTTTGCAGGAAAGGTCTAGGGCTGGTGCAGAGAATGCTGTGGATGTGTTATGCAGATCACCTGAATGTGCACAGTTAATGCCTGCCTTGTAATTTCTGAACTGTTGGAGTATGCTGCAGACTTATCCTTTAAGTCTGAATACTGCTGTGTTTTCTTAGAAGCAAGACTGTTCTTGTATATAACTGCAGCAAAATTAAGAAAATCAGGAAATTAATCTTAATACCATCCTATGCCTAGTTTCACATATGTCAGCTCTGTGCTTGTGCTTTATAGCTTGTCAATTCTGTTCAACAGGACATTTTTTTTTAGTCCTGTCTCTTCCATCTTTTTTCCTCTGGAACTGGAGTCAGTATTTATTTTTTTCTTTTGGTGCTTGTGTTGGGATCAGAACTCAGTTCCTGTATATGCCAAACAAGTACCTTGCCACAGAGTTATACACCTAGATCTGCCCATTTATTTTATTATTTGTGCAGCATCCTGCCTGCATGTGTGCAAGGAGACCAGAAGAGGGCACCAGATCTCATTATAGATGGTTGTGAGCCACCATGTGGTTGCTGGAAATTGAACTCAGGACCTCTGGAAGAACAGTGCTCTCAACTGCTGAGCCATCTCTCCAACTTGGGTCTGCCCATTTTTAAATAGTTTTCTTGGTGTTGAATATTTGAAGTTCATTATTTGGTTGTGGTTTTGTTTGAGATAGGGTCTCATTATAGAGTCTGGGAGTTGATATGCTCCTGCCTCCACCAGTGCCATGTAGCTAGACCTGACCAATTTGTCTTTGATACACTGTATTTTGTGTGTGTGTGTGTGTCTTTGGATTTTTGGAGATATGATCTTATCCTATTGTCTTGGCTGGCTTTGAATTTATGGCAGTCTTCCTTCCTCAGTTTCCTGAGTGCTGGTATCACAGGTGTGAACCACAATGCTGGCTGATTCATGATAGGTTCCTAAATTGAGTGTTCAGTTCGTAAGTTCATAGCCTCTTCTGTGTTACATTTCTAGTAAGAAATAAATGGTGTTTACTTAAAAACTCACATCAGGGGCTGGAGAGATAGAGCATTTGCTGCTCTTACCAGCACTCAAGTAGTAGCTCAGAGCCACCCATAACCATAGTTCCAGGGATTCCAGGGCCCTCTCTGGCTGCCATAGACAGTAGGCATAATGTGGGCTGTTCAGGGCAGGGAGTCCCTGCTGTGGTGGACTCCCCACTCCCGCCCCACCCATCGCCCTTCCCCTTTGTCACCACCACCCTCCCCTGCCCTACTCTGCATGGTGAGGAGCTCCAGCATTGGTCAGTTGATAGTATAACAGTCATGCCCAGCCCTGAGGCATGGGAGTAGCCAGGAAAAAAAAAAAGAAAAAGAAAGAAAAAAAATCTAATCAATCCCTGAACAGGAGACACCACCAAACCCTGATCTTGCCACAGGAACCCACCAATTTCTGAGCTCCCCCAAGCTCAGGGCTTTAAATCCTACCAATCCTCACCCTGGCAAGTTCCATCCTGGACCGCTCCACCTTTAAGAAACCATATATAAACCCTGTGTCTGCTAATTCCCCATTGTTTCTCTCCCGAGCAGAGGCAGCCACCCTTCTGGGTTTTCCCTCCCAATAAATCTCTTGTGTGAGGTTTGTTGTATGTTGTGATTTTGTGGCATTTCTTGGCTCACAACTGCCAGGGTACATTTCCCTTCAGAGCTACATTTATACTGGCAAAACATCATACACATAAAATACAATTTTTTAAAAAAGAGAAGCCATAACATAGGAAGCAAAATCCATTTGCATTTTTAAGATCCAGTTTCTTTTGTTCTCCTCCTTTCCCTTTTGATACCAACCATCCCTCTGACTGTCTTCTAAGTAATGTTACTGTTTTTCTTTTAAGAGTAAAATTCCAGTTGGAATTAAAGCCGGGCATGCAAATAAGGTGCGTTACTCTTCTTCTTTGAATATTTTTGGATAGTGGGGGCAGTAGAGAGCAATGAGTTTATCTGGGAATGAGACAGTTGGCCTCAGAGATCAAACTGCTAACTCTTGAATCAAGCAGTGAGGCTCTGAATACCTAGCTTCTTGTGAAATTGATCTGTTTGCAGAATCTCTAGATAGAAAAACTCTAAACTGCTGCAGCAAAAATACTGGTAGATATTTTCAGTCTTCTGTTTCAGTCAGTGTCTCTGTTAGATTCACATTATATTGAATAAAGAAAATTATTACCAAGATATTTTAAGCGAAGTACTTGGAAATGGTGTTAAGGTATTTGTTGTGCTTTTGGGACAGGGCAGTAAGCTGTGTTCCTAGTTGGAAGTTAACTCTCATTTTCCACTGCTGCACATACATACAAGTTGATGATTCCACCCCCTCTCTGCCTTCTTTGTTACTGTCTTATCTCCTTGATCTATCCATCTCTCCCATGCATTGTTGATGCTCACTTGCTCATAATTACTTTGGTTCTGAAGCTGTAATAAACTAAGCAGCAAGGTAGTCCAAAAGGTAGTCCACTCCCCCAACACTATTTTAATCCCATTTTACTTTCTCCTCCCCAGAGCCAGCCATTTCCTGAAGTGGCTTATGTGGTTCTCCTCTTACTACATATGTATCTGTCTATAAGTTACACACTTTCAGAGCATGTGTCTGCAGTACAATAATATAGATTATTTTCTCAAAAGAGAAAGACAATTTTAGTAAAATAAATTTCTTCAAGTTGGAAATACTTTTTGGTTTATATTTTGGCTCAATGTTTTTGTTTCTAAGTCTCTTTCTCTTTTGATACTTTAGACCTTGTATATTTACCCTCACAGCTATATTTTAGTCATTTGTGTGACTAGCAGTAGCCAGCTTGCATGTGAACATTTCTGTCATTCTGGTTCTTTGCTCTTGCAGTTGAAACACTGGCATTTTGCACATAAAAGTTTCCTATTACTGTGTATAAAAGTGGGATGCTGGGCCATAGGATATGTGTATCAGCATTTTTAAATGATACAAAACACTATGATGGTAGTATTATTAAGAAAAAAAAAAGTTGGGATGTGGTCTAAGTTTTGAAGACTGCTGTTCTAAAGATTTATGTGTTTGTAAAACCTAGATACATATTCATCCAGTTTTCTTTTGTAGATAACATCATCACTGGCACACGCTTGCATTTTTAATGCCTTTGCTCACTTAATGGGTAGAAATTCTTGCCTTTAAAAAAAGTCTTTCTTACTATAAGGATTTTGATGATAATGTGTCACCATTGATTATCTGATAAAGAAGAGCGAATTACTATCATTTAACTACATATGAATTTTCTTGTAGTACTTGCAGGTGGCAAACACCACCATAGAACTGGAAGACTGTGAGCAGGCTAACAAACTGGGTGCCATCAACAGCACATTAAGGCAAGTTGAGTTTTACTTAGTATTTTTTGTATCAGTGACTTTTTTGTGATTTTTTCTTTGAGACAGGGTTTCTCTGTTTAGAACTGACTTTTCTGGAATTTACTCTGTAGACCAGGCTGGCCTCAGAGGTCTACTTGCTTCTGCCTCCTGAGTGCTGGGTGTAAAGTCAAGCACCACCACTGCCCAGCTTGTGATTTTGATAAAATATTTTTAGTTAGTTATTACATTTTCAGCTAATGAACTTCTAAAAATAATAATGCCTACAGTTCTATAAGTTCTCCATCTTTGGGGCAATTTTATCCTCAGTAATTACTCCAGAGAATGAGTGGACTGTCAGGACTTTGACATTCTTTATGAACATTGTGTGGAAGGAGCTTGAGCCCCTGAGTCTTTAATAGGCAGTAGTTTAGTCTGTGTCTTTTCCGAAATGAAAATTGCTGTCAGTATAATTTAAGTTTCATAATATTTTTCTGAGCCTTTTCCTTATTTGCTCTAAACAGAAACTTGCTTCTTAAGGTCAGCATAATTCCTAAATAATCTCAGATTATTTAGTATTAAGTTACTCAATATAACTTGTAGTTGGGATGCAATATTCATAAATTCTTTTAAAACTTCTATTTGTTTTTTTTTAAATTTATTTATTTATTATATATACAATGTTCTACCTGTATGTATGCCTGTATGCCAGAAGAGGGCACCAGATCTCATTACCGATGGTTGTGAGCCACCATGTGGTTTCTGGGAATTGAACTCAGGACCTCTGGAAGAACAGCCAGTGCTCTTAACCTCTGAGCCATCTCTCCTAAAACTTCTATTTGTTTAGATTTGTGTTTATAAACTAATTGCTAGCAAATCAAAGTTAATGGCCTTTATTATTATATTTGTTATATGAAGATAATAGCCTATATTATTTACCATTAAAATTTTAATGTAGAAAGATTAAAGGATAAAAGAAAAAAAGATACAATTTCAAATGAATGTTACCATTTTAATGTAATGCTTGTTTATGGACTACAAATTGAACTCAGGGCCTCACCTATATTAGACAAGTTGCCCTGCCTCTGAGCTATATTCCTAATCCTCTTTTTATTTTTTTTCTTGAGTGTAAGTTTGCTTTTTAGGCTGTGTTGAAATAGATTTAGTTTTAATTGATAGATATTTTCATTGTGTAGATGTGTTACATTTTACTTATCTGCCCTCTTTTTGCTACTATGAGAAGTTTTTAAAATTAACTTTAATAGGGGAACAATAAGACATGTTAATAGTGTGAACTTACCTTTGTGGCTGTAAGCTAGTACAGTGCCCATACTACCTAGATGACCCTGTGAACTCTCCTAGCTGCTACCAACTTTCAAAATTTACCATGATTAGAAATTAGTGTTGCTCATTTATATAAATAGAATAATATGAAATGTGTTCCTTTGTATTTGTGGGTGGGTTTTTTTGTTTTTATTTAATTTTTCTTTTGTTTGTTTCTTTTCTTTTTTTTTGAGACAGAGTCTTACTTTATAGCCCTGGCCTGACTGCACTATGCAGACCAGGCTGGCCTCAGCCTCATAGAGATGGCTCTGTCCTCTGAGGCAAAAGTACTGAGATTAAAGACATGCACCACTATGCTTAGCTGTCACCATCACATCCGCTGCTGCCTCCTTCCTCTTCGTTTCCTCTTCTTCCTCCTCCTCTTCCTCCTCCTCCTCCTCCTCCTCCTCCTCCCCCAACCCTCTTTTTGTGACAGGATCTCAGGCTGGCCTGCAATTCATGATTCTTCTGCCTTAGCCTCTTAAATTCAGGGATTATTGGTATGTGACAACACACCCATCTTGTGTCTGTCTTCTTTAAAGTATGTGTGTGGCTCTCTTCATGTTCTTGAGCAAAAAACACTTCTTTTTGTTGTTGTTGGCACATATGTTGGAATCCTACTGTTGCTAACTGGATGCTTTCCACTTAGAGGCCATTTTAAAAACATTTAGGTCATACCTGTGTGTATTTATAAGGTGAATAGTCCTAGAAATGGAGTTAGGTACTGCCAAATGGTTTCTCAAAATTACTATAGCAAATTTAATTGCCACTAATAGTATATAAGAATGCCTTCTTTGAGGACAGGGAGATAGATCAGATGTATAGATCAGAGATAGATGTATCAATTTTGTATAGCAAACTGGAACCAATGTGAAAAGCATGCAGAGTGTGATCCCATGCAGTATAAATTAAACAACTAATACAATAAAGTTCTTGGTATTTGGGGGTTTTATAAATATAGAAACAAACAAACAAACAAAAAAGAATTCAGAAAACAAGCTGTGCTTCTATTTAAGAGAATAACATTTTTATATTAGTTATGGCGGTGACCTTGATTTTGATATGTAAATGCTTGTGATATTTTTTTGTAAATTACATTTAAATTACTGAAAAAACTAGATGTAAGAATAATTTTAAAGTAGGATAGCTAGGAAATATAAACAACTCATAGATATTGATAGCTATGATTTTCCTGACTTGCTTTTATCATTCCCTTGTTTAACTACTGCTAGAATTTGTGGCATCATCTTCTAAAGAAATGATCTTTATTTTGTTCACTAGAATACAATGTTAAAATTTCAACTCCAGATATAATTGTTTTTTGTTTTTTGTTTTTTTTTTTTTTACTTCTCCTTTCCATAGTAATGAAAGCAAAGAAGCATTCATTGACTGGGCGAGATACGACGATTCACAGGATCACTTTTGTGAACTTGATGGTAATAAAATAGTCATCACTTTAACCTGAAACCTTTTATAAGACACTTAAGCCATTGAATATATGACCTGAGTTAGTGCCTTAACACTAGGTTTTTCTGTGGAGACCTTATTTTTTTTTACACATAAAGTCTTTATTACTAGATGTAGATACAAGTACATTGTAAGGGGTGATCATGTATTTGTCTTTTTAAAAATAATTTATTTAATTTTATTTTATGTGCATTAGTGTGAAGGTGTCAGATCCCTTGGAATTTGCATTACAGACAGTTGTGAACTGCCATGTGGGGGCTGGGAATTGAACCCGGTTCCTTTGGAAGAGCAGACAGTGCTCTTAACCACTGAGCCATCTCTTCAGCTCTCTGTATTTGTCTTTTAATTAATTTTTTATTAGTTAACAATTTATTCACTTTGTATCCCAGCTGTAGCCCCCTCCCTTTTTCCTTCCCAATTCCACCCTCTTCTCCTCCCCTGCCCCTCCCCAAGCCCACTGATAGGGAAGGTCCTCCTCCTCTTCCCTCTGACCCTAGCCTATTAATCAGGTCTCATCAGGCGTGGCTGCATTGTCTTCCCCTGTGGCCTGGTAAGGCTGCTCCCCTCTCAGGGGGAGGTGGTCAAAGAACCAGCCACTGAGTTCATGTCAGAGACAGTCCCTGTTCCCCTTATTAGAGAACCCACTTGCACACAGAGCTGCCGTGGGCTACATCTGTGCAGGGGTTCTAGGGTATCTCCATACATGGGTCTTGATTGGAGTATCAGTCTCAAAAAGACACCTGGGCCCAGATTTTTTTGGTTCTGTTGCTCTCCCTGTGGAGCTCTAGTCCCCTCCAGGTCTTTCTATCTCCTCCTTCTTTCATAAGATTCTTTGCACTCTGCCCAACGTTTGGTTATGAGTCTCAGCATCTGCTTTGATACACTGCTGGGTAGAGTCTTTCAGAGGCCCCCTGTGGTAGGCTCCTGTCCTATTCTCTGTTTTCACACTCTTCCAGTGTCCATCCTGTTTGCCTTTCTGAATGGGGATTGAGCATCTTAGCCAGGGTCCTCTTCTTGCTTAGTTTCTTTAGGTGTACAGATTTTAGTATGATTATCCTATATTATAGGTCTAGTATCAACTTATAAGTGAGTATATTATCATGTGTGTCTTTCTGCTTCTGGGTTACCTCACTTAGGGTAATCTTTTCTAGTTTCTACCATTTGCCTGTAAATTTCATGATTTCTTTTTTTTTAATTCCTGAGTAGTATTCCATTATGTAAATGTACCACAATTTCTGCATCCATTCTTCTGCTGAGGGCCATCTTGGTTGTTTCCAGGTTCTGACTATTACGAATAAAGCTGCTACAAACATGCAGACCTTACTGCTGATAGTGATATTAACTGAGAGAGTATGTTTGAGGCCTCTGTTAATACTACAGATATGTTATTTCTTCCTGATCTTTACAGCTTCCTTAGTAGATGTGTACTGTTCCAGGACTGAGAAACTTGCTTCAAAGAGCAAATAACTTGCCCAATATCACATAATAGCAAGAGGCTAAGGAATGATTCAGTCCTAGATCCGAGTCCCAAACCTGTGTTCTTAGATTCCAGCATGCCATCTCCTGTGGACCTTTACTTCAAATCACTTGGTTCTCTGAACAGGCCATGAAAATTGGATGGTGGTCTCAATAAACTCAAACCGAATCCCTGCAGTACTGGTGAGGATTCTGACTTGACTTCCTCATAGCTCTGTTTTTCCAAGCATCTCTTGGAAGGGTGATTGGCAGGATATTGTCCAGCCAAGTACTAACCACTTCTCTTAGCAAAAGAAAATTACAATAACTCAAAATTGCCTGAGAATATGTCCACTGTGCTGTGATCATTTATTTGGCCTCTCTTCACTTTTTACTGTAGTGTTAGCTTTCGGGAAGTGGGAAAGAACATGCCACTCAACCTACACAGATGGAAATGCAATTTGGGAAGTAGAAACTTCCCTTTAAGGATCTAAGGTGCTCTTACTGCTTTGTAAGGATTTGAAGAGGATTCTCAGTTTTCTATTGCTGTGATAAAACAAGGCAGCTTACAAAAGAAAGTGTTTAATTGGACTTAACAGTTTCAGAGGGCTAGAATCCATGGTGGTGGAGTGAAGGCATGGTGGCAAAAATAACTGAGAGCATATATATATATATATATATATATATATATATATATATATACACACTCAACATAGGCATTTCATAAAATTCTACTCAGGGTTGGAGAGATGGCTCAGTGGGTAAAGCACCTGCCTTGGAAGCCCAAGGATCTGGGTTTGAATCCTTAGGCCACATAAAGCTGGACACAGTGAACAGCAAGGGACCTTATCTAAAGGTGGAAGACAAGGACAAACAACCAAGGTTGCCCTCTGATTCCTACATGCATGCAGTGATATATGCATACACTCCCATACACCATGTTTAAAGAAAAAATCCCCCTCCACAAACACCTATATCCTATCAGTCTGCTGGAAAATTGTTAACAAAGAATTTCATGTGCTAAATTACCTGTCATTAATACAGTGTTAACAAATTTTTTGAAACAGATTATCTTTGTGTAGCCATGGCTACCCTGAAACTCACTATGTAGAACAGGTTAGCTTTGAAGTCTTGGAGATCCAGCTGCCTCTGCCTTCTGAATGCTGAGAAAGGCATGTGCTGCTGTCTTAGTGTTCTATTGCTGTGGAGAGACACCGTAACCATGGCAACTCATAAATCATTTAGTTGGGATTTTCTTACCATTTCAGAGGTTTAGTCCATTATCCTCATGGTGGGTAACAAGCAGGCAGAGCTAGTAACTGAGAGTTCTACATCTGGGTCCAAAGGCAGCAGGAAGAGAGAGAGCCGCTTGGCTTGGGCCCTTGAAACCTCAAAGCCCACCTCCAGTGACACTCTTCCTCCAGCAAGGACATACCACCTAATCCCTCTCAAGTAGCGGCACTACTAATGACTAAGCACTCGAATATATGAATCTATGGGGGCCATTCTTACTCAAACCATCACAGCCATCATGCCCAGTTTAACCAGGTTGAAAAAAAAAGTTTTCTTTTTCACCAGACTTACTGGCACATGCAAGAGAGGCTAGCCTGTTCTACAAAGTAAATTCCAGGACAGCTAAAGCTACACAGAGAAACACTGGAAAAACCAACACAACAAAAACAAAAATCATTGGTTTTTTTTAAACTGTAAAATGGAAGATATATTGTGTAAAAGTATTTCTCAGCTAAGCCCAGAGCTCACTGATTACAGCTAGTCTAGCCTTCTTGCTCCAAGATGCCCTAGTTCTGCCTCCTGAGTTCTGGAACTACACAGGTGCCACCACAGCTGCCAGATGTTTGCCCGGACTCTCGGATACAAATTCTGGTCTTCATACTTTTGTAGCAGGTGTTTACCCACTTAGCCATCTTCCCAGCTCTACTTTTAAGATTTTTCAGATTACGAATCTTAAATACCTAGTACTTTTATGTAATTTTATGCATATGAAACTATGCTATTACCGTTCTTCTGAATAGCAGTGTCTACCTGTGACTGAGTGATTTTTATCTGCCAGTTTTTATTGTTGCGAGACTCCAGGATCATTCTTTAGGTATGCCTGTTTTGTAATTTCAGTGAATTAAAATTAAAATCTCAAGAATTCAAATTTATTCCTGAAAATACCTCTATACCTTTGTTCCTGAAGTTTTGTTGGTGTTGCTGTCTCTGTTTGGAAGGAAAAGGCGAGCCCTAAAGGTCAAAGAGTTTTAGACACTTTTGTGGTTTAATACCCACTAAAGCAAGCTTATGGCATTATCCACAGCTGTCTGCTTCCCTTGGTTCATGTTTCTGCTCTGATGTTGTCTGTTTTCACTCAAGACTCCACACTGCTGGTTTCTGCCCAGCCCACTTTCCAACACTTTCTGAGTACATACAATGTGTTACTCATGAGGCTTGATTTTTGTGCTGCCTGCCTTCTTCAATTAGTCTGTGAGATACCAGTGGACAAGGGCTTGGCCTTTTGGCTCAATACTATATTATTTTTTTAAGATTTATTTATTTATTTTATGTATAGGAGTATTTATCTGCATGTGCATCTGCATGCCAGAAGAGGGCATCAGACCCCAGTATAGATGGTTGTGAGCCACCATGTGGTTGCTGGGAATTGAACTCATGATCTCTGGAAGAGCAGATGGTTCTCTTAACTGCTGAGCCATCTCTCCAGCCCCTAGTACTGTATTCTTAATGTTTAGACTTGCACGTGGACATGGAAGTCCTTAACATATATTTGGCTGAATAAGTAATTGGATCATTAATATTGTAATGGATAGAGCATGTTCATTAATAAATTTAATTATTTATTAATTAGCAAAATAATATAATTTATTTTAAATAATTTAACAAAAACATTGTTCAAAATAGTAATTTCCAAATCTTGCTGTGTCATGATTACTTGATCTTTGTAAACTATAGATTCTCCTCAAGACCATGCTTTTATAGTGGGTTTGGAACAAATTAGGTAAGATTGGTGATAGGTTATATATTCTCAACCAAGAATCTTGTTTTATCTGTAACATGTGCCCTAAGTCTTCATTGTGACCTGACTTATACTATAGTGTATTTTAAGAAATATATGGGTAAAGGGGCTGGAGTGTGTTTGATACACAAGAAACTGAGGTGCAACCTCAAAGCACTGGTACTAAATTAGCACAGTGAAAGGAAAATTCATTTGGAACAATGCTGTATTTTACGAAAAACCTATTCAATTTGATTAATTTCCAGAATTAGGAATAGCAGAGTCCTAATCTTTGAATCCTTAGATATGATTAGCATGGTCAAATAGAAAAGATAGCTTTGTAGAGGGAAGAAGACTTTCAGGGAGAGGGGCACAAGGGCTATAAGCCAGAGTAGAGAGTACAGTTTCTGTTTGAATGAATTAGAATCTATATCCTAGCTGGCCTGGGGATGAGGAATGGCGGCAGCACCACCATGGGAACCAGCTGCATCGCTCACTCTGGAGGGAAGGAATCTTTATCACTGTAGGTCACGGGTAGACAGTTTTCCAGTAAATACCAAATAGGAATCTTAGCGTTTGTAGACTGTGCATGGCTCAGGTCTGCCAGGTGATGTGAAAGCAGCACTCCAGCAGGGCACTGTGTTCTTCCAGGACACTGTCCTTCCCAGTACAACCCACATTCAGCCAAGAGGGTCACTTGCCAACCCTCCTGAGTAACTTAACAAACCCTTCTTTTTTCATGACTTGAAAAAAAATTTTTAAAGGTTTTTAAAATTAAGGAAAACCAAGAACAAATGTTTTATTTAAGGAGTTTTAAAAACAGATATAATTGGTTATATACTTTTATTTTTAAATTTCCTTAAAATACACTAGATGATTTGTATATGTGTGCACACATCTGTGGTATTGAGTATCAACTCCAGGGCTTCACACGTCTTAGGGAAGCATGCTTTCCCTGAGTCACACTGCTGACCCACTAAAATATAAGTCATCATGGTTTGACGTCAGGATCTGACTTTTCCCTTTATAGTTTTTGATTCTGTTTTTTGTGGTAACACCTTCATAGCAGCCCCTGCACGTTTACTTTCACATGTGCGCACTCAGGAAGTATGGACAGGCTAGACATATATATATTTAAAGTGTATGTATATATGTATGCATATATACACAATATAATTATTTGTGTATGTATATCTACATATACATATGTATATGTGTCTATATATGCATGTTTATATCAGAGAATATACTAATGACATTGATATTCAAGAAGTTTTATATATAACCAAATATACTTTAAAGATGAGTTTAAAAACAGCTCAAAGAAATTAAAAATACATAACTGGGGCTGGAACCATGACTCAACAATTAAGAACACTGGTTGCACTTCTTGAGAACCTTGGTTCAATTCCTAGAACCCATGTGGCAGCTCACAGCTGTCTGTAACTCCAGCCGCAGGGAATCTGACACCCTCTTTTGGCCTCAGTGGGAACTACGCACATGTGATATGCAAGTATAGATGTAGGCAAAATATTCATGCGTAAAATTTTAAAACTGAAAGATATAGAAGTTAGAAATACAATGAGGCAGGCCATTCTGCTCCTACCCTAACCACTGCTCCCTTGAAGTATACGCAATAAGCGTGTCTTCTCATACTCTGGAAAAAATAGAAATTAAATAATACATTTTAAATAATTTTTATTGTTTAATTAAAAAATGCTGTTTTTTTCCTCTTCAGGTCGTGTTTGCTTTGCAGATATTAAAAACCAGAGCTTAGCAAGTACCTTTACCACTCAGCTGCACTCTTCATCCTTAACCCTAAAAAGCAATGCCTTTAAAAACCTCATGACCTGAATGTTTTTAAAATTAGGATTTTTAAAATTAATGACTTCCAGTCAAATTAAACTGCTTGTGAGTTTTTGTATATCCAATTGCAAATTGTTTCCTGTGCCTAAATTTGTATAGTGCAATATCTTTGAGATTAGCATTAGAAATAAGATTTTAACATTCTGTAAAATCCTGTTTCCATTATCTCTGTTATATTCAAACCATTTAACAATTACAGTTTGTGGGTTACTTTTGTATTCCTCCTACATAAGAGCAGCAGGTAGCCCTTGAGGGATGTGGGTCAAGTTGACAGTTTCCCTCATGATTATGGGGATAGTAGTCATTGAATATTTTATGAATCTTGTTCAGTGACAGAAAAATATACTATCAGGTAGGAGAGAAAGGAAGTTTAATGACCAAATTATTCTGTAGAGAATAATGAGAAGAATCTTTGTAATGTAAGATGTAACAAAATAGTATTTCCACCAGGCAGTGGTGGTACATGCCTTTAATCCTAGTGCTCTGAAGGCAGAGGTGGATCTCTATGAGTTCAAGGCCAGCCAGGCCTACAGAGTGAGTTCCAGGACAGCCAAGGCTACATAGACAGAGAAACCCTGTCACAAAAACAAAAACTTATTTCTGAGTCTATGTTGAGATAATTACAGAAAGAAAAAAAAAACCACATAAATCTGAATTTGTTATTTCTTTTTATTCCTGGGTGGTTACAACTGAAGTGGAAAATGTTACATTACTTATCTTGGAGAAGCCAAAGAAAGGAAGGGGTTGTTCTTTTCTCTCGAGTGATTTGTCCAAGATCTCCAAATTCAGGGTCAGGTGCAGTCACAGGGACAAACCGCTCCACTGTGTGAGCTGGAGGTGACCTGAACCAGGACCGTCCTGCTTGTGGAGTCGCTGTTTTTGATGCCAAGCTGTAGGTGAGTAGTGAGGCCGAGCAGCCTTACCACTTGTTCCTGACAGATGAGCGGTCTCCAGCTGCACAGTACGTGGACCTGCTGCTGAACCCGGAGCGGTACACTGGCTACAAGGGCTCCTCGGCATGGCGGGTGTGGAACAGCATCTACGAAGAAAACTGCTTCAAGTAATGGAGGGACGGAGGGGGAGGCAGATGTTTGTGTTCGTTCGTAAAGGCGATTCAAACAAGCCGAACCATTTTACAGCTGAGCTTTGTGCTTTTTTTCAGGCCCCGATCTGTATATCGTCCTTTAAATCCTCTGGCGCCCAGCCGAGGTGGGTGTCCATACATTTCATGCTTTCTCAAGTTGAAGAAAAGCAAAGCAACAATTTTATGTTTTGCTTCATTTTAGTGATTAACGCAAGCATGAATTAATAGGCTGGATGTCTTCTGGAGCTCTGTGCCAGGTCCTAACCTGGGAGCTTGGTGTGGGGTGGATTAGAGGATGTGAGCGTACATACCACAGATTTCCTGAGAAATTCCAATTCTGGAGGCCTGGGTCCTTCTCTACAACAGTAAACCAAGAAGCCAGAATAAGGACCCAGTCCCCCAGTCCCCCCATGTTTTTAAACACTCCAGTTCAGTGGTTCTCAACTTTCCTAATACTGCGACCCTTTAATACAGTTCTTCATGCTATGGTAACCCCCAAACATAAGATTATTTTTTGTTGCTACTTCACAACTGTAATTTTGCTACTGTTATGAGTCATAATGTAAATATCTTAATGTATATCTTAATGTATATCTTAGATATCTAAATATCTAATGTAAATATCATAATGTAATGTGCTTTCTGATGGCCTTAGGCAACCCCTGTGAAAGGGTCATTCAGATCCAAAGGGCTCAGGATCCACAGGTTGAGAACCACCGTTTTAGTTGGTGATACGCAGCTAAAGTAGAGAGTCAGGGGCTCATCACAGCTTCTCCAGAGTACACACAGGTTACCTGGAAGCCAGATGAGCACAAAACACGGGGAATGAGCCCCACCTCAGCTAACAGGCTACCTGTCTTTGTGCTGCCTGGGATGCCTACAAGGAAGGAGGCAGGACAGGCACTCAGGCTGCCTTCAACATGCTCCAGTCCCTGTACTGTTCCACAAAGTGGCCAATTACCAGCTGGCCATTAAGTGTTTTCATGGTGAACCTGAACTTAAAATTTTACATTTTAAGTTTAGTTAACTTGATGTAAAGATGGTGGCAGTATTAGCTGCCGTTGACACTGCTGTTCATCATATAGAACCTTCTTGTTTGGGCAGAACTTGTAGCCCATAGCATCTGATACTGAGGTGGTAGGGCCAGACACACTCTTCCTGTAAAAATAGCTGTTTAAGGTACATGTGAACTAGCTAGTGTGCTGTTCAGATGGTGTAGCATGCTGTGGTCAGTGAGGACATCCTTATCCTCTTATCTAGGAGCAGCTAATTCCTGGGATTGACCCTGTAGCTGACCTACCAGTTCAGAGTTTAGGCCAAGATGGAGTTAAAAAGTTGAAATTCGTATGTAAATTTGCATTTCTGGCCTGAGGCCCAAATGTGGAATGGTTAAACATAAGCAGTGCTTTTAGTTGCTGGCTTTGTCCAGGCCAAATGCCATTCTCCAGGTTCATTCTGAAAGTGCCTGGTAGAGTTGGGACAGAGCACAGCGCTCATGACTTTTTTTTTTGGGAAGGGAGCTCTTTTGCTGTTTTTATGTCATAACTTGTGTCTTCAACATTGATGTCTTAATTACATAAAATGTTATAAAAACTGAGACACTCTAGAAGCTGTATAAAGGACAGGAGGAGATTCCTCCGTCTTCTGTCTCCTGTTACCGTTAAGGAAGGTGTTTCTTCAGACCTTTTCTGTGGTTACTTTGTTTCAAAGTAGGAAATACAATTGTTTAACAAAAGATGTCAAATCCAAAGAAACACTTTGTTTCCATTTACCATAAAATTAGACAAGAAACTGTTAGAAAGATGAGGAGAGGAAAGAAATCAACAAAGAGAAGGAGGAAAAGAAAACAGGGGACAGATTACTAAAGCTAGGTATAAAAGCAGTGAGAGTGGGTACAGCTCTTCTGGGCTGCTCAAAGAAGCCTGCAGCTCTGGCTGAGTAATGGTGGCCTCTCTACTGACATGGTGGTGGAGGGTGTTGCCTGCTCAGCCGTTTCTTCCACTCTGTTCCTGAAGAAGTGTCAGCTCTAGGCTTCTATTTTTCCAAAACAGAACCTTTTTCTGAGAAATAAGCTCTCCCATCAGAATCTGTAAGGCAGAGGCAACAAAGGCAGAGCAACAGTGAAGCCAGGTCAGCCTTCCGGCCTCTTCTACCCCAGGAGGATGTCCTTGACTCTAGTTTAGGCTGTCTACCAAAAAAAGTAGCCATCTAAAGTAGTACACAGCATGGAAACTGTCCTGTCTACAGAGATGGTATGTGGGACTGAAGGAGATTTTGTATGTTTGACAAGTACTAAATTTAGCTGCCTCTGGCCATCTCAGTTGCTTTCTGTCCTTTAATGTGCACACTAACATTTTATCGCAGCTGCATCTCCAGCTCCCCAGAGTCGAACTGAGTTGCCATCCCAGCCTAAAGCTCATATAACCCAGGGAGGCCTTGAATTCAGTAATGATGGTACTGCCTCAGTCTCCCTAGTATCTGGGATTATAGACCTGTCTCATCAGGGCAAGTTCCTTCTCCCTTCTCAGTTTCTTCTTCTCTCTCCCCTCCCCCATGAGTTGTGTTTTGTAGAATATGGAAATTGAGTGCTCTTTGGCCTGCGTTTTTGTTAAGAGCCTCATTTGCAGGATGCCTGCAATAGTGATCAGAGTTCATACAATGAACAGCTTAACGGTGAGGATTAGTCATGCATTAATATTAGCAGAGCTGGAATCTGAGCAGAGTAAGGCATTTTGTAATGTCTTTCTCTTTTCTCCTTTAGGGGAAGATGATGGTGAGTTGCAACGCTTCTGTTTACTTCAACCATGGAAGAAACTTTTTACTACTAAATTTTGATTTTTTTTCTTCTTTTTACCAAAAGCAGTTGGATTAGCCCATTTTTTTTTCCCCAGAAATGATGAATGGTGATCAAAAGTGAGATTTTCTTAGTAGCAAAGTTGTCTTATGTTAAAAAAAAAAAAAAAAGCATAGAGACTATTTTACCTAAATATATAAATTAGGTCCATTTTCCAAGTTCTTCCTTTTCTGTTAATGAAATCTTGAAGGTTAGTGGTAAAGACACTTGCTGCCAAGCTTGATGGCCTGTGTTTGATCCCAAGGACCCACACAATGGAAGAAAAGAGTTGATTCTCTTTAATTGTCCTGTGACTTTCATACCACATATGCTGTGGCACTCATGAATCCCACCTTCCATCTACATGCACAGTGAATACTAATTAAAAAAAAAAAAAAACTACATGAAGATTCTGAGGAAATATAGCAAAGTTTGGTTGGTTGGTTTTTTGAGACAGGGTTTTTCTGTGTAGTCTTGGCTGTCCTGGACTCGCTTTGTAGACCAGGCTGGCCTCGAACTCACAGCAATTTACCTGCCTCTGATTCCCTGAGTGCTGGGATTAAAGGCATGTGCCACCATACCCAGCTAGCAAAGTTATTTTTATCAGATAATTTGTGACTTCTTTATTTTCTTATTGACTTTGAAACTTACAGTCTTAGTTATACTTAATCTTGTAAAGACTATTTTCTAGCATTAGCTGTGAAAAAGCCAAAAAAACTATTCCAATTGGTATATTTTTACCTGTGTTCAGTGGCAGACTGGGAGGATGTATAAAATACACATGTTCCCTCTGCAAGCCAAGGATGCACAGAGAAAAGTAAATGCAATACACAACCAACACAACATACAGAAATGCAGACATACAGCCCGACCAGCTGATGAAACTCAGGAAGGGCTTTCAAAACAAAGCACCCTCATGCATGATGAGAGAATGAAGGAGAAAGGCTTTCTGAAATAAGTGGCCTTTAAGTGAATTCTGAATTAAAGGAGGTGTAGATCAATAGAATTAGCTAGTAAGGGCTAGTTGGAAGAAATAGCAGGAGCCTGGAAGCTGAGCAGGAAGGTCTAGTGTGACCTGTTGACAGTGGGAAAGCCTCAAATCCTCTGAAGGGATGGGTTAAGAGGCCACATGGAAGCTTAGGGAGCTGCAAGTTGAGGTTGAGTGAGATAGTTAACAATTCTTAGCAAGGGTAGGTAGAGTGGATGAGTGCAGAAAGCTGTGGTGGTGTTTTGGGGTGGGGTGGCACAGCACTGGGGGGGGGGGGGGAGGAACTCCCAAGGTTTTTCCCAGAGACCAGGCAGCAGCTCTGTGGGCTGGGCTAACTGTTGTCTCTCAGGAAGTACCGAAACACTCCCCTTTCTTTCCCTCCCTAACTCAGAAGAGCATTATTGAGCCAGGAACAGCTCTTCTTTCTTTTAGTGACAGAATTATGTACATTTATCAGCAGTGTTTTGAAGCATGTGTGGTGGAGTGTAGCTAAACAAGATCAGTGCTATATATATTTACTTACATACTTAGCTTTTTTGTGGCAAAGACACTTAAAATCTCAGCAGTTTACAGGAGCACAGCACATTGTTGTTAACTCTAGTCATCATGCCACAGTAGACCTCTAGAACTTTCTGCTGTTGTGGAACCCTGTCCTGCATTTCTTGTCACCATCCCTTCAGTTCCAGGGTCCTATACAGATGAGTCACAGCCACTCCAAGTAAGATTACATTGAAAATTATCCTTTAAAATTTAGTCTTAGATAATCGAGGAAGCACACCTACTTTTTTGGGTTACGAAAAAATGAGTAATTATAATTTAGCTTTTGTATTTGTGTTTTGCTGATGTAATTATGCTTGTTACCTCAGATTTATTACGTTTGCTCCTATGCTTTTGGATTTAAACCATCAATGAATAAGATATATTTTACTATTTACACTGAAAATTTTTAGCATATACTTTAATAATCAAAATATTTATTAGAATATTCTCTAGAACTATTTAAATCATCTGTGGGTTTTTCTAGAAACATATGCCCATGTTGCTATTTAGTCTAAAAGGAGTAGACATTTCTAGAGGTAGTCCTCAAATGACCTGATTTATTGTTTATACATGAATATTTAAAATATTTTAACCAAATTCTTGTTTTTGTTTTTAAGGAGAATCGTTCTATACATGGCTAGAAGGTAAATTTCTTATCTGTGGTTGACTATCTAGACAACTGATATTTAACAATATTTGAAGGAAAAATAACATGGTTTAGTTTGTTACATTTTTTGATAAAATTATGTGAAAATTTTGAGGATATTGGGCATCCAGAAATCAATACCAAATGAATTCACAGGCTTGAAGGGTTCTTAGGAGTTCCCGAGTGGCTCCTCTGTCTTATCCATATTTTACTAGTAACTAGCAAACAAGTCTGCTTTTAAAGCAGAGATGTTTTCCTTAGTAAGGAAGCACTTGTGATGTGTAAAACACGGCAAGGTGAATTAAATTCATGTTTGCTCATGTTCATACACTGTGTATTTGTCTAATAAAAATTTAAAGCAATATAGTTTACAGAGCATTTTTCATTCTTCATATTTTCCATATTGGAAATATAAAATATTATAGATTAAAAGCTAAGTTCTATAGGAGTTTTAACAGTCTTGGTTAGTAACTGGGAGAATGATGTTTTTGAAATAATGCTATACTGTTTTATATTAATAGAAGATTAGCAAACTGAATGATGGAGTGAAAGCATTGTTTCACAGCCATGAGTTTCCAGGATAGTGTTAAACTCTATGTAGTCAATTCTGTTGGTTGTTAATTGATTTATGAACATAATTTGTTTGTTCTTAGAGTGAACATGTTGTGTGAATACTGTTGTGAGTTGTATTGGAAAATGACCTTTAGTAAAAGATGCATAATTTTTCCACATAACATGTTTTCCTCAATGTTCTAAAGGTGAACATTGTGGAAAGTAATTAAGAACAGAGGTGCCCAACATTTTGACACTGACATGATATTGGGGTCTACAAATGTACTAGCTGCATTGATAGATATCCTGGGATGTATGTTACATGTGGGTCACAAGTTGGACACTCCTGATTGAGACTCAGAGAGTCAGAAACTTGTGATGAGAATGGACGAAACACACATCTCTGTCAGTGTTTGACCTTCGGCACTGGGCATCAACTCTCAGCTCCCGGCTGCTTGGAGTCCCTGAATGTGAGTATGTAGTTCACATGTACTTCTAGCTACAGGCAGCTGGCCCAGCCTTTCCTGAGAAAGTTTCCTGAGATAGTTTTGGAGCTGGAGAGTACTAATAGTTGTGTGCCACCTACACTGTCAGTAGAGACGATGCCAGTAAGAAATCCTTGAAAAAAGCGAGGTGATAGGCAAAGGCAAAACAATTCTGTGGCGGTAGTAAATCTAGCCCTCTTGTGAGAAACATTTTTACATATGTTCCGTGTCTCCTAAACCCATTGTTGAAAATTAATGCCATTAAAGTTAAAAGAGATCCCCCTAAATTGGTTAGTCTTATTTGCTGTGTATTCAGAAGTAGAAGTTGGTGGAATTGCCTTTGTAGGTTGGCTTTTGTGTGTTACTTCAGAGCAAGAGGTAGAAGCTTCTGTCTGCTCTTGTAGGCACAGCTCCACCCATTCTGGGCACCAGGCTGGGCCAGAAGGTCTCCAGCATCTCCTCCTAGTGCTGTGTGTCGTCTTCATGTAGTCAGTTGGCACATCTTGTATGTCCACATTTTGCTTGAGGTCACCCCGTTCACAGAAGTGCGCTTCTGTTCCACTTTCCCCCTGCACCTGCTCTACCCCAGCTTACAGGCTCCGTGAGGTCTGTAAACAGGAACTCCTCTCAGTTTCTCAGGCTCTGTTTTTTAGGCTTGTTAATTTTCATGAACTTGGCTCTACTTGCTGTCCCTTCTCTAGCCTTTGGCCATTTTGTAAAACAGGAGCACTGCTTACATGGGTAGGTTGGAAGGAGTTTTTACTGAACCTCAAATTGGATAAATTGCTTCTTGCCTATGAAATTTTTCTGGAAGTTAATACTTAATATTTTAGTAAATCTCTTTGTTTTATTTATAGCCTTGTTATAAACATTTAAAATTGGCTATGTGATTTCTGGAGAAAGCTACAAAATAAAATTTAATCTCTAACATTTTGAATCAAAGAATGAGATCCCAAAAGAACTGTTTTTCCTATTTTGAGGATGTTTGCTTCAGAGCCTTCTGCAGTAAGATGTAAGGAGTGAACCAATGTTCTGAGAGCCCTTGATAAGCTGTAACAGTAAGGCTCATAGGTGCTCTCATATTAAGAAAATTCTCCTGGCACATAAATGTGACTATGCCCTACTGTCCACATTAGGGAAGGTTGTTAAAAAGAAAGCAAACAAGCGGGGTAGAGGTGGTACACACCTTTGATCCCAGCACCCAGAAGGCAGAGGCAGGCAGATCTGGACTATGGAGTGAGTTCTAGGACAGCCAGGGCTAAAACAAATAAACCCTGTCAAAAACAAAAACAAAAACAAAAAAGCCTTTTAGGTGGTAAAGAAAAGCTGCATCTAGCAGATTCTTAAAATTTTTTATTCAGAAGACATAAGAGATGGTTCTGTGCTGCTTTTGCAGAAGACCTGAGTGGGCAGCACACAACCCTTTATAATTCCAGTTTCCTGGGATCCATTGGCCTCCACAGGTATCACACAGGTAGATAGTACTCCTACATACATGCAAACAAACATTCTTGTACATAAAGTAAATCTTAGTTTAAATTTATTATTTTGCAATTTCATTTATTTTTAAATTTTCTATAAATATACTCACCAAATTTTTTTATTGTGGCCTATTAATACAGTGTAAACTACGATGTTACCCTTGAGGAATTATTTATTTTTTTACTTTAGTGCTGGAAGTTGTGCTCAGGGTCATGGGCGTGCTAACCATATTCTTGGCTACTGAGCCTCACTCCAGCCTCATCTTAGCCATTTTTAGCCATTTTTAAGTTGGTGGCACTAAGTGGACTTACAATCTTTGTCACTGTAAGAGAAAATCTTATAGGATAGCAGGAGTAGGATAAGATTACAGGATTATGTTGGTATTTGCCATAAATTTTGAGCAGAAGCCTGTGTGGGTTAAGGAAGTTACATAAAGTGACTTTGCATCACATCCTTGAATTCCATTTGGTGGGACTTGACTTGTATTGTAAATACTCAACAGGTGTGTGTGTGTGTGTGTGTGTGTGTGTGTGTGTGTGTGTGTAAATTCCTGAGAGCCTTTTGTCATTAGATAGAATTAGAGCCTCACAGGACAAAAGAAAAGGACATAAAGGCCCTTCTTTCTCCACCACAAAGTAGATTCCAAAAAAAACACAGCGGGAAGGTATGGAAAGACACAGCTAAGGCAAAGCAATGACTTCATTGTTATAGTTGTGTTTAGTACATTCTTATTCTAAACTACAACCCTCTTATGAAAAACATTTTTACATATATTCAGTTTTTGGGCCACCTTCAGGGCCAGGCCTGTGTTAAGTTTTCATCATACTCAGTTAAGTCCATTCTGAAACAAGAATCTTAGTGTTTTCTAGTGGAAATCTCCACCTAATTGTCTGTATATTATATCTTGATTTGATTTTATTGTCTGTGTTAGCTACTTTTATGTCAAGGGACCAACATAGCTGACAGGAACTTCTCACACACAGACAGATTTATGCTGCCCAGAATTTCAGAGAGTTCATTCCATGGCTACTTGGCTCTGAGCCTGTGAGCAGAACATCATGACAGAGAGAATGTGTAGTAGAGGACAGCTGTACTGCCTCCCTGGCCCTGTCCCCACTGCTGTATGTCCTCTAGCTAGGCCCCCCCAGAGCAACAAGCACCCCAAACCCAAACCTGCAGGGACACTGCACATTTCAGCCAAAACTATGCCCCTGAAACACATGTACTGTTTTTTATTAAATATTCTTTATCTAATGGGCATGGGTTCTTTTTCTGTGTTTTTCTGAATAGGTTTGTGTCTTGAGAAAAGAGTCTTTTATAAGCTTATATCGGGACTTCATGCCAGCATCAATTTACATCTGTGTGCAAATTATCTTCTGGAAGGTAATCAGATTTCTTAAATGGGAATTTTTTTTTTAACTTCTAAAATATCACAGAAAGTGTTAGAAAGTAAAATACATTTTCTGTTGGACAAAACTAAAACCTTTTTATACTAAAAGACAATGTATTTTCCTTCCTTCCCTTTCTTCCTTCCTTCCTTCCTTCCTTCCTTCCTTCCTTCCTTCCTTCCTTCCTTCCTTCTTTCCTTCTTTCCTTCCTTCTTTCTTTCTTTTCAGAAACCTGGGGTAAACCTAGTTGGGGACCTAACATCAAAGAATTTAAACGTCGCTTTGACCCTGTGGAAACAAAGGGGGAAGGTCCAAGAAGGCTGAAGAATCTGTACTTTTTATACTTGATAGAGCTTCGTGCTTTGTCAAAGGTGGCCCCTTATTTTGAACGCTCGATTGTTGATCTTTATACTGGCAACTTGGAAGAAGATGCTGACACCAAGACCCTTCTGCTCAGCATCTTTCAGGACACAAAGTAAGACCTGGATGTCAGTATCCTGGAATCCTTCACTGCTCAGATGCTGTGGAGCTTGGAGCTAGGGGTGATAAAGACCTGAGCAGACATTAGAAAAGAGAGGCACAGAGAAGATGACCAGTCATAGCACAAAAGTGCTACAGATGCTGAGCAAAAAGCTTCTCTGTAGCTCACCTGCAGAGGTGTTTACACTTGAAAATAAGTGCTTTATATTTAATAAAGAGTTTAAGGTTTTATGTTCCACTCATTTGGTATTCTTTCTATTACTGCTTGAACTTGCATAGTGTCACAGTGTATGAACATTACAGTGAACATACAAAGTGACACTAGTTACTTTTCAAAATGTAACCTTTTAAAGCATCCTTAGCCTGTAGAACACATTCACTGGTTGTTAAGACAATCATGAAGGAGAAGTAGATGGGGAAGGAACTAAAGTAAAGTACATTTTAAAGTGTACAAGAATATTGAGTGTTGCCATACTGGGAGATTGTTTTTCCCTTTTAAATAATTTTGCTGATTTTCTTAAGATATTGCAGTCTTTTTTTTTCTTTACATATTTATTTATTTTACATGTATAAGTACTCTTTTATTGTCTTTAAAAAAATTTTTAATATTAGTTACAGTTTGTTAACTTTGTATCCCTGCTGTATCCCCCTCCCTCATTCCCTTCTAATTCCACCCTCCCTCCCTCATCTCCTCCCTGCCCCTTTCAAAGTCCACTGATAGGGGAGGACTTCCTCCCCTTTCATCTGACCCTGGTTTATCAGGAATCTTCAGGACTGACTGCAAAGTATGAGTACTCTTATCTGCTTTTATCTGACGCCCAGAAGAGGGCATCAGAGCCTAGTATAGATGATTGTGAATCACTATGTGGTTGCTGGGAATTGAACTCAGGACCTCTGGAAGAGCAGACAATGCTCTTAACCACTGAGCCATCTCTCCAGCATTTTAAAATACTAAGTCAAATGTAGCTTGTTGTAGTCTTAGTGTATATATGAGCTGTCCTACATTATAAATAAACAGCAGATTTTAAATATTGTAGGGCTACAAAATTTTAGCAAAACTTTAAGACAAGTACTTGGGTTTTTTCATTGGTAATTTCCTAATGGTTTTGTCATTTCATCAGGTCCTTTCCCATGCACTTCGATGAGAAATCCATGTTTGCAGGTGACAAAAAGGGGGCCAAGTCATTAAAGGTAATTGAGGGTAGTGTGGAAACCATTTGTTTTGTTTTCATCTTAATTCATGCAAACTTTCCGTTGTCTAACCAACATTTTCATGTCAGTCTGATTGGATCTTGCTGTAAACGGATCATTGATTGTTGATTGGTACCTATGACACAGAATGTCGTTAATTCATGCAAACTTTCCGTTGTCTAACCAACATTTTCATGTCAGTGTGATTGGATTTTGCTGTAAACGGGATCATTGGTTGTTGATTGACCTATGACACAGAATGGCGTTAAGAAGTTACTTACAACTGGATCTTTTCTAGGACCAACATTCTGAGTAGGTTTTACAGTAGTTACTTTTTCCGTTGCTGTGAAAAAATACCCTGACAAACTATATTTAAGAAGCTATTCGGTGTCAGCAACTGCTTAATTCTTACAAATCAAGGCTTCACACTGTTAACCTTCCAGTCCTTCATTCAAATGCTTCCCCAGGAAAGTGTATTGAAATAATGTACAGCATGAATCTTGATGTCTCTATTAATGCCCACTGTTTTAATGTACTATGTTGTGCTATAGGAATTCAGATCTTTTTACTACTGAGAAACACTTTAATCACTTGTAGACTTTAAAATTTTGTTTTATATATATAATTCAACCAAATGTGGCTTAATTTAAAAAGTCTAATTCAGATATTTTCTGCATAACAGGAGGAATTCCGGTTACATTTCAAGAACATCTCCCGCATCATGGACTGTGTTGGGTGTGATAAATGCAGATTGTGGGGAAAATTGCAGGTGTGTGTGGTGTTATTCCTTTTCAAACTGTTCTTCTGCTTACTTCAGTTTTATCAAGATATCTTTGTTGATCACTGAATTGATGTTTGGAAACAGGCAGATCTAAGTGTGGCTTTTCTGTGATATTATTGAAAGATAAACTCTGCTTCTAAACTATGCTGCAGATCTGTGAGCAAAGACATTTTTGTACTCTGTGTCTTTGCACCGTCCTAGGTTCATGTTTATGTTGGTTACAGATAGAGAATTTTATTTAGAAAAAGTAAAATATGTAAATACTAAGCATGACATTTTGGACATGGTTTGTTTCAGTGGTGAAAAGCTGCTGAGCACAAAATGCAAAAGTTCTGCAGGGCAGGTCTGAATCTTCAGGGAACAGAGGACTGTTTAATTTTTACCTCTTTTTTTCCTTTTCCTTTTTATTGTTGTTTTTGAGATAGGGTTTCTCTATGTGGCTTTGGCTGTCCTGGAGCTTTTTTTTTAAGTTATTTATTTTCACTTTATATCCTGACTGAAAACCCCTCTCTCCTCTTCTCCTGGTCCCACCCTCCTGTCCTCCTCCCCTTTTGCCCCCACTCCTTCTTCTCAGAACAGGGGAGGTCCCTTACCCCCATATCAACACACCCCAGCACATCAAGTCTTATCAGGATTGATCCCATTCTCTTCCACTGAGGCCAGGCAAGGCAGTCTGCTAGGGGGAAGTGATATAATAGCAGGCAACAAAGTCCATGCCAGAACCCCAACTGCACATCCTCACCCCACCCCGTTTCATTTTCTAGGGGACCCCCCAGGAAGACCAAGCTGCCCATAAGTCACAGACAAATATAGAGGGGCCTAGGTCCAGACTGTGCATGCTCTTTGGTTGGTGCTTTAGTCTCTGTAAGTCCCCTCTAGCCTAAGTTAGTTGACTGTTGGTTCCTGTGGAGTTCCTGTCCCCTCTGAGTCCTTCTATTCTTCCCCCCACACTTCCAGCAAGGCTTAAGCTCTAACCCATGTTTGGCTATGAGTCTCAGCATCTGTTTCAACCAGCTGCTGGCTACAGCCTCTTAGAGGGCTGTCCTACACCTTCCTTTATAGACCAGGCTGGCCTGAGATCCATCTGCCTCCTGAGTGCTGGGATTAAAGGCAGATTAAATTAAAGAGCTGCCACACAGCTCTCTTATTTTCTTACGAAGATGATAATTACCGAAAACCAAAAAGTAAATTTAATTAATTTTGTTTGGATAGTTGTTTTGTTTTTTTGATATAGGGTCTTACTTTGTACTCAAGGCATCAACAAATTTGTAGTCTTTCTGCACCAGCTGGGATTACACAGTACTGGTGGGATAGAATTATTTTAAAGGCAGCTGTGATGAAATAATTTTTTTTTTTTCCTCAGTGCTGAGAAATTAGTGTAGGATCACTTTTCAGTACTCTTGGAACTGTGAATTGCTAAGCGCTGTAAATGTAGCAATTGTGTTTAATGGGCCTGAGCTGTAGAGCTGGGGTAAAGCAGGGTTTGATTCCCCCAGTACTACAAAAAAATAAAAAAAAAAATACTGCTTTTAAGATTACAAGTCAAATACTGTGGTTCTGACGATAAAAACAGGCATTTTACTAATCTGCAATGGAAATGAAATGTGTTCAGCAAGTATCAGGTTGATCAAGTTTTCCTGAGAAGGGTTGTGTTTGTGTGTGTGTGTGTGAGAGAGATTGAGAGAGAGAGAGAAACAGAGAGAGAGAGAGAGAGCACTGTTAGGGAGTAGACATTGCTTCGTGCATAGTCCAGTACTGTGTTGTAAAGCTCAGTTCATAGGATTTTAAAAAGAGATTAATTTTGTTTTTATTTAGGGGTATGTGTGTGCCCATAGAGGCCAATAGAGGGTGTCAGATCCCTGGAGCTGGGACTGCAGGTGGTTATGAGCCAATGGATGAAGGGCAGCAAGCATTTCTTTCTGCTATCTCTCCAGCTCCCTCATGGTTTTCAGTGTCTTCACTGGGTACTTCATAGTAGCTACTGTGCAAGGTTAATTATAAATATATGAATATTTCCTTCAGACTCAGGGTTTAGGAACTGCCTTGAAGATACTATTCTCTGAAAAAGAAATCCAAAAACTTCCGGAGAACAGTCCATCTAAAGGCTTCCAGCTCACTCGGCAGGAAATAGTTGCTCTTTTAAATGCGTTTGGAAGGTAAGCTGAGACCTGATTTTCCTGCAGGTTTCCGTATTCTGCGAAGATTGCCTTTTTCCTCAATGTATGCTTTGATTTGGTTTGTGACAAAAAGTTAAAATGCCAGATGTTATGGCACACACTCATAACCCCAGCATTGAGAAGCTGAGGCAGGCAGATCATGAGTTCAAGGCCAACTTGGCCTATGTAGTAAGACCCTGTCTCAAACAAACACCTTAAATTCATTGCTCAGTGTGTCCTCCAGGCTGACAGCCAAGTTGTCTGTCAATCCCAGGAAGAATTGATAGTTTCCAGTTCTGTACTTTTCAGTTTGCTTTCTCAATTTCCTAAGGGAAATAGTCTCCTAATAATCATTTCTTTGGCTGGCTACCGTAGGAGGAGGAGGAAAACATGATTGCGAAGGTAATCAAAATGTCAAAGACATGACACCCTTCCTCTGCTCTGTATTGCCTAAGCTGAAGAGTCATCCTCTCCCACACCACTACCTCATTCTTTCATATATATGTGTGTGTGTGTATGTGCATATGTATATATATATACATGTATGTGTATATATATATAAGAAATGGTTTTAAACATAACTTGAATTTGCCTATAGAGCTGTATGCAGTGTTGGGGGATATAAAACAGAAGGGAAAGAGTCATACAAAACAATGTGTTGTGTTGTAACAGCAGGGAAAAATGCATCAAATCATGGTGGAAAGTTTATTTTTAAAATGGGACCAAATGACAGCGATTAATGTGTTTGGCGAATATGATGTTAAGTTCAAAGGAGACCAACCACTCAAACATAACTTAGATATGTCCCAGCCTAATGTCAAAGCCTTCACCATTTCCCCAGTGTGCTTATGTTTATGTAGGCAGGGCTATGCTCTAGTGCAAGCTGAGTGATCCTTCTTCAGCCCCTAGTGCTAGTTGTAGGTGTGGAGTGCTGTGCCCAGCTCTTTCCTGTAGTTAAAGATGTCTGCGATAACTGAGATACAAACCACAAGGTAGACAGAGTGCTGATTGTGTTGTTTTATTTCAGGAAATATTAAATCTACATATTTTTGAGGCCTGGAGAAAAATAAGATAGAAGTACCTAGGTGAAATGTAAATTATTTGGAATGAAACGGAAATGAGAAAGATCTTAAATAACATTTTAAGCACAAACAAAAGTGAAAAAGGAAAAATTAAGTTGACCATTTAATCAAATTTTCATTGGCTCTCAGATACGTTCCCTTCTAGCTTCAACCTTATATCCAGAGCCTGTTTTCCCTCTAGGTGTGCTGGCCAGGAAGCCAGTTTTGGAGTCCTGAGATTTTGACCTGCCATTTGCCAGCAATACAGCAGACACAGTGCCCCATTTAGAACCCACCTACTAGCTGGGGGATCCTGAAAAAATAGTTGATTTGATCCTAATTTTACCTGAAATGTAAGAGCAACGTTCTAGCCACCTTTTGTTGTTGCATTCTTTAGGTTTATTGAGTATGGACACTTGAAGGACTCAGATCATTTCCTGGAACCTCCTAAGCTCTCAATAAACAGAAACTCCTCAAATATTGGGGTAAAGGAAAAAAAAAAAGCAGTTAGCAGGGTACATTGTATCACCAGTCTGTAGAAGAGAATTACTGGATTTTGTTACATTAACCCTGAGTTTTATACATAAGGAAAAATGAACTTGTAGTTTTTTCATTTCTTCCTTTCCCAGAGTTTTACTTCTGGGTTTGAACTTTTTATTCATTGAGCCACTAATCACTTACACAATGCCATAAATATAAATAGGCACTGGGAGTGACTGTGTAGGAGACACCAAATATTTGTGAGCTATTCATGGCACTGTTTCCATCGCTCATCTACAGTCTTTTTGTTGTTATTATTTTTCAAGACAAGGTTTCTCTGTGTAGCCCTGGCTGTCCTATAACTCACTTTGTAGACCAGGCTGGCCCTGAACTCAGATCTGTCTGCCTCTTAAGTGCTGGGATTAAAGTCATGCACGACCACACCTGGCTCTCATTTATGGTCTTGATGAGAAGATGAGTTGTTTGTTTGTTTGTTTGTTTCCCTTTTAAGCAAGCCGAACTAAGGCTCTGTGATCTCTCAGTTTTAATAGGAGTTACAGCATTTCTATTTCAAATGGAATTCACAGTGGTCAGTATTTGGTTCTTTTAGATTTTTACTTCTAGGTTATATAGCTCAAGGAACCAGTATTGGCTATTTGAAATGTATGCACGTTACTTCATGTCAGCCGTATGTATAATATGTACCTGTTCTCCTCCTGCAGGCTTTCTACAAGCATAAGAGAATTACAGAACTTTAAAGCGTTATTGCAGAACAGGAGGTAATGAAGACTTTTCTATGTCGCCATAGACATAACGAACTGTGTGAAGCCTTTTAGCCTTGGACACTGAGCAGAGAGACTAAGTGTCTAAGACTTGAAGAATTCTGAACTCTTAAAGAAGAAGTTCAAATGTCCACTTGAATATTTATGATCCTTAATAGATACCAATTAGAGCTATTTATAAATGAAGTATATACTTTAAAATTGCAAGTTATACTATCCCATGTTTGTTCCACATTGGTCTTGTTTGTATTGTATTACCCTTCATTTCTAGTTGTCAAATTTTAAATGACTGTGTCTATCCTGAGAAGACTATTCAGTCTGTTATAGAAAAAGAACTAGGGAACCAGTGCTGCCTAGGGCTGGTCTCAGTGACAGAAATTCGTCAATGGTGTAGTTAGTGTTTTAGCCTTGCCTGACACTGTGTGTCATCTTCCGTAACACAGGGCTGTCACTATAATGAATAGGCCTTTCAGTGACTAGTGAGAGAGGTTCTGGATGATCTCCCAGGACTTCGACCATTTTAAGATGTTTAGTTGCTGTTGCTGCTTTGGTTTTGGCCTAAAGGGACCTGCCTTGGTGAAGGTGGGTAAGTGCCCTCCCATGCTCACTTGGCCTGTGTACCCCAGGCTAGCTCAAGAGTGTCCTCTACCTAAAGCCTACAGCTCCCCTTCTGACTGTTCTCTTTGTCCCTCTCCTAATTATAGACATTTTCATTTATTTTATGAAAAGTCCTATTTATTTAATGGATTTTTTTCTTCACAAAATTTGAATGGGATCCTATGGGCTTATAATGCTAATTGCATTATGCACAAATTTTGCTGTGTTAAAGTAAGCATTTTAAATATTTGATTTTGAACACAATCTATGCAATCCTCTACCTCTTTGTGTGATTCTGTTTGGTGAGATGCTTCAGCATGAGTGTCGCTTCCTCCTTCCTCTCCATCTTCAGTTCATCCCAGATCAGCCATCCTTGGTGTGACATAAGACAGTGGAGGACTTGAAGGCCCTAGACTATCCTTTTCGAAACCTGTAAAGTCTTTTCAATATTTTAAATCTTGATTCTTTTAAAGGTGGCAGTGGATAATGGGATTACTTGAAAGGTTTTTATCTGTGTGGAATGTGAGTCCAAAGTCTCACATCTCCTTAGATTCCGTCTTTCTGAAGTAAACAGTAAGTGCTCTTAAACCCACATCTTATCTGCCAAAGTCTGAACTGTGCTCCTGTGACTTCATGGTGTGTGCCAGATTATTTAGTTGGTTTATTCCCATTAATGCCTAGTCTTCCCCTGTGGAGGTGTGATGGGGGACTGAAGCCTCATTAGTTATTTCTGCTCCTAATTCCTAATCTTTAGAAACTTAATGTTGAGAGTGGTGAATTTTGTAGGTTATTTTTTAAAGATCTCTTGCAATTTTCCTTTTTCTTTGCTTTTTATTTTTTTAAAGAGTCAAGTATTACCACATAATGGGAGGAGGCCACTGTAAGACAAAAAGTCCACAAAGTGAATGCCAGTGACCTTGCTGGTACAGCAGTAAGTTCTGCAGCTCACTTAGAATGTAAGGAAATATGAAAAAAATGCACTTTATTTTTATTTTAAATGCAGAGTTTGTTTTGGAAATGTCATTTACCACCACTGCAGTTAGATACTATTGTTTAAACTATTTGCTTGAGGAAAAAAATATATCCTCATTTCCACTTGCAGGCTAGGACACACAGCAGCATAGAGTGTGTTCTTGGAAGCTGAAAGAAATGGTTAAGTTACCATGTCCTCGCGGTTGTAATGAATTTCTTCAGTAGGGAAGTATTCTGATTTGGTGTTTGTTATATTAACCTTTACATCCTTTTGCATGGCCAACATTGCCATGACATCTAAGGACTGTGGAGACTGTAGCACTGTTTGGTAACCCTGGCGGTGAGTCTACCCTTAAAAAGCTGTCTGCCAGTTCTGTCACCTGTGCTTAAAAATCTAGCACTCGACATCCAAACTGACAGAAATGATTGTACCTGGTGCCATGATCGTGAAGAGGAAGTATTTTCCCTTGGTGGCCTGTTTGTTTTCCTGTGGCATCTGTGTTAGACAGACGTTACACACTAAAATGGTCAGTGCTCAGTGCTCTTCCTGTTTCGGATTATGTGGAGCATTAGCCAAAACAAGATTTTAGTTTTGAAACCTGACAAGTCAAATGTTGAGCCCCTGCATCGTGTGTATGAAATGCTGTGCCGTGTTTCTCAGCCCTGCCTAGGTGCCACTGTAGACAAGGAAGGACAACTGTGCTGGTCTTCCTCAGCATTGCCTTCAGCCGGACACCTGAAAACAGTTCACAGTAGGCCTCTCGCAGTTTGCAGACTGAAGTTCCCGCAGAAGCCATAGCTAGTCACCAAAAGGCTCAGAGCAGGTACCCGGTGTCATGGAAATTCCTTGGTACAGGCTAAGTACATAAATCCACGTCCTTTGATTGAAATAGCATCTGCAGATGCAGCTTTGAGTTTCCCGAGCAGAATTCCAAATAATTTGCTCTTGTATCCACCAGAATCTAGACCATGAATTAAAATACATGTTTCTGCAATCTTCTGTTTCTTTGTTTTCCCCTCCTCCATACTGAGTGCTTCTTACAAGAATGTGATTATAACTTATGGATCAGGGATCTATATATATCTATACACACACACACACACACACATATATATATATATACACACACACACACACATACGTAACTACTGGATCTGCATGGTCTGAGGGGGCTCTTCTTGCAGTCATGACGGCAGACGTTGGCTCTGCGCTGAGGTTTCCGCATGCAACAGCTCATCACTAGCACACTAGTGCTAAGTACAGTTGTTTCCTAAAGCATGAACACAGATGACGCTCAGCCAGGCACATAACTCATGGTTGTGGGGCCTGATCATGCCACCAGAATCCATGATTCCAGAGCCTCTGCTGCTAGTGTGGGCTGTTTGTGTCTTTTTTTTTTCTGTAATGGCCTATTAACATTTTATCAAAATGTAGGAATTCTGTGATTTCTATTGAGTCATAGGCTTTAAAAAATGCTTCTTTTATTTAACTTTCTGAACAGTTGATACATTCACATAGTTAAAAAACACAGTATATACTAAAAATACAATGTCTTCCCAGCTTCCCATAGTGCGCACACATACCTTCTGCCCCTGGCTTTTTATATCTCCATTCATACCTTTTTTTTTCTCCCCAATATGCCCACATATACAAATATAAAGCCTCATTTCTCTTGTGTCTTTACTTGGAATAACATGACATACACACCATCTGCTTTTATCACCTAGTATTTCAGTGGCCACATATCACCAGATAACTTTTTCACTTTCGTGGGTACTTGGAATTTTTAATATGGCTATGCCATTATTTAGTTAAGCAGTTCCATTCTTGAGCATTTGGGTTGTTTCTAGACCTTATCCACATATCATATCACATATGTATACATACCTCTCTAAGTATTCAAAAGTGAAAGAATACACACACACTTGTAGTTTTGAAAGGCACTGACTTAGATTCTGCCCTCCAGAGCACATCACCTGTGCTTGCTCACCCACAACCTCACCATCATAGAAGGTGTCCAAATGCTGGGCTTGGACATTCTGAGAGAATGTAAGTTTAAAATGTTCATTTTTAACCTAAATATATAAAATTAACAACTCTTAATGAGGAGTCCCCTGAATTTGTTCCATGTTCTTTGTGCACTTTTTTACTGCATGGTATTTGGAACTTCACCTGTTTAGGGTGTAATCCTTCAAGTGTGACTGGCTGCATAGTCTTCCAATTTGTTACCTGGCTTTGTCCTGATGGTTTTCTGTTCTGATTTCCTATACCAGTTCTTTGCTGGTTTCTATAGCAGCTCGTAGACTGTCTTCCTCACTCAGACCAAGACAGTAAACCACGGCTTTTTTTTTTTTTTTTTTCCTTCTGAAGGATTGATGGTTTTGCATTTTCATTTCTAAATTCTGATCCCTTGAAACAGATCCTAGTACAAACTACACATTAAGAAACAAACCTAATTTTCCCTAGCGGGTAACCTGCTTGTGCCTGAACAGTCCATCTTCTCTATGACTAGTTTGAGTCTACACGTAGATAGGACAGATCTATGACATTTTTATGGGCTTAGCCCTTTATCTAGGTTCTGTTCCCATTTCATCAGTCCATCTTCTATATGGAATAGTAGAGATTGTTTTAATTAAATAATATTTAATGTTAGTCTTCGGTCCTCTCTTGTGATGATGCAATATTACAAAAATATATCTTCCCAAGAGACTGGACTGGACCTTTTAATGCCGCTCACAGGCAGTTAGTACACTCTGAGGTCACTTATGACTTAAGACTCCTATCCTACTGTATACTCAGCTATTTAACCCACCTTTAAGAGAACAATGTTAATAGTCACCTTTACTTGTCCTTGGATTTCCCAGTGCACAGCTGTAATCTTAAGTTATGTATTCTTCATGTCCCTGATCCAGAGTAGTGCATGGGTACCATTTGCTGAAAATAGCAAATACAGAAGTTGAAAGCAACCTTCTAAAATGAATATCCACCACAAATGTTGAACACAATATTTGAATATTGATTGATAAACAGTAGTGTTTGAAATACCATTATCTGGGTCAGTTGGGGTCTGTGACTTAATCCTTTGTGAAACTCTGTTAAAGGTTTCTGTTATCAGCCAGGTACAGTGGTGCACACCTATAATCTCAGCACTGAGGAAGGCAGGATCTCTGTGAGTTTGAGGCCAGTCTGGTCTACAAAGCGAGTCCAGGGCAGCCAAAGCTACACAGAGAAACCTTGCCTTGAAAAACAGAAAAAAAAAATTCTGTTATCACTCATTCATTCCCATGGGATGCTTTTTGTGCTGCTCAATAAAGAGCAAAGCCCTTTGGGATGGATGAACACACAGGGATAGATTTACATGACAGCCTCAGGCAGGCACAGATTCTGACTCATGTAACAGATTTAGAGGGCAAGGACAGAAGACACAGGGAACATGAAATAGAAATTCAAATCTGGGCTCACACTTGGTTAAATGACATCAGTGGAAAGTGCTTTGATTTCTTTCCCTTAATGTGACACCAACACATAATGGGTAATTTGGAGTTTACTATTAATGTGTTCAAATTGACCACACATTCTCATTCTTTCCCCTGCATCTTTTGTTTTTTCCTAGATACTGTTTATGATTGCACATGAGCTTTGAAAAAAATCCATACAGCATGACAGAACTCTGTCAGGTTGTTTTCTTTTGTGAGTCCCTCCCTCCCTCCCTTTCATTATTTTCAGGGTCTCATGTGTCTCAGGCTGGCATCAAACTCCTTGAATAGCCAAGGATGGTCTTGAATTCTGGTTTTCCTTGTGTCCACCTTCCCAAGTGCTGGGATCACAGGTGTAAGCTATCATGCTGTACTAGGGTTTGGACCCAGGGCCTTCTACAAATGGACAAGCACTCAGACCACAAACAACTACATCTTTAGATGTGAAAGTACTTTTAACCTCTTGATGTTTTTAGTTTTCTATCTCAATTTCACACCGCTTAATGACCCTTTTAGGTTTTCTTTTTAACTCCCTGGAGTAATTTTGAGTACTCTTCCTAAATGGGGCATTTCATAGAGGTATTTCTTGCAGAGCACCTAATGAAGTCAAAGTTCATCTTGTAAGACAAAGTCTCCAAGAATGATTTTGGGCTTATCTTCATATAAAAAAAAAAAAATCCCACTCCATTTATTTGTCCAAAAGTTTCATGTCTGCTAAAGCCACACAGCAGCCCTGGGAAGGTACTGTTTACCTGAATGCATGCACTCTTTCTATGCTTTAGTTAGGGTCTTGTAGGAAGACCATGACTGAGGAGTGAATAGTGGGGTCAGAATCGTGGGTAACAGTTATATGACAAGAGTTGGTAGAAAGGGAAGAATTTTAAGGCTCATATGAGCTGAAGAAAGTGGATCTCTGAACTCCAGTTCTGACTAGGTTAAAGTTTGGGGACATACAATCTACTCAGATTATAGAAAATCAGAATTTGAGGGGTGAACCAGATAGTGCTTAGGGGGAAAAGAGCCATTAGCAAGGTATCTGAATCAGAAAATGGAGCAGGGCCACATCAAGGTTTGGAGAAGGCAGGTATGGATGCCTGTAAGCATTTGGATTCAAGGATCACAAGCCTGGATTGCATGAGTCCATAATGAACACAGTATTTATTCAGGGCAAGGATGAGGCCAAGGTGTAGGAAGTCAAAAAGTTTGGGACTTAAGAATGGTCAAAGCAGGTATTGGGTATTTTGTTCCTTTGGGAAAGAGGACCTGAAAGGAAGTTACTCTATGACTCTCTTTGTATGGTCTCAGATCCAAACTCATGACAACTGCCCAGTACAACAGAGACACCCAGGAGACACTAAATTCCAATGCCTGTCTTGACAATCCCATTTAAAAAGTAGTCTCCATTTTGTCTTATGTAGTCTTTGAGCCTGCTCCTTTTTAATTGTTACGCCACCTGGACGCATCAGAGATGTGACTAGCTCATGCATACTGGATAAAGTGAAACTGCACTTCGATGCTTCTGCACCAGTCTGCTCTTAAAGCAGGGTTCTTTTTCTAAAACAGTTGGCTTAACTTGTAAGTTTTGATAAATTATTTGTAACCTGGTAGTAGAACACACAGCAGAGGCTGGAATGTGTGTAGCTTAGTGGCAGACAGAGCACTTGCTTAACAAGTTTAAGGTCTGCATTTGATCTCCACTGTGCAAGTACACATGCATATGTGTGCACAATGTTCTAGTGGTACACACTACGTAGATCCAAATGAGATTTTCACAGTGCTCCTGAAGCACCCACTAATTCTTCTTTTGCTCTTTAGAGGGGTCCAGTGTTGGTTTAACACTACTGTCTACAAAAGCAGTTGAAATTCCCAAGAAGGAATTTGGGAGGTGCCAGGGTTTACCTGATTTATGCAGATAAACACGTGACCAGAACAGATGCTATGAGTGTGTTCAACACAATCAAGACAGAGTTGGTAAGAGCAAGGACTATAGCTCAGTGGTAGAGCACTAGTTGTGTATGTTTAAGGCATCCTTGCTGTAGCCACCAAAAACCAAATGTGACTGGGACATGTGCTGTAATAACCTCTAGTTCACAACTCCACTTATACCCCAGACATCAGCTGTCTAAAGGAATAGGTGCCAATCAATGATAGATAGGAGCATGATAGCCTGGCCAGAATTCTTAGCTGAGCAGGCAAATGACTCCAGCAGTTAAAACCATGTGTGTCTTGTTCTTGCTGTAGCAGCTCTCAATGCTGGTACCACATTTTCATTTTCAGTGTTATCGCCTCTCTCCCAGGAACTTGTTCATCTCAGTATACTGCTACAGCCCAGGCTAGTGCTGGGATTATAAGCATAATACTATGCTTGGCCCTGTGCACTTCAATCTTTAATATTGCCAGGTTTTAAATTCATGATGCTGTTAACATGAATGCTCCTTTCCCTATGTTTAACACATTAGGAACAGTTAGCTTTGTTAGCAGAGGAGGTAAAGGAGAAGGCTCAAAGGCAACTTAGACCTCCTTCCCTGCCTGTGATCCACAGCCATCACATTTACATTCCAACGTGTTGACAACATTTAAGAGTTATAGTCTTACTTTAAAAAAAAAAAAAAAAAGCAAGATTCAGCCAGGTGTGGTGGTGCACACCTTTAATCCCAGCACTCAGGGAGGCAGGAGATCGCTGTTCCAGGCCAGCCTGGTCTACAAAGGGAGGCCAGGAAATCCAAAGCTACATACACAGAGAAACCCTGTCTCAAAAACAAAAAAAGATTCCATAGGCATATCATTTTGTCCTTTCCAACAAAAAAAATAATAGCTGACATGAATGTTGACAGCTATTATAAAAGTGGGTTGTAGCTTGTTGGTTGATGCTGGGTATGTCTTCCTACAGTCACAAACTGTAAAGTGTGCATGTGCTACAAAATAAGTGCAGAGAGAATGGTCTTAATGATGCTGTGCTTTTCAGAAAGCCCTGCCCTTAGCTGCTGATGGATAACAGACGTGCTGTGGACAAGGACACAGGTGCTGTGGGCACTGGCTTCAACAGCTGAACCGTTGGAGGTATAGGTGGCAGATAAACTGTCTTATACCCTGCTGCTGTAAACTACCGATTTAGGCAATTTGTGCAGGCTTTGCTTCAGTGAGGAATTCACCAGGGCAAATAACTATTGTACATGGTTTGCAAACCAGATGCTTGTCACACTCAAGCAAAGATGGGTGAGGGGTTGTGCACGGTCTTCAACTTTGTGCTCTATATAATAAAACCCCAGTCACGACCCATTTGAAACTTGGGACCCCAGTTTTTACATCAAAATAGGAGAAAGTGGGCTTGACCCTGTTAAGTTAAAGCCCAAGATGGGCTTTTCCAAAACTCTAGAGCAGCAAACCTCTAGTAAAGTGGGCTGTATGAGCAAGACTGACTGTGGCTCTGGTGACCTCTAGGACCAGATGATGCATTCTGTGAGAAGCCAGAGCATCCAGCTTCCAGGAGGGCCATTTTGGTTCCAGAGTACACCCAGGGGAGCCCTGAGACAGCACATAGGGAACATTGTCTGGAACACCCTCTGGCTGAGACAGGGGTCCTGCTACCATAGGCAGAGCCCACTGTTTAAAACACACAGCTTTCCATAGCTTGAGCACTATTTAAAAATAACAGGCAGTGAGCACCATGTCAGTCTCATACAAATTACAGGCATGTTTTACAGAAAAGCTGTCAAGAGCCCACAGTCCTTTAGAGCTTGAGGGCCGGAAAAATTTACTCTTAACACTTAGTGGGGATTTCTTGGTTTGTCTTTGTATATAGCAAGCACTGGCTGAGTCAGGGAAGGCGCAGTCCTGCCATCCTACTGAGGTAGTGAGTATTCAGTCACACCAGGCTGAAGAAAACTACAAAATGGCTACACACACAGCAGAGGAGTTTTAATAGTGTCGGCAACTACATCTTGACAGTATCCACTTGTTACCGGAGTGCTTATAGTAGTGCTCTCAGATGAAGAAGCACCTGACTTTGGGCAAAGTTTAAGAGGAACTGCTACTGCTGAGCCAGTTACGTACAGACCGTGGCACCCTGCCTCCTCTTAACTTTCAACACTGGAGTGGCAGTGGCCCTCACAGTCAGAGTGACCTTCAGAGGTAAGGCTTTGCGAAACTTGTCCAAAAGCTTTAAACTATTAGACCACGTATGCTATACGTTTTAAAGTGAATTATGCATGAAAGTCTGTGCAAACTACAACACACATCACACTAACAATCATGGGGAAACCTAGTATACTTTAGCATTAGTATTTAAGTTATATAAAATACATCTTTATAAAAGTACAGAATCTCGTTTAAAAGTTTAAATTATACCCACTGAAATAGCCAGGCTCTCTGCTAGTACTAAAGTAAGGATTTATCACTCTAAATTATTGCTTAGTCCTATGGAGCCATGAGAAAGCTACAGCAAAAAATAAAGTTCTGTGTCATAAGGAAAAGTGCCCTAAAAACTCAGCTGTCATCCAGTCTGTCTGGCAGAAGGTTTTCAACAGAGGACTCTTCCATAGGACTGTGTCAAGTTGCTGCTACCCTTGACTTGCTTTGTCTGGATCCAAAGTAGAGTCTTGCAGCAAAGTTCCTGCTTGTGCCAGGAAGCTGTTAGTTTGCTGTCCCCAATCATAGTAGTCCGGAGCAAAACTTTAAACAAACAAACAAAACCAGTTTAGTGGCTTAACACAGCGTGTTATGTATAAGTGGCATGTGTACTTATCAATAGACTTGGGTTTTTCAGGCTGGTGTCTGGAAGCCCATTTCTCACCAAACAGCTATGCACACTGCTGCTGGCAGCCTGCATTCAAGTCTACCAAACCCTGCAGAGCTCAGAAGTTTGCAACTACTAGAACCTAAAACTAGCCACTGTGGAGAACAGTTTTGGCAAAAAAAATTGTGTCTTACAGTTCAGTGCCCATGTGTTTTGGATAGAGAATTTCTGTGTCTGAAGTTTCCTCATCTGTGGAACAGGAGTGGCATTAGCAACTTCCTTGTTGGGCTGTAGTCAGGGTTGAGTGAACAACAAAAGTCCTCAAGAGCAACATCTGAGATACATACCATTTGAACTCTACACTGTTTTCATTTTCCTCTTATCACAGAAGGGTCTTGTCTTGCTCTGCACAGGCTGAGTATTCCCTCTCTACTCTTGGCAAGTCATGGTTAGGGATGCCTGGGTGGGGTCCCAGGGTGAAACAGTGGGGTGCTAGCTAAGAGAACAGTTTGGGAAGAGGTGGAGCTCAGACTCTTGGGAGGATGGCTTTGACCCTGAGAAATCTTTGTATGTTGGCTTGCTTCCAGAGTCTGTACGTGACCTCTGCTGCTCTGCGCTTTCCCCTGCTACCTTATTTTCTTATCTGATCAGGGCTGTCCTCCCTACCCACTGAGACAGCACACACACAGCCCAAACCAATGGGTTTTCTGAGCGCCAGCCAGATCCAGGTGCACAGGGAGAGGAGGAACATTGGGCAGCTAGGGCTGCTCCTGGCCCTGGCTAGGAGGGCTTCCCTTCCTCCCTGTTATCCAGACTCTGGGTCTAGCTGAAGGCACCAGGTACAGCTTGTTTACTATCTTGAGCACGCACACACACACACACCCCCCATTGTGAATGCTACTGTGTGTAAATACCCACCCTAAAATAGACTGAGCCCACGTTGCAAGTGGATTTTCAAGAAAGGGGGCAGTTCCCAAGTACTCTGGCACTGAGGTCTGCACCAGGGCCAGCCACATTGCTTACCTAGGAAAGGGATTCCCACAGATCTCGAACCATGAGAACTCAATTATACCGACCTCACAGGACTGTAGCAAACAATGAGTGAGATGACACTTGTGATCTTAGTAAGTACTTAAGAATGACAAATTTCAAATACTGGTTCTTATAATACATTTGCTCTAGTGATTATTGTTCATGTATTCTCTGGCTTTAGAAGAGGATCCGAGATGTCTGCCCGGATGTCCCAGGTCACGTTCCACTGAGTGACTGGAGCAGCAAATGCTCTGGCTCTCTCTGGGTAGGCTCGGAGAAGTCCTATAAGTGAAGGTTGATTTCTTTAAAACCAGCACAGCTACTAAGCATGGGATCCTGACTGGGGGGACTGGGGGAGGGAATCTTGTCTAGATCTCTTCTTTGCTGTTACACCTTGCTGTTTCCCCATGGTGAACCTGACCCTACAGGAGTAGGAGTAGTCTTCCAGTTGGAGCTGTTCCAGTGGCCCAGCACTCTCCTACAGGCGCAGGCTCTTACCTTCCCTGAAGTCCCTGAGGGGCAATGTTCCAGGCAAGATCATCATCACTGTCGTATCTTCGGGGGTTGTCAAAGAAATAGGACCTGGGACTGAATCCATGGCTGGGGACCATCCCAGGGTTGGTCTAGAAGAAGACATTATCAGCTTAGCACCCATGCTAGTCTCAACCTTAAAAGCCAAAGATGACCTTGAATTTTTTATTTTCCTCCCTCTACCTCTTAGGTGCTGAGGATTGAATCAAAGGTTTCCTGCATGCTAGGCAAGCACTCTACCAATTGAGCTATATCTCCAGTCCCAAAGTACAGCATGAAGGAGGGAGGGCTGCTCTCTCCTTGAGGATCTATAGGCAGTTTTTGTTGTTGTTTTTTGTTTTTATTTAGGTGGGAGTTTTGGGTTTTTGTTTTGTTTTCTTGGCTTTTAGAGAGGGTTTCTCTGTGTAGCCTTGGCTGTCCTGGACTCACTCTGTAGACTAGGCTGGCCTTGAACTCAGAGTATCCCCTGCCTCCCCAAGTGCTAGGATTAAAGGCATGTGCTACCATGCCCAGCAATAGGCAATTTTTTTTTTCTTAAATTGACCATAGGAAGAGCACTGACTAGTTGGTGATCAGTAGAAGAAAGGGTAATTGGGAGGGAGGATAAATAAAAATATGGTTATATAAACATCACGGTGAAACCCATTATGTAATACCGTTAATAATGCTAATAACGCCATACATAGCTCTTACTTCCAGTGATGAACTACTGCTTTAATTCCTCACCGATATGTCCACATAGCCAGGTATAGTCATTCCTGCTTATACCCCCAGCACCTGGGAGGTCGAGTCAGAGGTTTTTACCTCGAGGTCAGCCCTTGCCCTACAGCAGGATTGTCTCAAAACAGTAAGTTCCCCAGACTAAAGCAGTTTGTCCATGTGGAGACATACCAGGCTCTCGGGAGCTTCTTACCTCAGGATCCTCCCTCTATCCTTTCATACTTTTGGCCCAAACTGAACTCCCAAAAAACTGCAAATGTACATTGCTGGAGTCCATTCTGGCAGGGAAGGCTTAACTAGGCCGTGCTTCATCTCACCCTGGTCTGTTTCCTGTGCCTGGCTCAGCGGTGACCACCCAGAGATGAGTAGAAAAAAGAATAGCAAGCTGTTGTTACCTGGGTATGGAACAGGAGCTGTGCCCTCTTCACTGCTCACACTGGCCGAAAATCTACTCCCCACCCTCCCGAGTATATGTCTCAGGAAGGCACCCTGGCTTGTGAGACACAGCAAGGCTTCAGGGCATCCTGAGCCTGACTTGCTTGGTTTTCTTTTCTATAGTGTTGGTTAAGCAGAAGATGTGGCCAAACAGGAGTGGGTGGCTTCAGCATGGTCACCATGATGCCACTCCACTGCTCTCAAACTCCCTGATGAGCTAGTGTCACTCTGGGGATAAAGTGAGTCTGTTTTCTCTTTTTTGTTTAACTGTTATTTTCAGACTCGTTATGTAGCCAAGGATGACTGAACCTCTGATCCACTTACTTCTATCTCCCCCCTCCCCAGTGCTACGATTACATGCCTGGTTTTATGTGATACTGAGGACCAAGCCCAGGACTTCATGCATGTTAGGCAAGCACTCTACCAAATGCCTTATCTCCAACCCTCTATTCTCCGCTAAAAGAGCAGTGTATGTGTTTAGAGGACAGTGAACACTGTGTTACATTAAGAATCACCAAGCCCCAGCCCATGAGATGTACCTTGACTTTCATTTCTTTTGTAAAATAAAGATAAACCTCCAAACACATTTTCTTTAAGAGAGCATTACAGGAAAAAGAGATTCTATTGAAAGAGTCATGGATGACCTACCCTACCATGGGATACAAGAAGCTTCACTGAAAAACTGGGAGGAAAATCCAAATTTCAGGAGGATTAAGGATGCCAGCAAACAGACAGGGGTACTTACAAGGTCCTTTGTGGGATTTCTGACTCTGAAGAAATAGACCACCAAGGTGGTGGGTAAGAGCTCCCACACAAAAAGCACCACACCAAAAACTACGTAGCCAGCATCGCCCAGCTGGCTCTTCAGATCTGCCTGTTGCAGAGGAGGGAAAATGAAGTCATGAAACCTCAGACAACCAGTATTGAAGGCACACAGCAGAGAACACTCCTAGACACAGTGAAACATTCCCCCTAAAGCCTGCACTGTGAAACTGTGTTGCAGCGGTGGGCCAGGCCCCAGCTGGAGTACTATGGAAACCATTTAGGATGATTATGACTGGCTAGTCATTTACTTTTGGAGTTCAAGGGATAAACCCAGAGCCCACACCCCAGCCCTGACTCCTCCTAAAGTCACATTCTCCACACATGAGTGGAGAACAGCTTGTCCAGGCAAAGTCCTCTGAGCAAGGGAAAGCCCAAGAGGATGGCTCTGGGGGCTTCAGTGAAGGGAAGGTCCCAGAGTAGAGAAGAGCTGGATGTGGCAGCTTCTCAGCCTGTTACTGGGAAGAAAGCACTGAGCCACAGCCTGGTCCTTAAGCCTTCTCCAGTACATCCTGCTGAAAGCAGTGACCAAATGCTCCTCCCCAGGGTGATGGTACTCATGTCTCCTGCTTCTAGATTACCACAGCCCAGCCCCACACCATCTCCCTTCATCAAGAAGGTACAGGCCCTTGAAGCTGCTAAACATGGTTGTAAGTTCTTAATTGAAATAAAGTTGGAAGTAACTTGTTAAAAGCAGATCTGTTGTGTGATGGAACTTCAGTTCGGAAACATGAAGAGGTCACGCGGGCAGCAGTGATGGTTTGAACTTGTATGTACCAGTGCTACTGAAAGCCTTGTATATGATGAACATCTCTATACTTGGCCACCACTTAAGGTCTAGAAATCTCACATCTGGTTTTCCTCAAATGGCACACATACCGAAGCATCCTTGCCCAGCTTTTTCCTGATGTACCTGTGAGGTTGCCCAGGGGTTGCTAGCCACGGTTTCATTTTTCCAGGGATAATGTGTATGTAGCCATTGTGGATTTAGACCACTGATGTCATTTTAGTTTTATCTCACTACCTTAAATCAGCTCCCATTGTGAGCACTGGTAGGATTTTATAGCTGGACTTGCACACATTTGCTGTTTTTCCCATATAACACTAAGGAATGTTTGCAAAGCAATCCAATAGAGTCCTATTCAGAGGGTTCATTTCCCACTGCATTTATCTGTGTTTATACATCACTGGGGCATCCAATCCCACAGGGCAGGGGAAGATGTCTGTTTGCTTTTGTGTACCTGGCACTGTACAGCAGAAACAGAGTTTGGCCTTCCTGTGGACACTCACTGCATCCTACTAAGCTGGTCCCCACTGAGGCAGCATCTCACCACATTCCACTGATCTGGTGCCTGTGCAGGCAGAACCTTGCCCAGCCCCCACTGACCTGGTCCCTGGACACCACCTTGTCATGCCCCCACTGACCTGGTCTGATACATTGTACCAGTCATAATCAAAGGAGTGGACGTTCCTGATCTGAGAAAACGACAAAATGAACAGGTTGTAGCAGGCCCGAGAGGTGTAGAGCAAGATGACGGTGACACCAATGGCAGTCACCTGACACACCGAAGAGCCCTGGAAGACAAAGCCAACAGGAATGGACCACTGCAGGCATACCTGCCTCCTCTGCTGAGCCCCAGAGTTTTAAGTACATGCTTTTGCACTGGTTTCCAGAGGACCCAGGTACCTTATGTTTGTATTTTATTGACTAAGGCCATAAGGCCTTGATCTTAAGAGGCAGAATGTCAAAAACCTCATCAGATCTCTTAAGTCCCATTGTTCAGTAACAAGATCCTGGCTGATGGGCACAGCAGACAAGGATGTAGCCTTGTTCAGGTCTAGATCCTCCTAAGCTAGAAGCATAGAAGTCCTACTTGGCCTCTGGGTAAGGTCACTCGAGTATCTGTGACTTTTCCCTATTTATGAAGCTGTATCAGTGTCTGCAATCACTTAAAGGGCCCCCAGTTAAGAGCTGCTCTTAACCTTTGGCTGCTCTTCCAAAGGTTCTAAGTTCAATTCCCACAACCACATGGTGGCTCACAACCATCTATAATGAGATCTGGTGCCCTCATCTGGCATGCAGGTGTACATACAGGCAGAACACTATACATAATAAATCTTTAAAAAAAAAATTTTTTTTCTTTTTTAAAGGGCCCCAGCTAGTTAACAGGCCAAAGAAACGCAGAGCTGACTTGCATCCTGCATTGAGGAGTCATTACCTAAATCAAAGTGTCATTCATTTCATCACAGGGGTCAGCTAAGTGTATCTGACAATCAATGACTTAACTCTTCCTTCTAAAAACTGCAGTTTTATTTTTCAAAATTTTTGCACAACTCATAAGAGAATGAACTGTATGGCAAAAATTAAGTGTAAAACATCGAGATTTCCAAGTGAAAGAACTGGCTCAGTTGATGTGTAGGATTTTCATGAGTCCACCTGAATCACAGTGGGCCTTGTGAGGGCTAAAGGCAGAGCTTTTCACCCACTGATCACTTCTAAAGACACAGCCTGGTGGGAGCCCAGCTGCCCTGAAGTTTTCAGGCCACAGGCATACTAAGACCCGAAGAGTCCCGGAGGAAGGCGTGTGTGTCTGAATGCAGATCTGTCACAGGGCACAGAGGCGTTGTATTCGGAAGCACAGACACTGGAGAATTCACTTAATCTCACAATTGGCAGGGCCCAGGAAGTGAAGGGTAAGGATGGAGGTGGTGCGAGTGAGGGGGCCAGTTCCCCTGGCTGTCCAGGGCCCAACGCTGCTCTCTACACAGCCACCCCCCACCCCCATTCACCAGGTTTCCAGGGCTTCGGTTGGGAATCTGTAAAGGAGATTCACGGGCCTGGCTGACCAGAAGCATTTTGGTAGCACAGAGTACCTGAATATTTGCCCTTCTCATAGCCCTGGGGATAAGATAGCATGGAGGTCAGGCTGTGTGACAGTGGTAGATAAGAAGCAAGGGCTGCCTCCTTGCCTGAGTCTGACTCCATCTTGGAGCAAGAGCCGGGAACATGCCCTCAGCCAGAGAGAAGCTGATGAGGGCTCAGGCTAAATCTGAGTCGCCACAGAGGCACGGCAGGTGGTAGTAAGGCCTGAACTCTGGTCCTTGGCAGCCCACATTCACGTCAGCTGTGTACTTGTGAGCATTGACCTGGGACGCACTTCTTGAACTCTCTGCTTCAGATTCCTTACCCATTAAGTGTGGCTTTGACACTACCCCCACTGACATTAGCTCACGTACTAAAAATGCTCAAGTCAGGCCTGGAGGTGTAAGAGTGGGGGCTGAAGGAGGAGGGTCGCAAGTCCAGCCAGGGTGACAGTGAGTTCAAGGGCAGCCCAGGCAACTTACAAAGACCTTGTCTCCAAATAAGAATTTTTAAAATGTGTAACTCAGTGGTGACGATTGCCTAGTGCGGAGGGGGAGGGGGGGGGCGGGGGGCGGGCGGAAGGGGGCGCGGCGCGGCTGTGTTTGCTCTCCAGCACCACAAAAAAATAGTTGTAGTTCTAAGCCAAACTAAGTTTTCCCAGAGACACTACACACCCTAGCATATGCTAAGCCATCTAGAAACAGAAGTTCACACAAAGTTCAGTGAGCCACAGAGTGAGCAAGATCTGTTGTGTCCCGTGTGCAAACCAGGAGAAAGCCATTTTCAAAATAAGGAACCTTGGCCACATTCCCACCATACCTTTGACTCCAGGTAGATGTTGGCCAGGGACATCTTGGAGATTTTGTAGAGGCAGATGGAGAGAGAGATGGCACACAGCACAAAGAGTGTGTCATTGATGGCCACTCTCACGGAGACGATAACCTTCCTTTCCCAGTTTCCCGTCTTCACCAGCACAGCACAGGTCAGATTCACCAACAGGAAAACAAGGCTGATGAAAAGCGAGGCCAGGTAGAGAGGTAACCTGGGGAAGACAAGAGACACACTTCAGGATCTGTTATTCATCTTAGCCACACATTCTGGGCCAGTCTAGAAAGAAGCTGCTTGGGCTAACTGCTGAAGCAGAGGCAGGAGCATGGCTCTTGGTGGTAGACAGGCTCAGGTCATTACAAAATGACCACTGTCAGGAACCCCTTGCCGGAGGGTCTTTTATACTGTCCCACTTCTAAGAGGTAGCAAGAACTTGCTTCAGGGTTGTGCCTATTGGCTGCTTGCCTGAGCATCCTATCCGAATTGCCTGTGCACAGGCGTGAGAACATGCTTGGACTCAGCTCCGGGCAGAGTACAGAGCCTCTACCCCAAAACCCTCAACATGGGTGAGAGGGACACAACGCAGTCTCTGCACTTCATTCCATCGTCTAACAATGAAACTCCCTGATGCCTGCCTCACAAGGCTGTTTCTGAAGACAGCTCTGTCCTCCCTGCTCCCTGTATCCTTATCCCAGACTCAACCGGCCAAGAGCCAAAGTAACTGCACTGCATCTGTGCTGAGCACATGCAGGCGTCTCCTGACATTATACCCCAAACACCCATTTTCCTAACATTCACACGGTTAGATATCAAACCTAGAGATGAGTTATATGCTATAGCGAGGATGAGTGTAGGCCACATGTCTAGGCCATATTCTTGGGACTTGAGCATCCGGAGTTTATTTCTGGGTCACACAATCTACCCTGCACAAATGCAGCTGTACCTTTTAAGCACCATCCTTTGTATAATGTGTTCTGTCTTCTCCCCACTCCATTAACTATACAGAGTCTTCCCTGTGAGTTGCCACAGGGGCTGGAGACCTGGCTCAGCAGCACTTAAGAGCACTGGCTGCTCTTCCAGAGGACCTGGAGTCAATATGGCAGCTCACATGCCTGTAACTCCAGTCCCAGGGAATCCAATGTCTTCTGACCTCTTCTGGAACCCAGCACACATAAGGTGCGCACACACGCATAAAATGATGAAAAGTTTAAAAAAACAAAAACTCTGTCACAGCTGGGGCTGGGAACACAGCTAAGTGCCAGAGCACTTGCCTACAGAGACCTGGATCTGAGCTCTAACACTACAAGGAAAACCACGATACAAATCTACCACATTGACTAAAAAATGCTAAAAGGATAAAAATTGCCTTAAAATTTATTTTTCTTTCCTAGTGCTAAGGGTTAAACCAAGGGCACTGCACTCCCTCGGTGAATGTTCTAACACCAAACTACAGGCCCCAAGCCCTGAGCTGTTTATGTCACTGGCCATTTCATCTTACAGTTTTTCAGAGCTCCACATGTACAAGAGACCCGCACATGGGAGATGCAGGCTCCTCAGACTTGCTGACACAAAAGGCGTCAGCCTCACCACGGTCCCCTCATAGCTCCCCACATGATGTTCTTTCCTGGCAGACCCACGTGGCAGACATGCAATAAGGGGTGAAACTGTGTGGCTCAAAAGTGGACTGCTGTGAGGGCTTTGCATAAGTTTTGGTCCAAACCCCTAGGACCCACATAAAATAGGCATGGATGTACACACGTGTAACCCCAGTGATGGCGGTGGGAGTGATAGATGGGAGTTGCTGGCTACCAGTCTAGTTCCAGATTCAGTGAGAGACCACCTCAGAGGAATAAGGACAGGGATAGAACTGGACACGCAATGGCAATGTCCTCCTCTGGCCTCTGAGCGCACAACTGGATACTTACACAGACAGACACACACATGTTAATAAGTAATCTCAGCATCAGAAACCGTGATCCCATGAGGCCTTTCTCTCTCTGGTTTCCAGTACCACCTGTAACTCAGCTCAGCAAGCTGCTACAGAGGCTTGCTGACTCGGACCCTTCCGTACCTGCAGACACGACACTCCCTGGTCTTCTTGTCCCTGCTTTCCTGGATTTCTTACACTTAAACTCCACAGATTTCTCACAGCTTGCAACCAAAGGGATGAGGAATCAACTCGTGCCTGCAAGGTCCAAAGTCTGAGGGCTGGCTGTGCCCACACCACAGCAGGTGGGGGTTCCCTGCCACCGCTGTGCATGTTTTGAGATGGAAGGAGACAGCTGGGATGTCGCTCGGCTGCTAGAGTACTTGCAGAGCATGTGTGAGGCTCTCAGTTTCATTCCCAGGGCTATAGAAGCTGGGAATGGTGGTGCATGCCTGTCATCCCAGCACTTAAGATGTGGAAGCAGAAGAGGATCAGAAGTCACGGTCGTCTTCGGTGACGTAATGAGTTGGAGGCCAGTGTGGAATACATGAAACCTCACCTAAGAAGGACTCGAGCCCAAAGCCCTGCTTGACACACCTGAACCTGGCTCCCCAAAAAACTGTATTATTAACATCCTCTTGTTGGCGATAACTTGCCATGGACAAAGGACATCTTTCCAAGTGAACAGAGGGAACTGTGGACACTCCCTGCAAACCCCTGAACCCAGAGCTACATGTACTTCTAGCCCATCTGATGAAAAGGAGAAGCCACATAGGCCAGCCAGGTCTAATGACAAAGACCTCAAAGAGAGAGAACGCTCCCAGAGAGGTGAGGTCCCAGCAGACCAGAAGGAGTATGAATTAAGACACTGGCACTGGGGGACAGTTGAGATGGAGAAGGGATAGGACATGGAACTTAGGACTATACAGGCTGAGCAGCCAAACCATCACCTGACCACATCCAGGTTTTAGAAAGGATGTATGTACCCAGCATTGGGTCAGGAGCGAGTGCAGACTGTGCCTTCCTAGGGCTCTCCAGGAATGGTGAAAGTGATGGCTTGGCTCTGGATGCAGGCCTGTTAGGGAGGTAGTGGGACCAGAACCCAGAAGTAGAGCCCCTAGGACTCTGTAAAGTCTGGGTCTCAATCAGGTCTCTCTAAACCCACCACAATTTCTCCCGTGCCTCCTCTGCGGCCCCACTGTGTCCGCAAGTGTGCCACATACTTGCCAATTCAGCTCTACAACATGCACCACCTCCAACCCCATCTTAGAAATACGGCCATTTCCCAGGGGCTGTTCCCCTTCCCGAAACCCGTGCAGCTGTGTTCCAAGGCCTATGGCAGAGGGGCCTCTGGAAACTACAGCTCCCACCGAGACCCTGCACTTCTATAAGGGACTGACCAAACAGACACGAAGAAACTGGGCCAGGGGCTGCGTGCCCTGACAGAGCCTCAGCAGTACACTAGAAACTTGGCACCTTTTATACACCTGAATTAGGAGGTGGGTTTACTATATACAGCTGAACAAGGAGGTGGGATTATTATTTGCAGTTAATTTCAGCAGGGATGTCTCTGTAGGGGAGCAGTCTCGGGCTTTAAACATCCAGGAAAAAGGTACTGTGGACATTTTCTACACGTTTGCACACTGACCAGAGGAAGGCTTTGACACTTCCCTGAGTGTTACCCAGTGTCTCGGTAACTGTTCGGAAGCTTTGAGGAGACACCGTGACCAAGGCAACTTATAAAAGGAAGCATTTAGTTGGGAGTTTGCCTACAGTTTCAGAGAGTTAGTCCACGGCCATCATGGCAGGAAGCAGACAGGCATGGTTCTGGAGCAGTAGCTGAAAGCCTTACATCCTGATCTACAGGCAGCAAGCAGAGAGACAGTGGTCCTGCCGTGAGCTTCTGAAGCCTCAAGGTCCATCCCCAGTAACATACTTCCTCCAACAAAGCCACACCTCCTAATCCTTCTGATCTTTTGAAACAGTTCCATACCCTGGTTACTGAGCCTCCAAATATGTGAGCCTATTAGGGCCCTTTTCACTCAAAGCACCACACTCAGAGAAGGCTTTGCCATCCCAATACATCTGAGGCTTTGGGGTCCTTGACACGGCCATTCCCGTGTCTAGCAAGGCATAGTCTTTCTCCACTCCCCACAAGTGCATGCATGCCATCCTGGATCAGGCTCCCTCTCTCCAAACCACAGCCACTCTTGCCTGACTCAAAAAGGACACATGAAGCTGTGACCCTTTTTATCCATTTTCCATGTGTTGCCTGTGAGGAAAGAAGGACAAATGTGGGGTCCTTGGCGAATTACCAGGCATGCCAGCTTCTAGAAAGCCCTGTTTAGTGTTGTACTAGCAGCTGCTGAGCTGTGAAAGGCACAAGATTGTGAGCCTCTGCCTCTCTGCCCTGCACAGGTTCTCTGAAGACAGCCCCGGGCACAGTCCGGCTGGTGTCTGTCCAGACGACTCCTCAGGATGCTATCTTAAATATCATTCAAATGGCTATCATCCTTTCATCACAAAGCAAAGCACATCGGGAAAGTACCAAAAGGATAAAGTGTGGTGAAAAGAAAGGGCACTAGAGAGCGCCGTGGAGCACTGAGGAGCATCACGGAGCACCACCAAGCATGGCAGCGTGCCATCCAGCATCACAGGCCACTATGATACATCATCCAGCACCACGGACCATGGCACCTGCTGCCAGCTCTGGGTGTGGATCCCTGTATTCCACGTCCTATCTGGATGCCACAGCAGAACCAACAAACCTCCATTTCCCTTCTCTCCTGCTGCCCACCATCTGCCTCGGCCCAGTACACCACGAGAAGAGGGTATGGGGTGCAGGCTAGATCCACAAATCCCCGTCTGGTCCTTAAACAGGCTGATCTTCCCACCTGTAACCTCTCTTTTCTAGATTTCTGGGTAGCAAAGCCTGTTCTAGCACCTTCGGGATCTGACAATCTTTACCTCCTAGTGCTAAGATCACAAGCATCCATGCCAAGTCACTTTAAAAAAAAAAAAAAATTCTGAGGATCAAACGCAGGTCTTGACTGAGCTAGATCTCCAGACACAAGTCTTAAAGGGGCTGGAACAAAGACTCACAACAATTTACAGGAAACATGTATAATCTAAATACAATCTAAGCTAATCTAATCTATAACTTATGCTTAAAGTTAGAAAGTGTGGGTGTATGTGGGAGGGTCAGGTGCCACAGCACACCTGTGGAAATCAGAGGACAATTATGATAGTTCTTTCTACCACGTAGGTTCTGGGGATAGACCTAGTCATCAGGCTTGCCAGCAAGCGCCTTTACCCACTGAGCAATCTTGCCAGCCCATTTGTGAGAATTTTTGAGCCATTCATGATTGAATCCATGGGTGTGGATTGTATTTAAATGAGGTCTGTGTGTACATTTTTCTTGTGACACGATGATTCACTTTTCCAGTATTTTGTACCCATGGTGGTGAAGTCCTTTGGGCAAGACCACAAAACACAAAGAATGCCATGTGCCCCAGCCCTCTCTTAGGCCCTTTCTTACCATGTCTCCAAAGCCAAACCTGATCATCATTGCTCACCTCTGATGAAACAGGGTCTTATTAGCCAAGATTAGCTCAAATTCACTCCAGAGCACAGGAAGGCTTCAAACACAAGATTCTGCCTCATCATCCTGAGCACAGAGGTTACACAAGCATACCTGAACCAAATCTGACCGTTCTAAGCTTTGGAGCGTGACCAATTTTTCTGACAATGCAGGAGGAGCGTGAACTGTTACCTTTTTTCATAGACTGCGTATGTCACTCAAGGTCTCTCCTGACCATGTTCCTCTCTTGGGCTCCTAGAATAAGTACAACCTCAAACTCGGTGCCTAGCTGAGGTGACTTTGGATTTCTGATCCCTCTGCTTTTACCTTCAGAGTCCAGAGATCACAGGTGTGCACCACAAGTGGTTTTTACTGTCCTCAGGGCTGGACTCAGGCTTTGTGCATGCTAGGCGAGTACTGACCAAAAGCTACATTGTTTTAACTAGTGCTTGAAAAGCGAGCATGATTGTGCATACCCGCCAAGCCAGCAGGCAGGAGGCTGAGGAAGAAGCACAGAGAGCAAGGCAAGCCTGGAGGAAGCGTGTGGGTGGCATGTGTGTGCATGTGTGTACTGTTCCACAGGACCCCTGCAAACCCTATCCACGTGCAGGCTCCTGTGAACAATGGAAAGCATTCCATCAGGCAAACAGGACCACTGCAGGGTTGTCTGGGTGTTTACAGAGGGGTCAAATATGCACACCTCAGCTGGCAAAACAGGTTTCTTGTGCAAACGCTTCACCTTCTGTCTGAGAAGCAATGTTCTGGGGGTACTTACCGATATTTGAGTAACTCTGGAGAATATTTGGACTTGGCCTTGAAAATCACCTGCAATGACAGGAAAACATGGAAGGTTGGGGCGCAAAGTATGGACGGCAACGAGATGTTACCATCACCTAGGGTCCCCCTCCTTCTACAGCAAGATGCCAGACACTTTTCCTGATGGTGAGAAGCAGTCCTCAGGAGGCTGAGGTAGAGAGGGTGCCAGGTTCAAGGACTGCCTGGGCTACCCAGTGATTTTGAAGTCAGCTTCAGCAACTGAGTGAACCTTGTCTTGAAAAGTAAAATAAGGACGGGGTTCTAGCTCAGTGGCCAAGTTGTTGCCTAATACTCACAGGGTCTGAAGAAAAATAAAACCAAACCCCAGGAGTCTTTGTTAAAATATCCAGTGAAGAAGAGAGAGAAACTACATTATTTTCAAGGAGTGTTTTTGAGGCAGGCATGGCGGTCTATGCCCACCATTCCCACACTCAGGAGATTCAAATATTTGAAACCAGCCAAGGCAAGACTCTGTCACAATGAAGAACAACAACAACAAACTGTTGATCTTATCTTGGGAATACATAATTTTATTTCATGTTGTGCCACAATTGGGGGTTCATTCAAAGCATGTAACATTCTCTAACTATACAAGGTCCAGTGCCTCTGGGAGCTGCATTGCCAGCCGGGGCACAAGTGAGTGGCCCTATCCAATGGGCTCAGCTCCATGAACGCTGCTGTCAGCAAAGAGAAAGCAAAGGCCAGCCCTGCTTTCAATGGCTTACAGTCCCACTGGAGAAGAAGGGCCCAGATATACAGAACCACAAAGAAGTCTCTTACTGCAGCTGGTGGGAGCACAGACCTACAGGCCACGGAATCAGCCTCAGACTGGGACACCAACTCCTATCTGCTCTCAGCATGTGCTGCAGCTGTAGCCTAGGTCACATGGTGACACTGGAGAGACTGTGAGCGCATTAGAGTGAACCCAGGACTCCTGTGGAGTCAAGCTCACTTTCAGCCTTGGCCAGTGCTGTTGTCTCTTTCCCATGGGACCTGCAGAATGATGTCTTTGCTCAAGAGATATAAAAAAACCCCAACAGTCCCCCAGCCCACCTTATACAAACTACAAGCCTTATAAATAAGGAAACTTTTTTTTTTTTCTTCCAATAGTCACTGATCCTGGAGCTCGGCCTGCCCACTTTCAGTGAAGGACACGCTGAATGGAATCAGGTGGGACCCGCCAACCCTAGCCAAGACCTATAAAAATCCTTTCCCAGTCCCACGTAAAGGACAGGGTTCCCAGTTCTGGCACACGTGCCTTGTAAGTGTTCACCTACTTCACCTCAACAATTACACCTGTGAGAATTCACACTGAGACAGGACCCATCACGCTGTTCCAACAGAACTGGTACTCAATTTATAATAAACATTATTGGAAATTGGAAAAACGGTCATGTGAACAAATACATTTAAAAACATTAGAAAAAAAAACATTCCTTAAATTATTTGTGTGTGCATGTATATGGGCACTGATGTGCCAGAGCGTGTAGGCAGAACAGGTCCGAAGAACAACCTTAGATGTTCTTGTGGGGGTCCCTGGGATCAAACTCGGGCCATGAGGTTTGGCAGCAAGCATCTTTGGTCACTGAGCTATCCTACCAGCCCTGAAAATACCTGTTCCCCTACAGGAACCCACAGAGCCTTTAGAAGATTATTATAATGTCAGTCTTCGAGAGGAGTGTGCTATACAACAGTTTTCCTAACTTATTTCACCACTCAAGTCTTCCTAATGGTGCTCAGGGAACAGACGCTGGGGAACACTGCCCTATAGTCCAGACGGCACGTTCACGGCAGCTGAGAAAGGGTGATGATACCAGCAAGAATACCAACAATAATTAGGAAGAGCAAGTTTAGTGATGCCCAAGACTTAGCCCCTGGACATGAGCCCGGGTAATGCACTGAGTAGGAAAACCCCACTACTCTCACGCTCCCTCAGAGATGAAACTATCTGACCAACCCTAACTCATCTCACCATTAAAGTCTCATTACCACCTGAAGGGAAGAGGTCATCCCAGATGAAGGCCACTCAGATAGAGGGTGTCACTGGGATCCTCCCAAGCCAACAGCCAGGGCCACATCAAGCTGAACACTGGAACTTCCACCCGCCCTCCTTGTATGGCCATTACAACTTGTCTGCATTCAGCCAAGCTGCTCAAGCTGTGCTCAGCGCTCTTCCTCCATCCTAAACCCTAAGTTCCCTCAAGTTCACAATTGCAGGCAACTGAAACTGAAACAGTGTAAGTGATGAGGGCATGGATATCTGAGAGACAGCATACTCTACCAATACATACACAAATATACTTTCAACATAAACTCTGTCCTCATTAATTTAAAAGACACGCAGCCGGGTGCAGTGACGCAAGCCTGCAACCCCAGCATTCTGGGAGGCAGAGGCAGGTAGATCTTTGCTGAGTTCTAGGCCAGCCTGTCTCAAAAACAAAAACAAAAACAAAAACAAAAAACAAACAAAACAAAACCAAAAAGACATACACGTCCAAACTAAGTTATAATAAATCCAAGTTGCCTTGTGTACCCACTCTGTCTGCAGAGGCTTCACTAAAGATTGATGAAAACTCAGTCTGTGGTCACGTCTTGGTCCTTGGGACCTCTTATCTTGCTACCATCTCCATGAGCCTGCACTGACTCCCACTGACTTTGGCAGGGCCTCCCCCAGGGAGGAGAGGAAGGCTCCCGTGGGGGAGGCAAAAAAAGATTAATTACTCTTGCAGTTTACAGAGCCCATTGACTACACAGGCACCGGGAATGGACACAAAGTCAGACACACAAAAAAAGGTAACAAAAAAGCTACAGGAGGAAAACCCCCGCCAACTAAAAGGTTAACGGGTGAATTCAACAAGAGATTAAGGAAACAGTTCTAACAGGCCAGTCAACGGACTCTGAGCACAGGACAGGCAACAGGCATGTGACTGGCCTCTGTAAAACTGAGAAAAGGAAAAGCCGGCCGCTGACCTGCAGACAGACAGGTGGACATGTCCCTAAATAAGCATGAGTGCTATGAAAAGATGTGAGGAGGTGTGAAGACATGAGGAGGAAAAAGAAGATATAAAGTATAGGAAAAGTGTGAGTTGGAGGGCTGGAGAGATGCCTTAGGGGTTAAGAGCACGGACTGCTCTCCCAAAGGACCCAGGTTCAAATCCCAGCACCCACATGGCAGCTCACACCTGTCTATAACTCCGAGATCAGACACCCCTCACACAGATACGCATGCAGGCAAAACATCAACGCACACAAAATAAAAACAAACTTTTAAAAGAAATGCTTAATTAAAAAAAGAAAAGTGTGAGATGAAGGAGCTGTGAGATTAACCAGGCACAAGGACGTGTAAGGAGGTGTGGAGAGATGCGAGGGTCAGGAAGGTCTGAGGAGAAGTGAGGAGGTGTAAAGAGATCTGAGGTGCAGGAGGTGTTGGATGAAGGGAGGTTATCAGAGAAGGGCGTGGAGAGGTGTGAAGCCCAGGAGGGTCAGCTGGTGTGAGGAGATGAGGGGCAGTGTGGAGAGCTGTGAGCTGGTGGGAAGTGTGAGGGGTTGTAGGGAGGTATGGGAAGGTGTCAAGACGTGACTGGAGGAAGGTGAGGAGATCTAAGAAGGTCTGAAGCGTGAAGACGCACAAGTGTGAGTTGTGAGCCTGGGGAGCACGGGCACAGCACAGAGGCTGGGTCACGTGGTACCACGCGACACCAGCCTGGCACTGGATTGGGACTCCTCATGCCCCAGGTAAGAGCCATGGAAGGTTTTCAGAAGCAAAGGGCCTGCACTGAGGAGGGGTGTGAGTTGGCAGGCAGATCAGGGCCACGCTGTAGACCAGTGGCAGTCTAGGCTGGAAGGTGGTGAGAAAGTGACACGAGGCTTCCTTGGGGTGACAAGGGACAGCGGTGACAGTTGCACAACTCTGAACACACTGCCCTTGTGAAAGGGGGAATCAAGTGAGGTACGGGTTATCCCTCAGTCGAACTGGTTTTTGTTTGTTGTTTGTTTTTTAGAAAGGAGCAAAGAGAAACAGGGAGGGAGAAGTCAGGGCCTCTTCAGCAGTCAAGGTCAGGCTGATGTGTGGGGAGAGGGAGGGTTGTCCTATGGACTGTGGCTGCTGGGCCTGGCAGCTGGGGAGGGCCTGAAGGGAAGTGCACACCCAAAACCGCAGGCAGAGGGAAATGGGAGCCGTGAGTCAAATCTGGACATAATCACTCTTTTAAAATGTCTGCAGGTGACACGTAAGACCAAGGTTATTTGAGAGTGTGAGGCCCTCGTTAAAATTTTAAGACTGGGAGAAGTGAGCTGGCCGGAGGCAGGCACCTAGCAAAGGGGTGGAGTAGTCAGGCTGTGGGCTCTGGGGTGACTTAAATAAGAGTGACCCCCACAGGGAGACAGAGGGCCATCTCTTGTCACCAAAAGAAACATGGAGTACCAGAACTGGGTTAAGTCTAATTGAGCTGTTGGCAAAAGGGATCCCACAGGAATCTCCAAACAACCCAGGCTGTTGCCAAGACTATAGTTTGCAATAGGTCCCCAAACGGACAGCAAGGTCCCATGGCTGAAAACAACAGTCACACAAACCATTGAATAAAGACAGGTCCAGCCGGTGCCTACATGGAGCCTTAATTCACTGGAACACTGCTTCAGAAAGGTTCTCTGCACACTAACAAGACAAAAACGTAAATACACTGCTGGCCACAAACCCCCTATCTACAGTGCTGTATCTTCAAGATATGCTAGGGTAATGGTGGCGTAAAGCCCGTGGGACTAACCAATAACTGATTTGACCTTTAAGGGCCACCCCATGAGGTGGAACCCGTACCGGCCACTACTTGGGTGACCAAGAACCTGAGACTAGCTAGCCCAGGGGCCTAAGGTAAGACCAAGTAACTGCTGGTCTAAAAAAGAAAAAGAAAATGTAGTGATAAAATGACTCCTAAGGCTTTTCTGCTATACTCATAGATCAGTGCCTTGTCCAGCCATCAGACAAGCTTCCTCCTCCAGATGGGAACAAATTCACAAAGAGAGGAAGAGCCCTTGGGACAATGGGATGTCTCCTTCAAATCCCTTCCCCTCAGAGCTCAGTGAACCTCTTGGAGTAGGAGGCGAAGAGTGTAAGAGCCAGAGGGCATGGATGACAGCAAGGAAACAAGGCCCCTGCATCAACATGAGCCCACATGAACTCACAGAGGCTGGGGCAGCATGCAGGGCCTGCATGGAGCTGCCCCAGGTCCTCTGCGTCTATATTATAGCTTCCAATTTAGTGTTTTCATGGGGTTCCTGAGCGTGCAAACAAGTGGGCCTCTGATTCTTGTGCCTTCTCTTGGGCTCTTTTCCTTCTGTTGGTTTGTCCTGTCCCAACTTTGATGTGATAGTTTTTGTTTTTGATAGTTTTTGTTTTATATTACTATACTTTCAAAAATGAATGCATGTGTGAGTGAATGAATGAATGAATGAATGAATGAATGAATGGATGGATGGAAACGTATCCACTAAGGTAAAATTTAACAATTGAACTGTCATTTGTACCTGCCGAGAGAGAGGAAAATCAGTGTTCTCCAAGAGAGTGACACTGGGTGAATCAACCACTCTGGAGCAGGCCTCATGTTCAGGAGTAGCTGACCGACAAATAATGGACTCCACGGTTCTTGTATGTGTGTGCTTTCCTTTGGTTACAGTCTGGCGTTTTGTTGTTTCCCCCCTCCTGCTGACGGAGGATCAGGATGTCGCACTCCCAGCTCCTTCTCCAGCACCATTCCTGCCAGTGTGCGTCCACGCTCTCTGCCACGATGATAATGGACTAAACCTCTGAAACAGCAAGCAAGCCCCCAGCTAAACGCTTTCTCTCAGAAGGGTTGCCTTGATCCTGTGTTCCTCCAAAGCAATAGAACAATGATTAAGACAGGCTCCCAGAGGCTCCTGAGAGGCTGGATCAGGAAAAGGGCATTTCCTCTTTCCCCTCCCAACCCTGAGACCAGGGCTTTCAGGGGATCCCCCACAGTGGGGAAAGAGGGAACAGGAGTGGCCCGAAGGAGGGGCAGGACACACCATCTCATCAGAGACTCCATAGGCCTGTGACCTCGGGCCTTTTCCAAGACAGAAGCAAAGTGGCTTTTTAAAAGCAAACTTCTTTTGGTTTTAGCTTAGCCTCACCAGCCTTTTGCTATCAGTGTGTGTGTGTGTGTGTGTGTGTGTGTGTGTGTGTGTGCGCGCGCGATCGCGCGTGTGTGCGCACGTGCAGGGGGTTGTCAGCACAGACCAACCTCAAAGGCTCAAACCTCCTGCCTTGTCTCTTAGGCAGTGAGCTTATAGTCCCACACCACCACACCCTACTTGCTCTGCTTCTTTACGTTTTACCAGGTGCTCGGCAATGGTGATGCAGGCCACGTAGGAGACTGAGGAAAGAGGATCCAAGTTCAAGGTCTGCCTGGGCAACTGGGTGAAGCCCTGTCTCAAAATGAAAAGTAAAAACGGCTGGGCAGTGATGACATGTCTGCCTCACGTCCAAAAGGACTTGGGTTCAATCTCCGACAAGAAGAAAGGGAAGGAGCAGTTAGGACAGTAATAAAGTCTGACCCAGGTATGGTGTGCCCTAGCAGAACCCAGACAGGGTTTCACACAGGCCTTTGATGTCACTTAGTGACTTCTCTATCATGACAACTGTACATGAGCCTTAAGAGGCTCCAGCTGACAGATGATGGGAATGTGGGGTTCCTGCATGATTTTCTGACTCCCCTCCAACTACTGGTAACCTTACAACCCCTGAGGAACCCCAGGCCCTTCACCACACCCTTACAGACGACAAAGGGGGAACCAGGGCCCTGCTAGTGACGCAGTTCTTTTGAGAAGTGGCTGACCTCTGCCTCTGTTCCCTAATAAATCACAGGCTCTTGATGTCACAAGTAGGTTCACGCCCTTGGAACTCCTGGTGACCCAAGTTTTCAACTGCTATCTCAAGTTGGCACTGACATTTGCTTTCATTAATGTCACATTAGTTGGTCCTGGTAGAAACGGCCCACATTACTCTACCTTTTAGGGTGTGACAGTGTCCATTGCAAACCTGCTGTCCCCCAGAGACATCGCTGTGCCACCTAAGGGTCCTCGACACATCCTAACTTATACTTGATTTGGAATTCGTGCGTTGTTTTTAGGATGTGGGCACACATACTTGTAATCTCAGCATTTGGAAGGCTGGAGCAGAAGGATCATGTTGAACCTGAGCGTAGAGTGAGGCGGCATATTGAGACCTAGTCTCCAAAAATCACCCACCACCACCAAAAAGAATTCTTCCATGGAAACTTTGCAAAATCCTTTCAAAAAATAACATTCTTAAGAGTCCCCAGTTCTGGACCCCTATAAAGATGTAACTGATGGGCAGCTCAGATCTCATGTGGGTGCCCTAGTAGGGTGAGCAGAAGCTCTCTCTGACAATGGATGCTCTTGTCAGCTTTTCAATTACTTCACCCTGGAGGGACTGCCATGCCAGGCCACAGGAGAAGAGGACACCCTCAGCCCTGACACGACTTGATGAGCTGGGGTGCCTGGGAAGAGTTGCTCTCATTTTCTGAGGAACTGGGGAGAGGGGAGAGGGAGGGAAGGTGGGACTAGGAGCTCTAGGGTAGCTGGGATGACAGGCCTGCACCACCACATTTAACTCTTATACTTTGTGTGTGTGTGTATGTATGTGTGCGTGCGTGCATGTGTGTGTATCCACATGGGTATTAAAACTAGGGTTCTCACACATGCTACACAAAAGCACTACCACTGAGCTACATCCCCAACCATTTAAACATTTTATTTCAAAATATTCCATATACACAGAGAGTAATTCATGTGCCCACACTCTCTTCCAATAGTAACACTTTGCATGCCTGTTCCAAGAGTGTGTGTGTGTGTGTGTGTGTGTGTGTGTGTCTGTGTCTGTGTGTCTGTGTCTGTGCGCGCGCGCGCTCACCAGCAAGGTAAACATCACAAGTCTCCCTAAATTACTGCCTGACTTATTTTTTGGGACATAGTCACTCACTAAATCCGGCAATTTCTAATTATGCTAGGATGGTTAGCCAGAGGACTCCAGGGACCCTCCTGTCTGTCTCCCCAGTGCTGGGATTGCAGGCATGTATTGCTATGGATACCTGGGGGGTTTTTTGTTTTTTAATATGTATCTCCTCATGTCAAGCCCTCCTGTTTGTGCAGCAAGCCATCAACACCAGAGCTGTCTCTGTCTTGTCTTCAATAAAATCGGCAGCTAAGCCCTGCTTGTTCTGTTCCCTCCCAGGGCGATCCATTCCCTGAGGCTAGTGTTTTTGATCCACGCAGGCTCATACTTTCATATATACATACATTTTTGTACATACACATCTGTATGTATGCCAGCGGTTCTCAACCTTCCTAATGCTGTGACCCCTTAAGACGGTTCCTCGTGTTGTGGCGACCCCAACCATAAAATTATTCTGTTGCTACTTCATAACTGTAATTTTGCTACTGTTGTGAGTTGTAATGTAGATATGTGTTTTTTTGATGACCCTAGACAAACCCTGTGAAAGGGCCATTCGATCCCAAAGGGTGCTCATGAGCCACAGCTGGTTGAGAACCGATGGTGTATTCAGAAATACACACACAGGTTTGCATTTCTTATGTACGTATCCATACCTCCCACAGCCTTCTGCATGTGGCTCGTCCGCCTTTGACAACACTCAGAATACACAGGTCTCCTGTCCCTATATTTTCACCTAGTTCCACGTTTGCCATGTCTTCAAGGCAAATCCACCATGCAAATCCACCTCAAGCAGAGGAGCATCTAAACGAGGAGCGAAGAGCCTTGTGCTGAATCCAGGCTTCAGCTGTGCATCTGGGAGAGGTACCCGACCTCCCTTGCTCCTCAAGTATCCATCATAAGATGGGTCACAGCACCTGCCTGGTGAGTTGCTGAGGCCTTGGTGAGTCAAAGGAGTAAAGGGATTAGCCGAACACCTGCCTCCTTAGTAGGTGCCCTGTGAGCCTGTGCTGAACTTACATGTCTACTAGGGGATTTGGTATCATCAAATATGTCTTCAAATTGTGATTCTGAATGCCGAAAGGCTAGACTGGATGCTTTCTCGGCCATAAAAGGAACTCTCACACTCCAACAAACAGATGACGGAATTAGCGGCACATGGGCATCTACTCACGGCCCGGCCGCACTTGCCACTTCCTGATACACTGTGGAAATTACCCAAAGCCCTGGCCTTCCTCCTTCGTCCCCTGCCTCCCAGCACCAGCCATCAACCCATGGCTTCGGGGTGGACGTCTGTAGGCTGTGAGCTTCCCCCTTCACAGAGCAGCATGGCGGACAGCCAGGGTCCCTGAAATCAGGTGCAGCGTGGCCCTCTCCACAGGATTCCCTGGAGAATGCAGTCACTCTGGGGGATCTGCAGCTGATCTGCAAGACGGCAAAGTGAGGACGTGCTTCTGCATTCTTTGTTAATCTCTCGTCCGCAAACGGAGATACGGCTAGTGGTCTTCAGTCTTGGCACTAAGAGAGGGTCTGCAGCCCCATAACTATCCCTGTGTCCATGGCAGTGGAGCAGACTGGCCCTACCAAGGTTATCTTGTAGACACAGTCCTATGGAGCAAAACTGTCCTCGGTCCCACAGGGCAAAATTGTCCCCTACCACTTACGAAGGCCAGTTAGTGGTGGTACATGTCTGCAATTCGGTCTTAGGGGGTCTGTGGTGGGAGGACTATGAGTTTGAGGCCAGCATGTGCAATACAGTGAGTTCAAGACCATCCTCCTGTGGAAAGCTCTGCAAACTGAACCCAAGGACACACCAAATGCTGATCTCTCATACCCCAAGTTTTTCCCTGTTCTTATCTGCTGAGGACCAGAAACAGGCTGTTGAAATGTGTGGGCTCAGCATCTTGTCCCATTACCAGGGTTGCACAGATATTCATCTGGGTGCTTCCCCAGAGATGTCTGTGCCCTCTGTCCTTCAGTGCCCACAAGTATCACCCAAGTCTCCTTCTAAGGGGCCGTGTCTCATATAGGTCCTACTTCTACCTGCCAAGGGAGAGGCAGAGGTGGCCTAGCAGGCCCAAGGACAGCTTCTGAGTTGCACACCCCCCTGCCCATCCCACAGTGACTGAGGAAGCACTGTCCACCTGCCTTGGCATGGAGACTAACAACTGAGAACAGCCTTCCTCATTGGGTCTCTCCTCAGTCCCAGGAGCGACAGGGCTTTAGCCACCAGGGCACTATGATCTTATGACCATCTTCTCACTGCGGGCCTTGACCACAGGTTCAGTTCAGTAGCCAGGGCTGCTCAGCTGCTGCAACAGCCCGGGGGAGATTAACCAGCGACATGGAGGTTGCATTCCCCCCCACAGTAGGGACTAGTCAGTCAAGCCCAAGGGCTCCCCAAAAGAGGGCCACCCGGCCAGCATGCAGCAGCAACACATCACATCTTACCCTAACAGGACTTTTTCCTAGAAAGCAAACCTTGCAAAATCATACAAGTTAGCACCAAAAAACCGCCCAGGTTTCCCCTGACAGAGTAACTCTGGGCTTCAGAAATAAGGCAAACGTGGGGGTTTTTAGATTTTCCCAGGAACCCATGACCTTGTGGGTCATGTGGTGTTGGATGGCATGCCTCGTGTTCTACAGAGAATGAATAGCTATGGGAACTCCTGAAGGGGAAAAGGGAAGCAGCCTGGCTGAGGAGATTTTTTTTTCCTAGTACTGCGGCTGGAACTTAGGGTTATGTATACTAAGCAAGCGCTCTTCCACTGAGCCACAGCCCCAACCTTCCCTTTACATTTTTACTCGAAGACAATGTCTTACCAAGCTGCCACAGGCTAGCCTTGAGCTCATTCTGTAGCCCAGGGAGGCTTTAAAATATTGATCCTCCTGCCCCAGTCTCTTGCATTTTGGAGTTAACAGGGCCGTGGCGGCAGGGACCTTAGAGTTCAGCAACCAGGAGGGAAGGGACAAGCCTGCATCCCAGCAGACAAACAAGGAAAGGCTCTCAGGGTGGCTGGTTCCAAGTAGAAAGGCAGCTTTGCCTAGATGCACAGGCCTGTCATCCCAGCTGCTTGGGAAGCTGAGACACAGGGATCATAACTTAGCCTGCCTGGACCACAGAGTGAATTCAAGTCAGCCCAGGCAACACAGGCTCAAAATAATAGGTAGAAAGAGAACTAAGGATATAGCGTAATGGGAGCACTTCTGTGGCGGATGGGAGGCCCTAGGATCAATCAATCCCCACACTACGAAACACAGAGGGTCACTTGGATATGTAACATCCAGATGGAAAGGGCGGTGGTGGCTGCCTGAGGCTGACGTGAAAAAGGAAGGGGTGACTACTCAATGGAAGCTACAGGCTGGATGTGACTTGGCCCCCTGAGGAACTGCATATTGGACGTGTGGTCGCTCCCGTGACTGTTGCAGGATGTTTGCTCACACTGGAAAAACATGTTCCTAGTTGTGGTGGGGCTTAGCCGTAGCACTCACCTTTCTTTAATCCAATAGCTTTCTGTACGCAGGATTAGCTAAAGTGGTAGAGCAAGCAACCAGTGGCCAGGGAGCAGACACAGGAAAAAAACCATAGAGAGGAAGCCTGGAGGATAGAGAGAGAGAAGCACAGGACAAGAAGTACAAAGGAGGGACATTCAGTTTGAAGGGTTTCTAAGACAGCGTGGGGAAGGAGGGGCTCTTTCCTTCTGAGACATCGGCTGAGTAGGAAGGTCAGCTAGGTGCTTCCTCTATGAGCGAGCAGACTTTTACCCCTGCATCTGGCTCCTGAATCTTTATTGGTAAAATAAAACATTTGGGATTTTGTTTAAAAACAAATGTGACCATACTAAGTCTTAGTAAAAAACATTGTCGATGAATGAGTGATTCTCTTATAAGCAAAGCCCAAGGCTGGCTTGTGACTTTCCTGCAGGACTTGGTCTAGCGAACCTCACAGAATAAAGGTTGGGCAAGAGCTAGGAAAACAAACAGGTTTGTCCTAACCCCAGGGCTAGCCAACTACAGTCCACTGACCAAGTCCATCCTGAAGGCTATTTTTAAAACCTGTGTGTTAATGATGGTTATTATCTTTATAAAGATTATTTAAAAATATAAGAAAGGAGCCAGGTGCCGTGGCACACACCTGTAATCCCAGCACTTGGAGAGGCAGAGGCTGGTGGATCTCTGAGTTCAAGGCCAGCCTGGACAAAGCAAGTCCAGGATGACCAAGGGTACACAGAGAAACTTTGTCTGGAAAAACCAAAAGAGGAAGAAGAAAGTGGAAAAGGGATATGTGACAGAGACCACGTGTGGCTCACAGACCTGAGGTCCTGGCCAGCACCTGGTTTCCCTTTCTTTCTACATAAGCCTGAGGAATAAGCCTCTTGGGGAAGAAACTACCAGGCGTTGCTCATCCCTCCCAGGTGAAGACTTCAACCTCAGCTGAAGAATGAATTAGAATCAATGAGCCTCTGCAGCCTCCACAGCTGAGCTCTTAGTGCACCTACTTTTCTGTCTTAGGAGCCCTGGCCAGCTGAAGTTCAAGACTGGCAGGACTTCCAATCGGAAGTGGCTTTTACCTCACAAGGAAATTCAAGGTGACCGGGAAGAGCTACAGGAAGTGGACACAAGACTGGATCTTCCCCAAACCCTGGATCCCGGCAGGTGGGGTGCTGCTGCAGAGTGCAAAGGCACACACGGGTGTAGACAAAACGATATTCAGAGACACACAGGGGCAAGCACGGCAAACGTGTACCTGAAGAGACACATAAGCATGAATACTAACATGTACATAGGTATTCACACAGAGAAGTGCACAGGAGTACACATACAAGACACAGACCCGCATGTACACACAAGCAGGTTTCCACAGGTGTACACAGGCGAACACACACAGATATATACACAAGCATGCACACTGACATATATAGGGGTTCACACCCAGGCACACAGGTACATGTACTTGCAGGCCATTTTGCGGACACACGAGCATGCAAACATAGGCAACTTCTTATAGAAGTGCACAGACATTGACAGGTAAGAAGGTACACGGGGCAACTCAGTACACACGGCATTGGCACTGGCAAAGCCTTTGCACCTGTGCTCACATATGCAGACGTACAAATGCACACTGAGAAACGCACACAGCTCGGGCTCACCCAGAGCGCCTGGGCTATGTATGGGTGGTGCACGGCCCAGGCTGGGCATAGTGCCAGCTGTGACACAAGATGCCTGGGAGTCAGCAAGATCTGCCCGGTCTGTTTCCCAAGCTTTAGACCACTACACAATCACAGAGAGGCCTAGAGGCTTTCACCTCCCAGGTCCCAGAGGCCTGACACATAGCAGGTGTTTCACCTGACGTTATCGCTCACTCCTCATGTGCCTCCTCAAACCACCCCACCGCCATGGCAGGACCTGGTCGGAGGATCCAAGAAAAGCCTCTACCAGTTCCACCCAGCCGACCTCAGAAGACTCCAAAATTGGAGTTCTGGAACTGGAAATTTCTAGGAAGGGTGTCTAGGACACACAGCAACCAGGAATTCGAAGCCCCAACCACCTCATGACCCTCTGCTCTGAAAACATACCTGCCCCATGCAGGAGTTGAGACCTTTCGCTTTAGACTGCCTCTACACCCCAGTGAAGGAGACAGGACAATATCCCACACACAGAAACTTTCCCAGGCCTCAATCACAAAGCCCCATCCTGCCCTAACTATGAAGAAAGTGATCTGAAGCTGTGCTTAGCCCGCTCTAGGTCCAAGGCTTCTGTGCAGGTCTGGCCCTCCCCTGCGAGCTGTGTGAAACTCAATTGTTCCCTGGAGTAAGCGCAAGGACCTCCCACTGAGAACAACAAGTCCTTTAGGGACTGCACACACACACATTAATACAGCTTTCTTCCGATTAGCAGACCAAGCCGCCCACCGCCTGGCCTCCATCTTTCCAGCTCCATCAGAAGGTGAGGCTGAGATGGAGAGTTTCATGAGCCTACTGGCATGAGAGGCCCTCCTTCTGGGTCTCTGAAGAGCCTCAGCAGGCACCTGCTGGCCCGAGATTGTGTAGGCCCAATGGGTACAGCCATCAGAGGTAAGTGGCTTGCTAAGGAAGTTCTGGTTGAGCTCACCCTCAGAGGGCCTGGGAATCTGAAAGACCCAACAAACTTAGAAGTGGTGCCTGCCCTTGTCTCCATTTTCTGTAGGGGAGGGTTCCTGTCAGGCAAGGGGAAGGGACCCAGATGCGGGATCCAGAAGACACTAGTAGACACACAGCCCAGTATCTGTGTGGTTAAACAATCCAGGGATCCTGCTGCTAAGGCTTCATGCAAAAGAATCAGAAAGTGGGCCAGAAGGAAGCTAACGCCCACGTCATAGACAAAGCAGTCACCCACAGAGGCAGGGCCAGGGCAGGACCAGGGCAGACAGGTTGAGCTACCGGGCAAGGCACTGCTCCCCAGACGGAGCCTCAAAGGAGAGCAACGGGCTGAGAGTCCGGGAAACACCCTTCTCCAAACAGCTGTACAAGTACAACAGAAATACCATGGGGCATTCCAAGGCGGGGTCCTTCTACCTGGGCTGCAGACTTTGCGGGTAGTGCCTCCTCTTTCTGAGTCTTGGGAGGAGAAACAGTTCATGGGTTACATATAAGAACGGCTGGGTGACATGAGGGCCAGGAGTAAGGATGTGATGTGGACGGCAGCTTCCTGTACCTCCCAGACTCTCTTCTTGATCATTTCCAACCACTGGGCCATCTAGCTCTCTCCTACCCAGCCCCCTGCCTCAGAACCTCCATCCCTCGGGATGTAGGTATTGCACGGCCCAAGTCTCCTGGCCCTCACTCTCTCCAGTCCCTTAAGTCATAGCTGGCAAGTGTGTGTGTACATGCTTTAACACTCCAACTGGATTTGAATATTTTTAGCAGGGACTGAGGCAAGTGTCACCCTGTAGTCTTGGCTGGTCTCGAACTTTCAGCAATCCTCCTCCTGTCTTCCCCTCCCAAATGCTGAGGTCACAGAGAAGCACCACCAGGCCCAGACAGCACATACTTCTTTCTTTTTTTCTCTTTCTTTCTTTCTTTCTTTCTTTCTTCTTCTTTCTTTTTTTCTCTTTCTTTCTTCCTTCCTTCCTTCCTTTCTTTCTCTCTCTCTTTCTCTTTCTTTTTTGAGACAGGGTTTCTCTTCGTAGCCTTGACTGTTCTGGGCTCACTTTGTAGACCAGGCTGGCCTCAAACTCACAGCGATCCACCTATCTCTGCCTCTCTGAGTGCTGGGATTAAAAGGCATGCACTACCAAGACCTTGGTCAGCACACACTTCTTAATTGCTAGTCACCGTCCTCCCTGACACTTTCAGATTTTTGTGGTCTGTAATGAGCTCAGGCAGAGTGATCCTGGGAAATCCACATTTCAAGCATTTCTGGTGGCTGAGAACCCCCTGTCAAAGAACAAGCAATGGCACAGCAGGCTGGAATCCAGGAGCCAACTTTCTAACTCTCCAGAAGGACCAGAATTTTTGTCAGGAAGCTAGGAACGTCCTCACTGTGCTGCCTCATCTCCTGCCAGCTACCCCAAGTCCTCAGACAAAATACCCCTTGCTACGGTGTGCTCCCCCTGTGAGGACATAAAGGAAACAAGGGTAGTGATTTGAGGCCTTGCCACCAGTGGCTCTGTCTGCCTGGTCACTTTTCCCCTTGCTCAGCATTTACTCAACAACCAGCAGATGGTGCAGAAAATGTGCCGGCTGGCCCCTAATCCGGCTGTAAGGGCAGGCTTGGCATGTGACCACTAGAGAGCCAGGGCAACATACTCAAAAGAGACAGGGATAAGATCTCCATCGGAGACACAGCTTTTCCGGGTGACACCACCTCACCTACTGTTTGCATCGTGCATAAACCACCCCATTTTCACCCAGTCACAAAACCCATTTGTCATGAAGCTGACGGCCTGGAATGAAGTTTAAAAGTAGCACTCAGACGGGCCATGGCCATTACCCCTCGACTGCACAATAATCCGACCCACAGGACCACTAAGAAGCCTCCAAGCAGAGAGTACATATAGTATTAAATATTAATATATATCCATACACTCATATACCACTAAATAGTACATCTGACGGGGGAGAGGGGTGCAGGGGTCTTACGCTGTAGCTCGGGCTAGCCTGGAACTCAAAGCAACCTTCCCAGCTCAGCCACCCAAGTCCTAAGATTATAGGTATGAACCACCACACCCACCCCATCTGATAGCTTTCCTCCTCCTTTCTTTAGTTTCCTTTAGATTCCCTACAGAGTCCCATACATCCCAGGCTGGCCCCAAACTCGAAATGTAGCTGAGGCCGCTCTAGAACCCCTGATCCTCCAGCTGCCACTTATCAAGTACTAGGATTTCAGGTGTGCGCCAAACACATCTGGTCTTTATTAACCAGAAATAGTTCTTCCAAAATTTCAGTCAGCAGTTTCTGCTCTACAAGGACCATTCTGACTGTGGCCCATCAGAATTGCACCGCTGCCCTGCACCCCAATAAGGACCATTATCTTTTCATCAGTAACATTTTTCTTTTGAAAAACGAGAGATCCCGTTCAAAGGCACAGAATGCCTGCTTGCACAGGGCCTCTGCCAAGGAGAAGACACTTTAATCACCCCCGTCGGGTGGCACAGTGCTCCCTGGGCAGAGTACTGGTGATAATGTACATTTTTAGTATTTGCAAAACTAAGGGGAACTTGGAGCTGGCAAGGTGTCATCAAGCCTTTGTGAAGTGCTTCCCTTGGTACCTATAAAGCCTCCTGCAACCACTGTACGTTCATTAAGACGCGGCCTCGTGCAACCCTTTAGCGTATTAACTACAGGTCTCATAAAATGAAGCTGGCGAGCCTGTAAAAGAGCCCGGGTTCAATTTTATGGCTTATTTCTTAGGGCTTCTCCGATGAGCTCAGACAGCAAGCCAGAAACCTCCTGCAGCCGGGGAGCTGGGTGTGCCACCAGACTGCCGTGGTGTAGCAATCCTGTGGAATGAGTTACTAATTCACAGTACAGTGGGGCTCCTAATCCCGAGGGTTCAAAACATCTCATCAAAACCAAGCCCGTCCCATCATTATTCCCAACAGGCTGTGTCTGGCCCCAAAGTGGGGCCAACACGCAGACAGCCTTCCAGGCTAAGGGTGGGTGTCTTGAGATGAGCAAGGGAGACAAGGGAAACGAAGGGTTCAGGCACCCCTTGCCACCAGCACTGAAAACGAGATGCGCACAGAAGACTCCGGGTACCCGGCGCGGAATCGCCTGCGAATAGGGCCCTGCAGATGGCACGGTTCCCCGGGACCCGCGCCTCGGCCCCACCCTCTCCACCTGCGGACGAGGAGACACGCCCTCTCCTGGAGGATGGAGGGCCACCCCGGCAGGTGAGCGTCTCTCGGGACTCACCTGCGTGAAGTACAAGTTCATGAGCGTGAGGGTGAAGAACTGCAGACACACGGGGAAGCAGTAGAGCAGCCAGAAGACGAAGGGGCTGAAGGAGTTGGCTGCCACAAAGTCTCGGAAGTAAAAGGAGAAAAGCACGGTGCGCAGCGAGGCCCAGAAAAGGCAGAGGAAGAGGAAGACGCTCTGGTAGCTGAGCCGCTTGTGGCGGTAGCGCAGCACCAGCCAGAGCTGCGCGTAGATGAACACGAAGAGGAGCGCGTAGAAGGCTGTGTAGACGGCGGTGAGGCCGAGCTTCACGTAGGGCGGCACCGCGGGGCTCAGCGTGGGCGGCAGCGACTCGTTGCGCCCCGGCTCCCACAGAGGCGCCTCCATCGGGCTGGGGCCGCTCGGGCTTCATCGGGGCTCGCAGCCTCCGGCTCCCGGGTACCGGCGCATCGCGCCGCGGCCGCCGCTCCAGAGCCCAGCCGGGAAAACAAGCCGCACTTCCTCCCGCCGCACCACATGATCTGCTGGGCGGCCTTTGTCTGCGATTGGCAGGGCCGCGCCCCCAGGAGCGCGCGCCCGCCCACCCGCCCGCCCATCGCGGCCCCGCGCGCCCCTGGGTGCGCGCGCCCCAGGGACGGCGGCCTCAGAGCTGGAGGCTGGTGGGTGCTCGAGGGCCAGGCACCCATGTGACTCTGCGCACCCATGGCCAGGACCAGGGTGATCCGCACGCCTGTGCACTGCGCGCTCCTAACCTGCGTCCTAACCGCGCGCGCCTTTCGGGACGCCGCGGCTGGAGCTGGGGAGACGTCTGTGGCCTTGACCGGTGCGCTCCGCGTGATCCCGCGACCGGGAGCATCCGTGTAGGGCATCCTATCGATGGCCCTGGGGAGCATCCACGCGCCCCCGCACTGGGCGCCCCCCTCATAGCACGCACCCCTGATCAGTTCGTCTCTTTGACTTCTCGCGCCTTCTGGTACTGGAAGAGATTCGTGCCCCTGACCGAGCATCCCCTCTCTCACACCTAAACTCTGCGCCCCTGACCCCACCACAAGCCTGCGCACTCCGGTCTGCTGCTGGCGTCTCGCTGGGGGTGTGGCTTGGGGGCGTGTCTGCGCACTTGACCTGGTGTTTTCTGCTGAAGGCCTGGTTTTGCAGTTCACTCTTATTTAAAAAAAAAAATACCGCTTTGCAAGTTCCTTCTCCCGTACACCCACACGGTCACCCGTACTTAAAAATAAAATTGTGACCGCGAGCCGGCCCGCTTCCGCAGCGCTGCTGAATTCTAAATGCAAATGAGCGAAGGGCTGGAATTTCTAGCCGGCCTGTGCTGGTAGCCACTGCACTCAGGCCGAGCTACCCTGGAACTCCTAACTGCCCGCCGCAGCGCGGCTGCGTCCTTATCCTCAGAGCGCTAAGGGCTCTGAGCGAGACCAGTGTCCTTCCTGCCGCCCCCATCCTCTCAGTTGCTGCTGCCCAGAGGGTCTCGCAGATGGCGGATGGCGTTGACTCAGTTTATCCCCAAACCTGAACCATGCTCCCTTTATAATGGTAGTGTCCGGAGTTGGTGAGTTCTGAGCCCTCAAGAAACCAGGCTGCACAAGTGGCAGGCGGATCTCTGTGAGTTCGAGGCCAGGTCTACAAAGCGAGATCAGGAGAGCTAAGGCTACACCGATAAACCCTGTTTTCTAAAACCAAACAGAAAAACAGGCTACCTGTGTGCAGGTGTAGCTAGGGGAGCAGTTAGCAGAAGCAAAAGGAAGGAACTGGATTTTAAAGGGACCACTTCATTTCTTCTGATTCCCTTTCTCATTATTAATATTTCGTACCTAATTGCATGTTCTTTTGGGTTAATCAGCCAGGCCTAACGTGAAGCTGGCTTTTCATGGAAATTGCGATTTACACCCTCCCTCAACTAAACAAGGTCAGCGTGCCTTCCGAGTGGAGTTCCTGATCTAATTCTGATCTTTCCTGGTACGCACCTACTTCTGACTTGATCCACTTCAGTGGAATAGATAGACACGGAACAGCTGTGTCTGTCTTTCTAAAGATGATGCATGACTGTTATTCTCCAGCTTGGTTCCCCTTAACTGCACCTTCTAGAGATCAATATCCCCCCCGTTTACTGAACTCCTAAGAACGGATGCACAGTACCAACCCCTGCTAAAGTCCTGAGCAAAACAACTCTTTCATGCTTTTCTCAATCTCTGGCCCAATCCTTTCACCTATCCGTATGGCAGCATTTCCTCCAGAAACTTTGTTTTTAAGACAGGGTCTCAATTTGTAGCTCAGGCTATCCTGGAACTCACTGGGCTTTGAACTCGAGATCATCCTGCCTCTTCCTGCTGGGTCACCAATGCACTTAAAAGACCAGAATATTTACCATGTGCTGGCCGCTTAGGCTGAACGCTCTCTTTCCAAAAAATTCCCTGTCTAATTGTCAGTCATCTTGACATCTCGGTAAGTTTCCTTGGGATAGAAACATTTAGTATTATTTACTATCAGCTCCTCTGGCAGGTTAAAAAAAAATCTGTCTCCACTTGATTATACTGAAGAGATAGAATATGCCCTTAGAAACCAGTCTTTAAAATTTGTCCTATACTGTACAAGAGTACCTCTTGATCTAAGATGGCTGCTTGCTCTTCAACTATTGTGTCCACAGCCCAGGCAGGCATCAGAAAGAACAGATGGCTGAAGAGCATTTGACCTTTCTTGTTTCTGGAGCCATCCCAGAAAATGATGCCCATTCATCTAACTTCTACTTATTAGCAGAATCCGATTACCTTAGTAAGCTAGCTACAGAAGTGGCTGGGAGACATTATTCACTTTCTATGGTGCTGTACAGTTCTGAAAGTCACACTTCTGATATTATGGATGAAGGGAGAATGGATGAAAGAGGAACAATCCAGCTGCACCATACCTTCAAAAGAACGCCAACCCCAGGCTTGGTTGTGCACACCTTTGATCCCAGCACTTGGAAGGCCAGCCTGGTCTACAAAGCAAGTCCAGAAAAGCCAGGGCTACGCACACAGAAACCTTGTCTCAAAAAACAAAACAAAACAAAACAAACAAAAAACAAACAAACAAAAACCCCCACAAAGCTAATAATAGCTAGGCATAGGGATGGGGTAATGCGTCTTGACAGTTACAGAGGTAATACACCTCTGGGCATATCTGGAGAAGGCACTAAAGTAGGTTTACTGAGATAAGAAGATTCACCATAAATGTGGATGGCACCATTCTCTGAGATGGAGGCAGAGGCCACATAAAAAGAAAAAGGCAAGCTGCATGCCCACATTCATCTATTTCTGCTTCTTGACTCTGGATGCAATGTGGCCAACTAAATGTCTCATATTCCTTCTGCCCTGCCTTTCCCGCCATGATAGGCTGTATCCTCAAACTGTGAGCCAAAGCAAACCCATCCTTAGACTGTTTTCACCAGGCATTTTTCCACAGCAACTAGAAAAGTAACTAGTACACATGGTTACTTTTATTAAGTATTAAGATGCCTATCTCTAGAAGGAGAGAAAAACAAATGGAGAAGTATAATTACTTCAAACAGATAAATACCTACGACATGGCAAGGAGAAAAATAGCGGAAGTTAGGGTCCTTGTTATGCAGCTGGTCCTAAGGATGGTGTTATGGACTCCTCACTTGAGGCTCTTGTGAGTACTCTTGTGAGTACTAGGAAAGTGCTCTAACTTTGAGCCACAACTCCAGTCCTCCCTTTCTCTCTATCAGGTCCCTCAGGGAGAATCCTCATGAGGGTCTTAGCATGTGAGTGTTTGCCCTTGGATGTGCCACTAGTGGGAGGACACATTGACATGGCTGGATGCCACCCACTCACCTCCTTTAACTCATCACATAAGCACAACCCTTGATCTTCACTATCAGAGCAAACATGGTAATCCTAGCAATGATTGTCATCATACTCAGCAGCAGCAGTACAACCATCACCATCATCCTAACCATTACATCATCATAACCCTCACAGCCATCTAGTCATCATTATCATCAGAGCCATCACCATCATCTAGTTTTCACAGTTTTCACAGACATAAACTATAAACAGTTATCATAGCCACCACAGTCATCATAGCCATCACAGTCATCATCACAGCCATCATCACAGTCATCACAGTCATCA
>NW_026587556.1:3311221-3432490 GCF_907164565.1 Psammomys obesus
CACAGCCATCACAGTCATCATAGCTATCATAACCATCACCATGATCACAGTCATCACAGCCATCACAATCATCATAACCATTATAGTCATCACAGCCATTCTAGCCATTGTATCCATAACAGCCGCCACAGTCATCACAGCCATCACCATCATTACAGCCACCACAGTCATCACAGCACCACAGCAGAGCCGTCAGTGTCAGCATAGCTTGTGTTTCTTCAACCCACTGTCATGAGGAATCTGAAAGAACCAGCATCTATTTCCAGGGAACTGTGCCAGAATACTCCAAGTAGAAGAATCCCTTTTGACTCCTGTGTTAGTTTCTGCTGTCAACTTGATACAACCTAGGGTTACCTCAGAGGAGGGAACTCTCAGATGGGAATGGTCTGTGTCACTGTCTGTGAGTGACTATCTTCAGTGATAATTGATATTTGTATTTGTATATATGGGGGGGGGCAGAGAGAGAGGGTAATTTATTGGAATGACCTACAGGCTGCAATCAGGCTAATTCAACATTGGCTGGCTGTGAATAGAAAGCTCAAGAATTTAGGAGTTACTCAGTTCCAGAGGCTGAATGTTTTGGCTGGTCTTCAGTATATGCTGTAATTCCACAAGGTGGGACCCAAAGCCAGTGAAGAAATGAATATGCTACCAAGGCAAGGACAAGCAGGCAAAGAACAAAAGTGTCCTTCCTCTATGTTTTTATACAAACTTCCAGCAGAAGGTATGGCCCAGATTTAAGATCGTCAAGATCCTGCTTCAAGATCCAAACCAAAAATGTTTGTCTTCCTACCTCAGAGGTCCAGACTAGAAGTGGATTCAAACCGAGCAAAAAGATCTCTCATAGGTGTGCCCTCATTTCTGGACACCTCATTTGCTCATTCCAGATGTAGTCAAGCTGACAACCAATAATAGCCATCAAATCGCCCAGAGTGGGCTCACCCTCTGTGGTGGTCTGAATGAAAATGGCTCCCGTAGGCTAATAGGGAGTGGCACTACTTGAAAGAATTAGGACAGTTGACTTTGTTGGATAGATGTGGCGCTGTAGGAAGATGTATGTGTCACTGTGGGGGCGTTTGAGGTTCCAAGGGCCCAAGCCAGGCCCAAGGGCTTTTCTCTCTTCCTGCTGCCAGCAGATCCAGATGAGTAATTCTCAAGCTACTTCTCCAACACCATGTCTTCCTGCATGTCTCCATGCTTCTCGACACTAAGCCTCTGAACCTGTAAGCAAACCCCAATTAAATGTTTTCCTTTATAGAGTTGCCATGGTCATCGTGGCTCTTCACAGAAATAGGATATTGACTAAGACACGCTTCCGAATCTATCATTAATTAAAAAAAAAAAAAAGCCCACAGACTTCCCTACATGCCAGTCTGATAGGGGCATTTTCTCAATTGAGGTTCCCTCTTTCCAGATGACCCTATCCTGTGTCGAGTTGATTAAAAACAAAACAAAACAACAACAACAAAAACCTAACCATCACAAAGATGATGATGGACAAGGCATTCAGAAAGTGTAGGGAAGATAGGGTAGGTGCTGGTGCACAAGGAAAGCCAACCTAAGCTCAAAAGTATCATTCATCACCTCCTCCGGGGATTTCCCCTGGTTTGGGTTACTTTTGAAAGACCAAAGGTTGGTTGGAGACGCTGCTAAGAAGTAAAGACAGCCCTGGGAGGGAAAAATCACATGAAGAACCCAGTTTTATTTGCTTCGGGTAAGTGTGTGGGTGCAAGCTGAGTACATACGCCTTCGGGCAGGTACACACACCCGATTCAGAGGCCGGAGGAAGAAGCCAGGTACTACATCGTTAGGCCTCATTTCCTTGAGACAGGGTCTCTCACTTTCTGGTTGTCAGCCAGAAAACCCTAGCTTATATCCTCCCCCTCCTCCTCAGCACCAAGACTATGTGATGGTCTGGTTTGCTTTCTGTTGCTGTGATAAAAAAAAAAAAACAAAAAAACAAAACAAGACCACCTTGAGGAGGAGAGGATTTATTTCCCCCTGCAGCTTACAGACCATCATCAAGGGAATCTATGACAGGAGCTCAAGGTGGGAACCTGGCAGCAGAAACCGAAGCAAAGCCCGTGGAGGGACATTGTTTTGTGGTTTGCTCTTTATGGCTTTCCCAGCCTGCTCTCTTTATACAAGCCAGAACCACCTGCCCACTGTGGAATGGATCCTTGAACGTTAATCATTAATCAAGAAAATGCCCAACAGGCTAGCTAGAGGCCAATGTGATGGAGGCATTTTCTCAACTGAGGTTCCCTCTTACAGATGATGCTAACTTATCAAGGAGACAAAAAGCTAACCAGCACATGTGGCTTGTTTGAACCCAGTCCTCATGTGTGTATAGTCAGCAATCATATGCTAGCTCCTCAATCCCCTCCCAGTTTTATTTTTACATTTGCTTATCACATACAGCAAGGCAGCTTTTGCAGATCTTCACTTAACAAGAATGAAAAAAGAAAACACCTTTAATCCCAGCACTCTGGGAGGCAGAGGCAGGTGGATCTCTGTGAGTATGAGGCCACCTAGTCTACAATAGAGAGTCCAGGATAGCCAAGGCTATACAGAGAAACCCTGTCTCTAAAAAAGAAAGAAAGAAGCCATGTGGGTATCTTGAAGCAAACATTACAATGGGCTTCTGATCATATTTTCACTCTCTAAGACCCCTTTAGCCCCTATACCAGCTAAACAGTTAAGCGAAGGAGTGGAAGGGTCTATACCACTTCTGTAGGGTTCAAATTCTGATCTGAGAGCTGGAGCCAAGTGTCGAGAGCACAAAGATGGCTTCCCTCTGACCTTGAAAGTTTGGGTTTTGTAGGAATTTGAAGTTGGCTCAAGATACCCAAGACCAAGTTCTCAGTACAAAGGAGATCTATTTGCCTCAGAGGAACAGAAGATGGGAATAAGAGAGAAAGACAGGAGATAGAGGAGGAGGGAGAAGGGGAAGGAAACAAAGGAGAGGAGAGAAAAGGAGAAGGGTAAGGAGTATTTGCCCTGAGGGACAAAGGACTGCCTCTGGGTAGAGAGGAGGTAGACGTGGCCCTGTGGCCCATAGGAAAATGGCAGTTTATAAATGTAAAAAGGAAAACCCCAAGTTAGGATGAGGTGTTTAATTGTAATTTGGCATGTTAGTTAGGTGAGCCAAAGGGGGTTCTTGGTTGCTAGACTTCAAGACTTTGATAGCTGGATCTTGGTAGTCAGCTTCAGGAGAAGGAAGTGGCCAAATAAGAGAACAGACCTTGGGGGCTAGCTTGCCTTTCAGCAAGGCAGAGAGGACAGGGGAGAAGGGCAAGTAGCCATGCTTGCCATGTCAAAACAGAGCAGGGGGCCATGCCACTCCCGACAGGCCGAGCTCTGTGCGCTCTGAGTTCTCAGGTTCTTTTGCCCCATCCCAACTTTTCAACCCCCATTCTCTGCCGTCCTTCCGGCTGTATCACTGGGGAGAAAGGAGAAGGAGGAGGCTGTACACCTAACAGGTGTAAGTCAGAAACCCACAGTGCCCTCCTCACTTTTCTTGTCATTGAAACCGCAATTCCCGATTGAAGCAACTCAAAGGAGGAAGACTCATCCATGCTTCCAGCTTCAGGGAACACTGCTCATCAAGACAAGAAAGGCATGACAGGGCAGCTCGACCCAAACAGCAGGACCCTGTGGCTGCTGCTTTTCACATGTTGATGGGTCAGGAAGCAGAAAGGCCAGCACCAGAAGGGAATGTGATGGTCAAGGTCAGACCACAGTAACACTCTATTCCTCATTAGACCTCATAGTATAAAGTTCCCATGGCCTTCCAAAAACCATGCCAACAGGTGGGAACCAAGTGTTCAAATACACGAGCCTGTGAGGGTCATTTCCCATCGAAGCCATAGCATGCAGACATTCGTCTTGAATTAATTTATTTTCGTTTATGTGTTGAATGTTTTGCACGCATGTTATGTCTGTGCACCACATGCGTGCCTGGTACCTGCAGGAGTCAGAAGAGGGTGTTTGATCCTCTGGAACTGGAGTTATGGATGGCTGTGAACCACTCTGTGGGTACTGAGAACTGGATCTGGGTCCTTTGCAAGAGTATCAAGTGCTCTTAACCACTGAGCTATCTCTCCAGGCCCAAAACTCAGATCATTCTTTATGCAAGGATAATGTACGTTACAAGTCCTAAAATTCAAGGCTTTTTATATGTTTTTCAAGTTGCTCAGTCATTCGGATCAACCACTTCTCCCAAGTTCTTCATGGGAACTCTTTGTGCCATTTGTGCTGTTTGGCAGGAACCTCATTTCTTGAACTCTTCACTTCAGTGGGATCCTTATTGACTGTATAGTCATGACCATGACTACAAGCAAAGGTCATGAGCTATACTATGCTACCTGAATTTTCATTGTCCTCAGACCCAACTAGAGCAGAAAATCAATCTCACATTCTCACATCTTCTGAAGATAAATTGTTGTCAGTACTCTTAGAAGCTGTTCTTTTTAATTTCCCTGAATTGGGAGGGAGGAGGCAACCAGGAATAAAATTTGGTTGGTTAAAGCAGAAAAAGAACGTAAGGGAACAGGAACAAATTAAGCATTGTGGCAGAACTAGTTTTTAGTGACATCACTGCTGTGACTACCACAGGCGGATAGTTTGTCCCTCGGGACTTCCCAAACAACTAGAAAGGAAGGCAGGCAGAAAATTCTGGCTAACAGCAGCTACTCATCAGTCACTTTCCAGCCATCGCTTCAGTTGTCCAAAGCGTGCCGGGAACCCTGGGTCTTTCCGGCTTTCTTCTTTACCATCCCGAGCAGATAGGCTTTAGTCACGAGAACTGTCCCTTTACGGTGGTGACTGTAGCCACTCCCATTATATTCACATTCAAGGCAGAAGTTCCGAGTACATAAAGCTTTCTGTGTAAAGAAGTCAAGGCCTCACAGAGAAACAGTCTGACTTCCAGCTGCGTCTCTCAGGATCGTACCTATTCCATCTAGAGACCAACGGAAGCAAGAAGCACCTGTTTGGCCCAGCCCCAAAAAGAGGGTGTCACAGATGATGGGGAGACTCCTTCTCTAGAACAGACTGTGCAGCTCCTCATCTTTGAGTCAGATGCTTTCAATTCAGCCAATCAACAGACCACATGCCCACATCTCAGTGACAAGACCAACTGGGAACAGGACAAGGATGCATCTGCGGTTCCTAAATGTAGTGGGATGTTCTGCTTCACAAATGTGATCCCCTAACTGGGGAGGCCAGATGGTAAAGAATAACTTACTATGGTGGTTTGAATATGTATGACCCACGCCAATAGACTCATTCGTTTGAATGCTTGGCCCACAGGGAATGTCACTATTAGGAGGTGTGGCCTTTTGGAGGAAGTGTGTCACTGTGAGGGTGGGCTTTGAGGTCTCCTATGCTCAAACTCTGCCCGGTGTGGAATCTAGTCCCATTCTGCTGCCGAGATGTAGAACCCTCGGCTCTTCCAGCACCATGTCTGACTGCACACATGCGTGCTTCCCGCCATGATGAGAGTGGACTAAACCTCTGAAATTGTAAGCCAGCCCCAAGTAAATGTTTTCCTTTGTAAGAGTTGCCTTGGTCATGGTGTCTCTTCACAGCAATGAAACCCCAACTAAAACAATTACCACAATTACCATATTGTGTAGGTCTTGCTCGATTCATTCATGTGTGCACTCAGCAGTGAGAAACTGAGAGCTGGGGGGATGGTTCAGTGGGCAAGAACGTTCGTTTGCTCTGCAAGTGTGAGGACCTGAGTTCAAATCCACAACACCTACCTAAAAAGCCAGGCAAGGCTGCGCATGCCTACAACTCCAGCACTGAGGAATGGTGCCCTGGAATCCTGGCACTTGGGAAGTAGAGAAAGGAGGAGACTGAGTTCAAGGTCATCCTCGGCTACATGGTTAGGTTTGAGGCCAGACATGAAACCCTGTCTCCTGCCCTTTCTACCCCACATCCCCCAAAATAATTCTGTAAGAAATGGATATACTGTTGGCATAGTATTTTTTATTATTTTTATTACTTTATCCTTGGGACTTCTTAAATAGTTAAGGACTAAGAGGAAGATAGGCTAAAGAAATGGATTCTTGTTTGTTTACCTTCCTTGGTTGGGGGCAAACCAACCAGGCACTGACAGCTCATCATTTACTTTTTTTTTTTTTTTTTGGACAGGGTCCCCCTGTGCAGCTCTGGTTCCCTATGTGGTCCAGACTGGCCTTGAACTCACATTGATCCGTATGCCTCTGCCTCCTGAGTGCTGGGATTAAAGGCGTGTGCCACCATGCTGCAGTAGTTAACCTTCTAGTGACAAAAAACAACACAAAGAAAGATTTATTTTGGATCCTGGTTAGCAGGCAAGGTGCAAAAGTAGGAAGGCTTCAAGTAAGATGTAAGGCTTGATGTAAGATGGCCGCTTACATCCCTCAAGAGAGAAGAGACTTGACTGGAGGCAGAGTGAACCCTCAAAGCCTCCCTCCCCATAGCAACCAACTTCCTCTAGCAAGGCTCCACCTCCCAAAAGGCTCACAACATCCTCAAACAGTGTCACCAGCTGGGGCCAAGTGTTTCAACATGTGAGTCAGTGGGGGGACATTTTACATTCAAATTATAATATCCAGGGAACTCTTCCAACTCACCTTGTCTGAGCACCCATAGGAATCCCCAGTGAGCAGCTGCCCCAGGATAAGAGTGCAAGGTCCAGCCAAGTATGATGGTGCATGCCTGTAATCCCAACACTCAGGGAGGCAGAGGCAGACACAGATCTCTGTGAGTTCAAGACCAGCCTGGTCTACAAAGTGAGTCCAGGACAGCCAAGGCTGCACAGAGAAAACCTGACTCAAAAAACAACAAAACAAAACAAGAGTACAAGGATCCTAGACCGTTCTCTATCTATGTTCCTTGTCCAACGACAAACATCTGCCTATGCTCGAACTCAGAGCGCAGAACACCCAAGGTGCTAAGGGGCTCATTTAAATAAATAAACCTGCACAAAGCCCACCCTGCCTGGGAAGATGTGGAAGGACACTGTGCTATGTGGTTTTGCTGATTGTGGATGTAGACACACATTATGGTGAGGCGCCCTGTAGCCAATGATACCCTGTACCATATAGAATATTAATACAACTGTGTAGAAGAAACAGCAGTCAGCTGAGGAAGGCAGGCCCTTGGCCTAAGAGCCAGCGGTCTCATCATGACACATCACTGAGTTGTGCTCATGGATGTGACCTGATAGACAGAAACAATAGACAGTTATGACAGCTACCGAATTATTTGCATATATTTAAAATATTCATCCCTTGTAGACATGGTGGCACAGGAACTGTCTCCAGAACTCAGAGACAGAGGCAAGTGGATCTCTGTGAGTTTGAGGCTAGTCTGGTCTATATAACAAGTTCTAGGCTAGCCAAGGCTACACAGTGTAAAGTTCTAGGCTAGAGCCTGGGCAACACAGTGAGACCCTGTCTCAAAAGCAAACAAACAAATAAATAAATAAATAAATTCAACCATTGAAAACTGTATCATAAGACAGGTGCGGTGGTGCATGCCTGTAATCCCAGCATTCAGGGAGGCAGAGGCAAGCAGATCACTATGAATTTGAGGCCAGCCTGGCCTCAATCGAGTCCAGGACACAGAGGAACCCTGTCTCAGAAATAAGTAAATAAAAATAGAAAAAGAAAAGAAAGAAACAAAATTGTGTCATGTGACCCAGGACACTAGCTGCTACTCACAGGGACTTGTGGCTTGCTCCAGCTCGTGATGTGTTCTGCTTCTTCAAGCCCTAAGTGGAGGAACACAGATGACACCTCCTTTCCACTGTCAGCACACATAAGGGGCGGAGCTCACAAGTGGATCAGTAGGCGTTTGATGTTTTTTTTTTCCTTCTTAGCCCATCAGGATAAAAGCTGGCACTGACTTATGGTGAGGTTTTTAGTAAAGGTGGCAACCTGTAAATTTGAGTGATAAACTTCAAAATTATCAGGGATCCTGGAATCCAAGAGGCCAATTAAGTAACAAGAAGTATTTTACAAGGTAGCATTCTTTGTTGTTGTTGTTGTTGTTGTTTATTTATATTATATTTTATGTATATGAGTGCTTGGCATGCATGTATATATGTAGAGGGATTTTAATCCAGCAACAAAACTACTGTGGCTGGAATACAGACAAGCCTTAAGCACACACCATTTAATCCCTCTGGCTGGACTAGAGACACACCCTTAGTACACAGCTTTAAATCCCAAACAAAAAGGTAAAGTCAGCTGGTAGAAGGAAGCAGCCAGGTTGGGGTTTCTTTCTGAGTTCAGTGCAGGTCAGCAGAGGCAGTTGAAGCCAGAGAGCAGCACAGAGAGAGAAAAAGAGGAGACAGTTTTACCAGGAGTTTTACTGAGACAGGTTGAAGAGAGAGCAAGCTAGACACAGGTGAAGACAGAATAAGCCAGAGAATGAGAAGGACCCAGAAGATTAGAACATATTGCCAAAGTTAGTGTGAGGCCAAGCAGACCAATTCAGTCAGAAGCAGAGAGAAACCAGATTGAATCAGTCAGTTTGGAGAGCAGTTTGAGTCAGAACAGCTGAGTTGAACCAGCCAGCCAGAGTTCAGAAAGAACTCTGAAAGGGTGAGCTTATTCAGCATTAAGTCTCCTCCGAGGCTGAAAACATTCTAGGTCTAGACTAGATTATATGGAGGCTAGAAGCTTCCAGGACTAGGCCTAGGTTAGCAGGTAGAGGCAGTAGGTTCAGAGACAACAATTATATCAGGCGAATAAAAGTTACTTTTACATATGTATCTACTATGTGTGCCTACTGCCTATGGGAGACAGAAGAGGGCATTGGATCCTCTAAGACTGGAGTTACAACTGGTCATGAGCCACCATGTGGGTGCTGGGAACTGAATCTGAATCCTCTACAAGAGCAGCACGTGCTCTTAACTACTGAGCCGTGTCTCCAGTCCCTGTACAGTAACACACTTGTGTGAAGGCAGCATTTTAATGTTTTTAAAGGTCACTATTTCATTCCATGTCCAGCATGAGAAAGAGATGAAGAAAGGGAAGAAGACTGGGGGAAGGAAGGAAGGAACAGAGAGGGGAGGGATGTGAATGGATGATGGAAGGATGGGCGGATGGATGGATGGATGTTTCTATTTTAAAGCCAGGCAAGGTAGTTCATGCCTATAATGCCAGTATTCTGGAGGTGGAGGCAAAAGGATTCCCATGTGCTGCTCTGAAAGTAGCCCAGGCTGGCCTTAGACTCAGGGCAATCTCCTGCCTCAGCCTCTGAAGTGCTGGGATCACAGATACACACCACCATGCTAAGTTAAGTGTGGGGATTCAGTGGGCTTTACTTTTTACTTTGCCTACAATTCTGATCCTTAAGCTTTCAGGGCATATCCGGCTACCTTGGGCGGTGGTGACAGTCACCACTGATGATACTCTAACCCAACGTGTGGCAGTGCTCACAGACTCACATATTACAGTTGTAAATGGCTCTCTTATTTCAACCCTCTGACAGGAAAAACAAGGCCACCTCAAGGGAAAAACAAGTGCAGGCCAGCTCGGGGGCCCCAGTCGGCCACACCCAGGACACCATTTGCATTTTCCTCTGGGGCAGTGCACAGTGACAGCTTTGTACTTTTGAAGGAGAGTGACCTCCCAGCCCACAGGGCCAGGGAGCGCCAGGCATTCTTCACTGCAGGAGTTGGGAGGGAGAGGAGGCAAACAAGGCAAGCCTGGGGCCCTGTGAGAGGAACGCCCCGCATCCCAGGACTCCAAGCGTAGAATTTGACCAACACAGTCCCCAGTCAGGGTAGTCCCCTCAGGTGGACAGACCCTTCCAGACTATAACAAGAACGTAAGATATAATGGCCGTCTGGCTGTAGCACGTGACACCCCGTCGATTTCCAGGCTGGCTAGGAGGGTGTCCCTTTCCTCCCGAACTACTCCGAATGAGTCTATTCCAGAGCGGCACACTCAGAGAGTGACCTCCACCACAGAGGAGGACCGAGTCACTAGCCAAGGGTGTATGAGTAGCTGTGCTCCGTGCTAGAACCTCCAAACAAGCTTTCAAGGACTCTCAAGCATGCCGTGCTCCCATCCCCGGGAAATGGCTTGCTGGTTGTGCTCTCAAGATGGGATCACGATGAGGGATCCCATTCAAAAAAGAATGGCATGTGATTTCGTCCATAAGGAATTCAGTGAAAGAAGTTACCAGACCAGGGAAGAAGGGCACCTGGAAAGCAGTAGGGCTTTTCTCCAGGAGAAATGGAGGCCCAGGAGTTAGGAGGCAATCTGGGGAGCCAAGGGATGTGTGAGCAGTTCCATCACCCTCTGCCCACAGTAAGAACAAAATGCCAAGCTAGGTGTGACAATGAAGGCCTGTGATCTCAGCACCCAGGAGGAGGCAGCAGGAGGATCAAAAGTTCAAGGACAGCCTCTGCGGCATAGTACGTTTGAGGCCAGCCTGGACTACATGAGGCTCTGTCTCAGGAACCAGGACAAAAAGAATATAAAACCGCCCTGTGGCTTCAGTGGTGACCTTTAATACAGGAAGCCACTTCGTTGTGGCTTGGCTGCTGGGACATTAACTCTCAGGGTCCAGCAGGAGGGAACAAGAGGCAGCTTGCTGGGCCCCTGTGCCTGAGTGGAATAGATGTGATGAATCAGAGCAGTGAGTTCTGGAAGCAGAGGTGTCCTCAAGGGAGGAGCAAGAAGTGCATGGAGGTAACAGACAAGAGCTGTCTCCGGTTTGCTGCAAGCCTGGAGTATCCCAGCTCTCCACTCCAGTGGACCCCAGCAACCCCAAAAATGATGGACCCTGGGTGTGTGTGCCTGTAGCGTTGTGCCCACAGCACAGAATTCCAGGTAGAGCAGATTACATCACCCCAGATACAACTTGTGGAATAAGGAAGCAAACTTGATAGCAAACTTCAGCTATAGGGTGAGCCGGCAGACAGAGGAAGTCACCCTTTTGTAAGGAACGTCTGGGTCTGGAGACAGTCCCATCAGTGAGAACATCTATTGGTAGGGGAGGGTTACTAAGCCACTGGGGACATCTTATCAGACTAGGCTCCCACTTAATTCGGCTAGCAAATCTTAGCCCTACTTGTATGCTTTTCCTGGGCGACTCCCCATACCGAGCCATCCCCAACCCAAAGGTTCCCATACCCTCCCCCCATCCCCTTCTTGGTTATAGAGACAGTGAGCTTTACTCAGTTCTCTGGGTGGCTCCCGTGGGTCTGGGAAGGCTAACCATAGGGCACTTCTTCATTTCTCACTGGTTGATCTCTTTTATGTTATGGGATCCATCCCACCACAGCGCTGTAAGCGAGAAAGGGAAAAGAGCTTTCCTCCTGATGCTACCACTTAGTATGAAAGTGACAGTGTGATGCCCACAGTTCAGTGGCGAGACTGAGAGCCTTGAGCCATCCCTACATGAGTGCCGATGAGTGGGTTTGGGTCTGTGTTTCTCTTATTTGGACTTCTGTGTGGCAAAGCCACTCCAGGACACAATGACTGTGACATGGCAGTCACTTCCCAGGGTGGAGTGAGAGGCAGGGAGGCTCAACAGGACGTGACATGAGTGGGCAAACAATGTAGGGACTGGGGAGGTGTCTCCATCCATAAGGGACTTGCTGTACAAGCCTGAGGACCTGAGTTTGGTGATCTACAGCTTCCGTTAGCGACCCTGTCTGAAAAGAAAGGTGCAGGACAACTGGGGAAGACACTTTTCATCAATCCATGGCCTTCACTTGAGTCTGGTGACACAGACATGGGAAAACTAAGAGTGCCCCAGGCAGTCAGAGATGGGAAAGAACAGGCATAGAATGGAATAAGTACAGAAAAACTGAATGAGCAAGCAAACAAACAAACAAAGAAACAAACAAACCTTCCAGGATCTCCCTTTATAACTCAGGCTGTCCTAGAACTCCTGATTGTCCTACCTTGGCACTCAGCTCAAAGCCAACTGCTGCTTGCTGTGGTTCTTTGTTTGGCTGAGGCAGGACCTGGATATGCAAAACCAAAGATCACCTTGAACTCCCAATCCTCCCACCCTACCTCCAAGTGCTGGATTATACCACCTTGCCCAACTAAAACCAGTTGTTTTTCAGGTCTCAGAATGAAATTCGTTCACAGTGTTTTCTTTTTTTTTAAGATTTATTTATTTATCATTTATACATTATTCTGCCTGCATGTATACATGCCAGAAGAGGGCACAGGATGGTTGATGAGCCACCATGTGGTTGCTGGGAATTGAACTCAGGGCCTTTTGGCAGAACAGCCAGTGCCCTTAACCTCTGAGCCATCTCTCCAGCCCCACAGTGTTTTCTTTATCCCCTTAATTTATTCTTTCGCTCTCCTGGCTCCTTGAGTGGTTAGAGGTCTTTCCCTGATCCATACACGGTTTCCAGAGGGCAGAACTGGACTAGCACAACCTTTCTCTAGGTCTGAGCCATTGACCAATGCTGCCTATTGGTAACTGCCAGCTCCATTAAGCGTGGATAAGACCATGCTTGTTCCTGTGGCCACCATAGCTGGCAACTTTCCAAGCTGTAGTTCCCCCACTGTCCCTGATGCCATAGGGACTGGCCTCCCATCCTTTAATGTACAACGAGAAGCTGGACTCTGTTCAGCCCCATGAGGGGAATGGGGTGAGAGGGGAGGGCTGGAACCAGCAGTAGCTAGTTTTGTTCTGCTTGGATAAAGACAGCTCCAGGTGACCACTTAGCAAGGGCATTGTAGCTATGGGCTGGGCGCTGTCTTCATGGCCCTTGACCCTACAACAGCAGGCTGTAAGGGATCAGGTGCTAGACCAGGAATGCCATCTCTGTGAGCATCATAGGTCCTGTGGGAGCTGAAAGAGTGGTTGTTGCAAGCTGGGAGTTGAGAATTCACCGATTAGTCTAGGCTGGCTGGCCTGCAAGCTCCCTGGATCCGCCTGTCTCTACACGTCTAGAATTATCACCATGCTGGGTTTTTTACATGTTGGGGCTCAGAAAATGATAGCCTAAAACTGGATAAACTAAGGACACTGAAAGATCTCATAGCCGAGGTCTCTGTCTCCTTCCATTTTCACAAGAGTAACATGAACCAGAGGTACTCTGAGGTCAGAGAATGAAAAGTTAAGGCGAGCAAGGTAGGAGGCTGGAATTAAACAGCCCCAAGGAATATTAAACAAACAAGCATATGAAAGAATCCCTCATTATGCCTGGTAATTTGCCATTCTGTTCTCCCTGTCCATAGGTGGTTAGCGGAGGCCCTGAGAGGTTAGGAGTGTTCCTCCAATACAGCAGACTTCAACCTCACCTAGCAGAGCCCCACAGACATGCATCTATGGAGAGCAAGGCTGGCCTGAAACGCCCTGCATCTAGCAATGAGCCACTGAGAAGCACTGTTCAAATTACACTACGGTGTCTGGCCAGTTACACTGGGGCTAGCTTTGACATTTGACTTGTTTCCTGGTTGCGAATCTTGTTCTTTCTTTATGTGTGACTTCAGTATGGCATGAAGGAGATGTAGGATGATAACCTTGTATCATAGCTCAGTGGGATGGCGTCTTGTGGGCCACCCTATGGGCTCCAGGGTAGGGTACCCTGGAGGTCACTGCCACCTTGAATTAACAGTCTTGGCTAAATAACCAGTAGATTATGAGGAACCAGCCAACAGTGAAGAAAGTCCCTTCCCTCTATTTCTGTCTGTCTGTCTGTCTATCCATCCATCCATCAATCTTCTATAGATCATCTTCCATTTATCTCTATTTCACACACACACACACTTTCCTGCTCTCTCCTTTCTCCTTCCCTCCTTTTCTCTTCGCCCTCCTCCTCTCCCACCCCTTCCCTATCTTCACTCTTCTTCCTTCCTCTTCAATCGCTCTGCTTTCCTCCCTCCCCCTCCTTTCTCTGCTCCTCTTTTCCCTTCCTCTTTCCTCTCTCCCCTCCATCTTTCCTGTCCCTCCTGCCCTCCCTCTGCCTTTTAAAGACAGGCTCTCACTAGCAGCCCTGGCTGACCTTGAACTCACAGAGCTCCACCGGCCTCTGCCTTTGCAGTGTTTGGACTAAAGGTACATGCCACCACAGCCTGGCGCCTCCCCCTTGATGTCAGCACCAAGTCTTGTGGTCATGCAGGCCGAAGCCAGATCCTGAGCTCCAAGGTCATTAAATGTGGTTATATTTGCAATTCAAATTTGCCAGGTGTTTGTACAGTGTTTTCAACTCTAAAAGGATTACTTGCTTTTAGCCCATGCAAAGTGCTGCGGAGGAAATGCCTTCCCACCAATGCCTTGCTGTGAATCCCATCACACACACACACACACACACACACACACACACACACACACACACCCGAGACCCAGTATTCTCAGTACTGTGACTGCCCCAGATGTTGCTACAAACGTGCTATTGGCAGGCCCCCAAAGACTGCCCCCAGCATCTCCTGGGTCAGCTCTCCCAATCTGCCACTACATCCTCAATCTTGTCTGCACAGTTGGCTCAGAAGTCACCCGTTAGGGAAAGCCACCCCTGGTCCAGAGTGAGCTGGATGTCCCTTCTCCAGTTTTCACATCAACTGGTGTAATCCCAGCATGCCAAAGTCTCAGTCTCTCATCACCTCCCACCCCTGTGCGGCAGGTGGCAGATGCTGAGGGTGTGGGGTTAGGAAACCTCAGGCGTGGCACCACATGCTGTTGCCAGTGCCCACCTGTAACCCAGCATTCATCTATTTCACAGTGGAGCTAACCATGCTATCTGTGAGGTGATGGCACTCACGAATGGGCCAGTTCACGGGGATTTTTCATTCTTGTGTCCACTGCTACCCACTGGACATCATCAACCACAGAGATAAATCCCCTTGGAAGCCCCAGGTCTAACTTGATCTTCTCTCTCCTAGGGACCTTGGCAGGGCATCAGATATCCCTGGGCCTGGGCTATGTCCAAGTGGTCTCCATGCAGCACAGCCGTGCATACTTGTAAGCACCGGAAATGTGAAGGACTGGAGTTAGAGCTATGTGAGGTGTAAAATGCTTGATGAAAAAGCGGAAAGGGTTCAAGTCCTCAGAGCTCATGTAAAGCTGGACACAGTCTGAGCTGGTGCTCTTGAGGAGAGATGTGAGGTGGCAACAGGGGAATCCTGGGAACTCAAGAGAGGGAGCCAGTTAGCCGTTAGCCGGCTTATGCAAACAAAAGAGATCTTGTGCCAATCAAGATGGTGAGGACCAACACCTGAGTGGTCCTCTGACTTTCATATATGTACCTTGGTACATGTATACCTGAAGGCACGTGTGTGTGTATGCGTATGTGTATGTCTGTGTCTGTGTTTCAAGGAACCCACATATAAGGAACCAATCTGGCTTTGCTTATGCCCCAAACAGGGCGACTTCATGTCCTAGAAATGACTTCATTGAAACCAAAACACCTGCTCAAAGTGCCGTTGCACACATCTGCAATCCCAGTGCTTGAAATGTGAAATCCAGGGGATCAGGAGTTCAATACCAGCCTCACCCTCAACTATATACCAAATTTAATTTCAGCCTGGGTTTCATGAGACACTGTCTCAAGAAACAAAAGAGAAAAATGAGGACACCTGGAATCCCAGCACTGGTGAGGTAGATGCAGGAGGATCAGGAGTTTTAGTTCAGCCTCAGCTAAATGTGTCTCCATCTGAAAACACTAAAAAAGAAAGAGAAAGAAGAAGAAAAAAAGGGAGAGGGGGAGCCAGAGAATGAAGTTGAGACACTGTGAAACACAATCTTCCAGACATGACATGGCCACCGTGTTCATGACACTCCAGCTGTGGTGGCCTGCACAAGGCCTGCACAAGATTAAGCCTGTCCATATCTCAATGTGGATGGAGGAAGGACACATGCAATCACACCCATAGATGAGGAGCTCTTGAGAGTCACTAACTGCTGAGGGAAGAGGGAGTCATTTTCCTCGGTGTTGTAGCCGCTAGTAAGTAAGTTGTCCATGATGAAGAATTAACTCCACATGAACACACTGGCAAGCAATCCTGACTAAATCTAGTGGGTTATAAAGAACAAGACAGGAAAGTGTGGGTGTGGGTGGTACTAGGAAGTAGAATGGGTTCAAAGAGGGTTGGAGAGGGTTAAGAGAGGGAAAAGGGTATCAGTGAATATGCATTATATATATAAACTTGTCAAAGAATAAAGAAAAATTATCATCAGAAAGGAAAAGTGTTGAGAAGAAGGGAGGGGAGGGAAAAGCAGAGAAGAGAAGTAGAGAAGAGAAGGTGCTTTGACGCCCTGTGATTCATCATGGCATCTACCCTCATCTACACATTCAAACTCAGCAAACTGAGCTTTTTAGCAAGAAAAGGACATCAGGACAGTTGGGATTACATCCTGTAGTTGTATAAACACTGAGGCCCTGATGGCAGAGTACCTATGAGCTCCATTAAAAAACAATAACAAAAAACAAAACAAAACAAAACTCACTTCAGCATACACCAAATCAAGAAAAGAAACTTTCTGATTCCAGGAATGATGGCCAGGAGGAATTGTGAGTCACCTTTGGAAACCGCTGAGGAATTAGCTGGTAGAGAGCAGAAGGCAAAGGTGGGAAGGATATACTTAAAGAGGTCTGTGATTGGAGTAGATTGCTCCTCTACCCCAGAAGTTCTTGAAAGAGAAAAGCCAAAGAAATCAGGCTCTCAGTTGACACTGAAAAAACAAGACAGCAAAAGTCAGAAAGAAGTCAGGCATAGTGGGCACACACCTTTAATTCCAGCACTTGGGCGGCAGAGACAGGAGGATCTTTGTGAGTTGAGTCCAGACTGGTTTACAAAGCAAGGCCAGAACAGCCAAGGCTACACATAGAAACCCTGTCTTGGAAAAGAAAAGAAGAAGAAGAAGAAGAAGAAGAAGAAGAAGAAGAAGAAGAAGAAGAAGAAGAAGAAGAATTAAAGATGAGAACCTAATCTCCGAATGTGGGTTTGGACACTCATCAAAGGCTTAGCAAATACTTCTGAAAAGAGAGAGAAGATGATGCCTAATTCAGAGGAAGAGTCCAACTCATTAGGTTCCTTAATCCCTCTGGGCCTCAGTTTCCCCACCAATAAACTGTATGATCTCTTGGTCTCCTGTAAACCCAAAGTTAGGTAGGGTTTATGGAATGAATGAACAAAGCTCACTCACTAATTCACTCTCTCTCCTCTCTTTTTTCCTTCCTTTCTTCTCTCCTTTCTTTCTTTCTTTCTTTCTTTCTTTCTTTCTTTCTTTCTGCTCTTGAGACAAGGTCTGATGTAGCCCAGGCTAGCCTCAGACTCACTACATAGCTGATGCTAACCTTGAACTCCTGATTTTTCTACTTCTATCTCCTTTTGTTTGCTGGGAATACAAGCATATGCTCTCACACCCAGATCTTACTTCTTTATAGCAAATTCATCAATTTCATAGAAAAATTTTGCTTAAACATCAAAATTACACATGAGCAAAAAAAAAATAATAAAGTTATCAACATTATCATATAGAGATACCACTCATGAATATCTTAATGCATTTTCTTCAGATTGGTATACATACATATAATGTATACATCCAGTTACCTTTGGGCAGCTAACTAAATATCACAGAGATATTTTTCTTGACTTGGTTTTATGAGCCATGGTCTTCAGTCAAGGATTAATCTTAGTTGCAGTTTATGTTACAATGCAAGCATCAGAGTTTTTTGTTTTGTCTTTTGTTTTCTTAAGACAATGTCATGAACTCCAGGCTGGCCTTGAACTCCTTATGGGGGCTTTGAACTTCTAGTCCTTCTGCATCTACCTCGACCCGAGCTAGTATTATAGGAATGTGCCACCCATCCGGCTCCTGGGTGTGTGTAGATTGGAAAAAAATGAATGCCGATGAGAAAAATGTGTTAGCTTTCCTTGTAGGAGCCCTTTTACCTTACAAAGGGTTTGTTGCTTAAGAACTTTGGAATCTACATGGTGTTTTTCTCTCTTCTTTCTTCCCCCAGTGGTTAATAGAAGACTTATTTATGCAAGAATAGAGTCATCCTTGCCAAACTTAATAGGAGAGGTGAAATGTCCTGTCAATTTTTCCTTTCCAGGTAAGTCTGTCTTTCTCTCTTGTGTGATTTGAAAACATAATATAGTACCAAAGAACGAGAGGCCCAACTCCCAGCACAGTTCCTACAAGCGAGTTCTAGGGAGTAGGTCTGAAATTAGGACAAAAATTTGCGGATCTCTCAAAGCAGGATCTTCCACACGCTCTGGGCATTTGGGGTCATTGTACTTCAGACACTCCCATTTAAGCCAAGCCTTGGAGAGAGGTACAAGGGGAAGTGGCAAGGGGGGCAGGTTTATGCAAGATCTTGGTTTCTGGAGTACATCTGTGCCTGCTCAGCTCTGGCGGCTGCCCTCCTTCTCGTCTCTTCTTCAGGACTGACCAGCTAACACAGGGTTACACAGTATATGGGAAACACTGATACACATTAGTAAATGAACGGACAAATAAGAAAAATAAGAACCGTGTTGTAAGCCCAGCGGTGGTGGTGCATGCCTTTAATCTCAGCACTCTGTAGGCAGAGGCAGGTGAATCTTTGTGAGTGCGAGGCCACCCTGGTCTACAGAGTGGTTCCAGAACAGCCAGGGCCATACACACACACACACACACACACACACGCACACACACCAAACCAACTCTGTCGAGAAAAACAAACATGTCATGTCTCTGAGTTCGAGGTCAGCCTGGTCTACATAGTGAATTCAGGACAACTGGAACTACACAGAGAGATCCTGTCTCAAAAATAAATAAAATAAATCTAATATAATAAAATAGATAGATAGATAGATAGATAGATAGATAGATAGATAGATCACAAAACCATCTTCTATATTTCACATTAAACTTGGATCCAGGAGGCCTCCTCCTCATGCAACAGGTTTCAGAAATGACGCTGTCCTGGTTAGGTTTTTCTCCTTTGTGACAAGCACCTTTTGAGAAGAGGCGTGTTACTCTGGCTCAGGGTTCAAAGGAACAGTCCATCATGGCGCTGAAAGCGAGGTGACTGGAGTAGCCAGTCAGGGTGGGAGCTTGCTCAAGTCTTGCCCGATGTTTCCTGAACCTAGCCTTGAAGACAAACAAATATCTGTTCTCCCCGATAGGACATCAGCAACAGAGCAGGGGAGCACTTCCATTCCAGTCTTGCTTGGTGAACCAAAGAGTCTAAATACGGTTACTTAAAGCAGGGTGGGTGAGAGGTTACTGACGGCAGTGTGAGCAACTTCCAGGAAGGAGTTACTGCCGTGAAGAATGTGTCCCTCCCAGCAACCATTAACTACCTAACTCTATATCCTCAGGGAGGTTCAAAGACACAGGGCACATCCACTCACCTCCACTGTGGAGGGAATGTTAATGAGCCAGCCTGGTTTGTAATCACACATGATGGGAGTTCCAAAAAATAAAAAATAAAACAAAACGCAGTGGCCAAGTTATGGCCGGGGACAGCATTCCACGGCAACAGGTCAGACAGACAGATTTCCAGCTAGAACAAGATTCTGAGTATCACCTTCAAAGGCCCACCTCGGTGGTCTACTTCCACCGCTGGTTAAGTTCAGAGAATGATCTGAGAGCTGGACCTTGAACCCAAACACGGGACTTTCCCCCCCATAAACTGTTCACGTCCTACCCATCCTGGTGGGTAGGATGGCATGTCCTGAAAAGGGATATCACAGGGGGCTGGTAAGTGTTTGCTCTTCAGCTCTGGGCAGGACGTAGAGAATCCTGCTCTCAGGGCTTGCCAGTTTCTCCACTGACTATTTCAAGGCTGAGTGACACAGTGTTCCTGAAGGCAGAGGTGTGGACGGAGGGCTCACAGGTTTCCCCTAGACGGTAATGTCCCCGAAAGCCAGGACCCACCCAAGCTTTCAGTTAGTTTGCACACTGGGACTCTAAGGGAAAGGATGACATGGGTCTAGCCGTCCCAGTTTCTGGTTCCCTCGCTTCCCAGCTCTCTGACCCTGGAGTTGGAAAGCACTTTAAGCCTAGCCGGTTCCCGCTGGCCACACCCTTTCCTGCCTCTGCATCTGGGTCCTGGTGGAAGTCTGGGGCAGAGTTGTGGGTCTGACGGCACAGGGGTGCTGGGAGGGGAGTGGGGACAGCAAAGACTTCAAAATCACAGCCTGGTAATGCAGCTTAGGTGCCCTGACCCAGGGTCCCAGCCCCAAAAGTGTTGGGCTTTTTTCATTGTGGGAACCATGCAGGCAGTGGTTGGGTAGTCCTTCTACAGGGGCTTCTGGTTATGTTTCTTAGGACGGCAACGTTTGTGGCTTTTTTCCTAAGACCATTTTTTTTCCAGAATTTTCTTCGGTGTTGCAGCCTGTAAAAAAAAAAAAAAAACAAAACTTCACCTTTGAGAAAACAAAGGTGAAGTGTTCGAGGGGGGGGGGGGGGGGCGGGGAGAGACAGGCGATGGCAAAAAGATGGACCTTGGCGCCATCTGCTGGAATTTTGTTTTTTAATCATTTGGGTGACTAGAAAAACAGAACACCTTTTATAAGAAGAAATATAAAAAAGATAGTTTTAATGAAGTACTGTTTGGAGCTTGAAGGAGGTGCATTTCTGTGATCCCAACACTGGGGAAGCTGAGGCAGGAGAATGACAAGATCTAAGCCTGGGTCATTTGGCAAATTCAAGGCCAGTATAGACAACATATTAAGACCCTGCATCAATATGCCAAAAATAAATAAATATGAAGTGTCTGGGGAGATAGCTGAGTTAGTAAAGTGTTCGCCTTGAAGGTACAGAAATCTGCATCTGAGCTCCAGAACATGTGTATGCATTTGCACTCCGAGCACTAGTCTGGCAGAGAGGGGCAGGTCCCGGGAACTCACTGCTCAGCTAGCCTGGTCTAATCAGTAACCCTATGTGCCAATAAGAGAGACTTCCTCAAAAAATGGTGAACGCTCAATTGAGGAACCACACCTGAGATTGACCTCTGAACGTCACCTAGGTATAAACATATATTCATATATTCATAAGGTATAAACATATATTCATAAGGTATAAACAGAGGTTCATGCATACATGTGCACCCATACACATGAACATACATGCACACAGCACTAGTAAACACTAATGTCTCTACTAAAGAATGCATCAACTCTGCTATCTGCAAAAACGGTCAATTAATTTTTTGTTTATTGGTTTTTGTTTTTGTTTTTTACTTTTTTTTTCTTGCAATGTTGAGGTGCAAACCCAGGATCTTGTGCATGCTAAGCAAGTACTCTACCCCTGAGCCTCACCCTCCATCCACCAAATACTTGAACTTTTAACTTGGTTTCTTCCCCTCCAACCTGCCCTCCCTTACAAATACAGATAGATGGTCAGAACCTCTCAGGGCTTGGTGTGACATTTTAACTTTCCACTTGTGTGAAAGTGACAAGCATCCTGTGACCACCATATCATGTTCTGAACTTCTGTCTTTTCCTGTGCCAGCAACACTGGGTGAGAATCGCCCTGATACTTCGAGGAAATGGGGATACATTCCAGTGTGTGATGTACTAGGCTGGCCAGCTCAGTTTTGGTTAGTGCGGTGCATGCATTTTCAGTTTACAAAATTGTCATTTTACGGTGGGCTTATGGGGATGAAGCACTATGGCCAGTCTAAGTCAAGGCACACCTGCCCTACCGCACAGTGAAACAGCCAAAGAGAAGGGACAGGAGGCGGCACAGCTTGACAGTCCGCATGAAGAGATCCCTGACAGCTCTTTTTCCTGCTGAAACCATGGAGGCTGTACCAGAGAAGAAAAAGGTTTCTGCTAGGCCAGAAACCTTTAAGAAAAGGTGAAGGAGCTGGGGGTGCTGGCACATGCCTTCAATCCCAGCACTCAGGGAGGCAGGGGGAGGCGGAGCTCTGTGAGTTTTTTGAGGCTAGCCTGGTCTACAAAGTGAGTCCAGGACAGCCAAAGCCACACAGAGAAACACTGTCTTGAAAAATAACAAAAAACAAACAAAAAAAAAAATGGAAAAGAAGGTGAAGGAATTTTGCAGAGTTGAAGGAAAAGCATCTTGGGAAAAAGTTTGCCTTAAAGATGTTTCAAAAAACCAGGAGGAAGCATATCTATGAAAAAGCAAAGCACTGTCATGAGGAATCTACAGGCAGATATACAGCACTGGGATTGGAATGGCTAAGATGGCAAGAAAATCTGGAAATTTCTATGTACCAAAATTGGCATTTGTTATTAGAATCTGAGGTATCAGTGGTAAGTCACAAAGTATTACAGCTTTTCCGCGCCAGATCTTCAATTGAACCTTTGTCAAATTCTACAGGTTAACATGCTGAGTATTGTTACATTTGTTAGGTAACAGTTTCCTCTAGATTGAAACATTCTATCCTTCAGGAAAGCTCCTTTAACAAAAATGTAAACAACTCAAAATACCTTCAGGAAGTCCCTGAAACTGACCAGATTCACTAGACTCCCTCCCTGCCAGAGTAAACAATAAAAGCTGCAAAAACTGTCAGATAAACCAAGCTGTAAAGATGACTCTTGAGACCAGATCAGCTGCCTGAAGAAACAGAAACCAGACAAGCTGCCTGGAAGAGGTTTAGACCAAAGTCACTAGGAAAGGACACTCTTAAACCTCTTGAGCTGCCTGTATGCTCTAGGTTCCCAGCTTCTGTGAGCTGTCACTCATGCAGGGATGGACTTTGGTGATACAGCTGTCTTTGAGTCATTTCTGCTCCTGTAAGTAATCCCTCACCCATTGTGGTAGTTTGAATAAAAATGGCCCCCATAGGCTTATAGATTTGAATGCTTGGTCACCAGGAGTGGCCCTCTTAGGAGGTGTAGCCTTGTTGGGGGGAGTGTATCACTGTAGGTGGGCTTTGAGGTTTCAAATACTCAAGCCAGACCCAGTGTCTTGGTCTCTTCCTCCTGCCTGTCAATCCAGATATAGAACTCTCAGCTACCTCTCCAGCTCCATGACTACCTACATGCTACCACGCTTCCTGTCAATATACCAGACTAAACCTTTGAATGTAAGCAAGCCCCAGATAAATACCATCCTTTATAAGAGTTGCCATGGTCATGGCATTTCATCACAGACATAAAAACCCTAACTGTGACACCCATATTCCTGTAAAATAATCCCAATAAAGCTCATTGGTTCACTAAGGTAGACTTTGGTGTTATTTGTACTTTGGCCTGTCATTGGCTCCCTCTCTGGGCTGAAAAACATTGCACAGGGGTACCCCAACATAAAGTCAGTAAATGTGCTCATTTACAATCATGGCTATGGCAAAATCAGTAAGAAGCTAATTGCTTGACACATTGTTTTGATTACTTGATCTCCTGGTAAATATGGCATCTTCTGCATAGAGGATCTAATTTATTAAAACTATATAGTTGGAAAACACATCAAAGAAGTGAATAATTTCTTGTGGCCCTTTCTGAATGTAGTGGAATAATAACAATAAAGATAACTCATTTTGTGGAAGGTAGAGATGCTGACAATAGGGAAGATCAGATAAACACGCTTATTAGACAGATAAACTAAGCTGTCACCTCTGATATTTTCAAATCTGGTTGGTTAATAAAGTGAGTGTTCTACCCCCCCCAAAAAAAAAAACTTAGCACCTCTTTTCAATAAGAGAATGCAAATCAGCTGGGTACAAAAATAAACAACTCAACAACAATGAACAACAACTCAAACAACAGCGAAGAAGTTATCTATAAACATGCTAGCAAAAGAAACAACAATGTAATCCTGTAATCCCAGCACTCAGGGAAGACAGAGGCAGACCGAATCTCTAGCCGGCCTGGTCAACAAAGCAAGTCCAGGACAGCCAAGACTACACAGAGAAACCCTGTTTCAAAAAAAAAAAAAAAAACCAAGAAAGTGCAAATCAAAGCTACCTTAATCCCAGCACTCTGGACACTGAGGCACAGGATTACTGAGAGTTCAAGGCTACCTAGGCTACTTAGAAGGTTTCAGGATGGCCTGGGCTAGATAGGACCTAAGTATGGATCTCCAGGACCATGTAACAAAAGCTGGGCACGGCTATACATACCTGTAACTCCAGTGAGGGAGCAGGCACAGGCAGATCCCAGCAGATCACTGGCCAGCTAGCCAGGCCAAATCCATATGCTTCCATTTCACTGACAGCCTGTCTCATAGGAATAAGGTTGAAAGCAATAGAGGAAGATACATAAACATCACTCTCTGATATGCTCCAGTGCATGTATCACACACACACAAATGAAATGCAATAAACCAAAACCAAAAAGCAAACAGATAAACAAACAAACAAACAAAAAATCCTAAACAGGAACATCCCTCCACCGGCAATGAAAAAGCTACAATGAAAAAGACATAATTGAGTCAGACATGGTGGCATAAGCCTGTAATCCCAGCACTCTGACAGGCAGAGGCAGGCTGGTTTCTGGGAGTTTGAGGCCAGCCTGGTCTACAATGCAAGTCCAGGAGAGTCAAGGCTACACAGAGAAATCCTGCCTTGAAAAAAGCAAACAAAAAAAAAAAAAAGAAAAGAAAAGAAAAGAAAGAAAGAAAAAAGAAAAAAAGAAAGAAGCATCCAAGTATCACCAATAGAAAAGCACCATGGTGCACTTAGTTTGGAAAACAGTCGGACAGTTCTTTGTAAAATTCAGTCAACACTATTTACACAGCTCAGCAGCCCTCCTCCTAGATATTTGCCCAAGAGAAACAGAAAATGCATATGTTCATCGAGAATGTGTACACGGACATTTATAACAGCTTTATCTGTGACAGCAAAAATCTGGAAACAACCCAAATGTCCATCAACTTGTGACTGGATAAACAAATATTTGCACATCCAAAATATAAAATATCATGCAGCACTTAAACAGTAGAATGAGCTATGGGAACATATTGTTACATAGCATGGAAGAATCTCAAAAACAATGCCGGATTCCAAAAAACCACGCAAGATTCCAAATACTTGAAACTCTAGGAGTAAAACTGTAGTGACAGAAAACAGATCCCTGGTTGCTAACATAAAGGCAGCAGAGAAGGCTGACTGTTTGGGAACAAGAGGGATTAAAATGTTCCCTATCATGACGACAGTAGTGGTCACACAACTGTACGGGTTTGTTAAAACTTGGGAATTCACGGTCTTGAAGTTGGTGGATTTTGCTGCATATAAATTGCACAGCAATAAAGCTGATTTTAGGAAAGCTCCCAAAAAGAGGCAGAAAGTGGGGCAAGGGGCAGAGCTTTGTAGACTCAGTGGGAAGTATGTGCTTAGCTTGCAGGAAGCCTGCATTCAGTGCTCAGCGCGGGGTGGGGGGTAGCGGCTGGGATGAAGGAATAGGGAGAGAAAGAAGAGGAGGAGACAGAAGAGGAAGAGAAAGAAGGGGGAGGTGAAAGGGGCAAAGAGCAGTAGGAAGAGGGAGATGAAGAGGAAGAGAAGAAGGAAGAAGGCCCTAGAAGCTATGCTAGTGGAAAAAAAAAATCACAGAATTGCCACATGTTGTTGTATCCACAGTTAGACAGTAAAAACAATCATCTCTGGGTTTCAGCAAGCATCGGGTTCTGTGTTCTTGCTCTTACTTTTCTGGACTGACAGCAATAAACCCAGGCTGTCACTGGGCTGGTGGAGTTGGTAGTCCCTTCTTTGAGTGCATCAATTATCTCTCTGAAGAGTCCTCCTCCTTTGAAGAGAAGAGGGCAGAATTGCTGGCCATATCAGGGAGTGCACACTGACACTATATTTTCAAGGTGTTATTCATCCTGTGCATTCAGACTTAACAAACAAGCCCTTCCCCTTAGCAACCCACTTCTAAGAAGAAGCTCTAAGCCGGGCGTAATGGTGTGCACATCTGTACTTGGAAGGTAGGGGCAGGAGGACTGTGGTAAATAGGAGGCCGGTCTACATACTGAGGCCCTATCTCAAAGCAAAACAACAAAAACCAGACGAAGGCTAGAGAGATGCTCAGCGGTGAAGAACCCTTGTTCTTGCAGAGGACCCACATGGTAGCTCACAACCTCCTGTAACTCCAGTTCCAGGGAATCTGATGTCCTCCTCAGGCCTCTGTGGGCACTGCACAAACACGGTGCATACACAGACGTAAAGGCCAAACATGCACACACATAAAAATAAACAACAACAACGAACAACAACTCAAACAACAGCGAAGAAGTTATCTGTAGACAAGCTAGCAAAAGAAACAGCAAGATGGCTTAGCGGGTAAAAACATTTGCTGGGCAAGCCTGTATAGCTGAGTTCAGTTCCCCACCCACACTGATTGATGTCTGAAGACCCACCCAGAACAGCGGCAGCGGCAGCCCCTGGCTATGGGCCCTGAACTGAATAGGGGCAGAGAAAGCTAGGCGAGTGCTATCCCGCATGCAACCATTCTCTCTGCTTTTGACTGTGATGCGACTAATTGCTGCAAATTCCTGCATGCCTGTAATCCCAGCACTCTGGGAGGCAGAGATAGGTGGATCACTGTGAGTACGAGGCCATCCTGGTCTGCAAAGCGAGTCCAGGACACCGAAGGCTACACAGAGAAACGCTGTCACAGAACAAAACAAGTTCCTGCTTTGACTTTCCCTAGCTGACGGACTGAAACCTGGAACTGTGAGCTAAAAATAAACCCTTTCTTTCTTTCTTTCTTTTGTCAGGATATTTATCACAGCGACAAAATGAAAGTAGGAAGAGTCCGTCTGGAGGGCAGAGCCCTGACTCTGTGAGTTCCAGCACTGATCTGCTTCCAGTCCTACTTGTGCTTCCGGATCCTCCAAACCGTGAAGAGCATCCTCCTCCTCACGCTCCATCCATCGTGAACTCCACGTGGCCTTTCCTGGCCAAGTTGGACTGACACCAGGAAGTGGGCTAGATCTTCTGTCTCTTGGGCAGCTTCTGTTAAATAAGAAAAGTAACTAATGCGCTTAGTTCAGGATTCCTTCTTTTACAAAACTCATGGTTCTACGGTCTGCTTGCCTCCAGCGCCATCTTTGCTTTGTATTCTATGAACATCTATTAACAGCATAGCCCAGACCCACACATAAGAGTCCAACCAACACCTCCTTTTAGGGGCTGGCAACATAGGGGTCATGTCCTTCTGAAGAAAGTAATTCTCGATGATCTCTGTCGCCCTCCTGTGGCTGGACCGCAGCGTCACGCCTCCAAGCGGAGAGGGTCTCCTGCAAGGAGAGGAGAACCCTGGAAGAGAGGCAGCTCCCTCCCCAATGGCACAAACTTCCCAGAGTGCCTACAAAGAGAAACAGCTCATGCGGTAGCAGCAGCAGGTTCGCGGAAGGTGTCACGCCGGCCGAGATTGAAACTTTAACAATCACCCTCCGCTCCCCGTGTGCCCAGCTCTGTTCTTAGCCTCTCATATCAACAACAGGTTTGATAGCACCCATTTCACAGGGGACTAAGCAGGAAGACAAGGAGGTCCGCAACAGACCCAAGGTCACACCTTGAGAGGACAGCGGAGCTGGGACAAGCACACGGGCCCGTGCCCTCCAGAGCCTGTGTGCTCACCACCACATCCCCAGAAAAATGATGGGTGAAGTTCAAAGTTCACATTACATATGGAGTAGGGGTTATAGGGAAGGGGCAGAAAATTTTCCCCCTTTTGCATCTATATTTCGGGATGTTGTGTGGGTTTTTTGTTTGTTTGCGCATTTATTTTTGGTTTTAACAGCCCAACACTTACATCATTTGAAGAGAGGCCTATTTATATTTTTGTAGTCAACTTTGGTTATTGTTTGGTGGAGGTGGGTTTGCGACATGGTCCCATGTAGCCCGGGCTGGCTGAGAATGACCTTGGCCTTCTGGTGTTCCTACCTCCACTTTGCTTCTACTGGGGTCACAGGTGTACCCCACAACACCCAGGGCTTCATGTGTGCTAGCCAAACACTCTACCAAACAAATCACACCCCAGCCTTTCTTTGTTTTGTTTTGAGATATGGTCTCACTCAAGACCCAGTGGTCTTAAACTCACAACAATCCACCTGCCTCAGCCTCCCTGGTTCTGAGATCCCAAGTATGCATCACTAGATCTAGAGTAGCTTATATATTCACGTGAAAAATAAATGTAAGGCTGGATACAGCACTGCACACCCGTAATTCCGGTGTTTGAGAAGCAGTTAGGACTTCAAGGCCAGCCTGGGCTAATCAGTGAGATGCTGTTCAAAACGCAAGGGGGAGGAGGAAGAGAAGGAAGGAAGGGAAATGAAATGAAAAAGGAGGGGAGAGGAAGGGAGAGTGGGAAGGGAGAGCAAAGGAAAGAAAAAAAAGAAAAGGTAATGCAGAGGGCAGGACCATTTGCTTAAAATACAATTTAAACATCACACTCACCTTCCTGGCAGGTCCCGGGCAAGCCTGGCACTCAAGTACAAAACAGCTGCAGAGGTGGGCTGGATCAGCTGATCCAGTAGCGGACTAAAGAAGTTTCATGACTGGCTGAGGAGCTGGCTGCTGCCATGTGCTCTAAACAGTGGCTTGGGCACATTTTTTCATTGTTTTGTCATAAAATATCTCTATTCTATTGTAAACCCAGAAAGATCTGTCAGACAGTCTCTTGTCCCCAGAGGGGGACACAACTCTCTTGCATGTGTAAATGTTTGTGTTCTGGTTCTTGGAAGATGCATCCCAATTGTGTCTCTGACTCCATTTTCAGCACTAGGGTTTACAGCACAGAACCAAATTTGGGCCAAAGTGAGCAAATGGCTGCTGGCATGCTTTGGGTCTTCCCACTGGGTAGAGAGGACATGTGATCAGTTACATAGCTCCTTGGTCCGCAGAAACAAGTGAGTTCAAGGGCATCTGGGTTTACAATGGGGATATTTTAAGACAAAACAATGAAAAAATGTGCCCAGGCCACTATTTAGAGCACATGGTGAAACCTTTTTAGTCCCATACTGATCCGGCCCACCTCTGCAGCTGTGTGTTACTTGAGTGCCAGGCTTGCCCAGGACCTGCCAGCCAGCTGAGCGTGATGGATATGGTAGCACACAGCTGTAATCTCAGCACTTGAGAGGCAAGAAGCAGGCAGATCTCTCTCTCTCTCTCTCTCTCTCTCTCTCTCTTTCTCTCTGCACTTGGTGTGGTAGCACACAGCTGTAATCTCAGCACAGAGGTTGAGGCAGGAGGTCCATTCCTGAATCAGGGATAACTGAGGCTAAGCTACTGAATTCCTGGCCAACACTGACTGCATTGTAGAGCTCTATTGCTTCCTGAGCTACATCCCCAACCTTTTTTTAAAATATATATTTGGATATATTTATTTTGCATTTGGATGTATTTATTTTAATTCTTTTGAGGCAAAGCTCCTACTGTCCTTGAGCACAATGGCTGTCAGCATCTTCATCAGAGCAGGTTTAATTACCTTCAAGAGGTCTTCAGTCTCAGACTTGCTGATGTTCTCCCACAGAAAGAGGAAGTGGGGAGATCGTCAGCCCCTCACCTGAGCTTCTAATGGTTCCCAAGCCCATCCAGCTGTATCTAAGTCTGCCCCAGCTGCACACAGTCTTGGAAGGTGGAGTGAGTAGGACATGGAAGGTTAACTGAAGTGGAGTTCTTTTTGTGGGTAAGTTGTCATCCACGCTGAGGAGGGGTCATCCATGCTCAGGGGAGCAAGCCCAATAAACTCACTGGTTCACCAGCCTGGATGTGCCTAGAGCTGTTCCTTCAATCTGTTGCTTGTACCCTGTCTGGGTAAGAATGAGTCTCTCCAGGAAGAGTTATCAAACACCTATACAACAGAGCTTGTGCAGTGAATTTACACCCTTCTGCCTTGAAAGGACAACGAAAGAAGGCTCACATCAGCTGCCTTCACTTTGATGGCGTCTTCTCAGCCTTCAGAGCTAAGAAAAATGACTCTGTTCCCCATAGGGCTGCTGTTGTAGAAGGCTTTGTGGCCAAGCCTGCCTTCCCAAGGGCATAAGAACAAAGCAAGAAGCAGTCCTGGGAACCCCCAGCAGAGTTTATAGACTCGAGGAGGCAGTCTGGGAATGAAGACCCAGTAGAGAAGGGAATCCAGGGAGAAGGGAAGGCATGAGGGGAGGGTAGACGGCTGGGGACAGGGCAGCTGGTGCAGAATAGCTGGAGCTGAATGTGAGGAGAGGGAGAAGGGGCAAAGCAGGGCCTGGTGCCAACAGGCAGAGCCAGGCTTCTGCAACCGCAGACTCCTGGCAAGCACAGGCTGCTGTGGTCTGTGAGAAAGCTTTTACTCACCTTTGGTAAAACTTAAAAAAAAAAAAATTACAGGTATTATCCTTGTGTATTATATGTAATTACACAATCTCTCTATAAAATTACACTGTCACATATGTAATTATTACACATACATATGTAATTTATACAAAGTGAGGGTTGAGCCTATAGAGTTAAAAGAACCCTGATTTTGATGTTATTTCTCTTTTGGACTTTAGCTGTACTATCTTTAGAAGAGGAGACCAGTAAGTTGTAACAGAGTATGGCATTTGCATGCCTATAATTCCAGCACTTGGAAAAACAAAGAGGCAAGAAGATTTCAAGTTTGAGGCCAGCTTGGTCTACATAGTGAAAACCTCCATTTACCTTTTGATTGATTGGTTGGTTGACTGATTGATTGATTGAGACAGGGTTTCACTGTATAGTCTTGGTTGTCCTGGGCTCAATTTATAGACCAGGCTGGCCTCAAACTCACAGAGGTCCTCCTGCCTCTGAGCACTAGGATTAAAGGGATGCGACACCACATCAGGCTACTTTTTTTATTTTTTTAAAGTTGTAACTTTTTCTGTTGGTGGCCCTTCCCCCTCTTCCCCTAAATGTTTATAGGCCTAGAGATTCCAAAATCCTGGGACTATTAAAATAGATAACTTGGGAACAGGATTTTCACATCTGACAAGTCCCCAACAGTGTTTGTTCTAAGGGATGAGTAGGGCAAAATCTGGAACGATGACTGGGTGAGGTCACACTGGCGTCCACTTCCTCTAGAATACTATGATTTAGGGTGTCTTTCTTGCCTCAGGACAGGACCTCAAGGCAGGACCCTGGAGACAAGAACTGAAGCAGAAGCCCCTGGGAATTATGGCTTGTTCAGCCTGCTCTCTCATACAGCCAAGAACCACCTGTTCTGCCATGGGAACGTCCACAATGGGCTGGGCTCTCCTGCATCAATCATTAATCAACTCCTGTGGCCAGGAGTTGGTAGCTCACACTGTTAATCCCAGGCAAGTGGGTTTTTATGAGTTCCAGTCCAGCCGAGGCTACAGGGAGAGTTTCTCAGCTGAGGGTCCTCCTTCTCAGATGATTCAAACTGTGTCAAGGTGACAAAAACCAACCAGTCCAGTCTCCACAGAGGATCTGTGCAAAGAGGGGTGGTGAGCGGTGTGTGCAGAAAGGGGGCGGCCTCCATTTCAACAACCAGCTCTCTAGGTAAGGAATCCAGTTGGGTGAAAGTCCTGTTCCAGGAACTAGTTAATTCCTTCCAGGACAGAGCCCCTAGTACCTGGTTACTTCCCACCTGGCTCCACCTCTCAAAGTCACAGCGTGCAGCCCTTTCGTCTTAACTTTGCGGACAGCTGTGCCCTTCAGCTAGCGAGGAAATTTCACGACTGAATGTTCACCTGTTTTTATTTGCTGAGACCAGGGAGCAACAAATGACAGCCCTTAGGCCAGATAGAGCCCATCCATTTCTGTGTCACCTACATTTTTAAAATGGGAAAAGGACTACTCTGGTGAATAAAGTTATTAGAATGGTGAGAAAAGTTACTAGAAGGGTTAGGAATTTTACCGCGAGTTTGAGGCCAGCCTGGTCTACAAAGCAAGTCCAGGGCAGCCAAGGCTGTTACACAGAAAAACCCTATCTCAAAACAAAACAAAACAAAATGAAACAAAAATTGTCTTGTGGCCCACAAAGCCTAAACAGTTAGCATCTGGCTGGCGCTTTATAGAAAAGGTTTTCATCCAGGCTGGAAGCAATGCCTAGCACACAGTAGGTCTGAGTGAATGGAGGAGCTGGATGAGTGTGTCCTCTAAACTCAGGCAGGAGGTGGGAGGTGGCCCCAGGTAGAATTTGGCTTTCAGAGGCATACTCATGGAAGGGCCAGAGGGCAGGGACTTCTCATCAGAGGATGTGGGGGTGAGGAGGGGTACAGAATCAGGGCAGAGCGGCCAGAAGAACAAAGAGGAACTGAAGGGAACTAGGGTGGGGAAAGGGAAGCCAGGAGGAGAAGAGAACCAGCACTAACTCTGGAGCCTGCTGCCTGGCTTGAGAAGGGAGCATTCCAGCACAGTTAGCAGGATTAGTTTAGGGCCTTCCTCCTCTCCCAGCCGTCAGCCTGCGATTTTCCAGGCATCTCCCTAGAACCAGAATTTACAGTAAAAGGACATGTCCTAATCCCAAGCCCTTTCATAACTCTAGTGACTCCTGGCTTTATCTTATCAGATTGGAACACCACACAAGTCACCCCTGAAGCCACCCTCTAATCTCAATTTTGGAAAAGAGAAACAGATGGAGGAGGTTCCCTTTGGAACCTGTTGAGCAACAAAATTCTAAAAGCTTCCAAACTCTATAGGGTCACCCAGGGAACCAAGCAGGAAGATCCCTGTGCAAAGCCCTCGCTCATGCCCCATGCTCACACCCTTAGCGGGCCTCATTTTTCTCTGAGCACCTTTCTGTTTTGAATAAACTCTAGATCTGAGATCTGTTCATCCTGAAACTCTTTTAGGTTGCTTGGCCTCACAAGCCATGGATCTAGGTTTTGCCCGTGAGGTCTCAGAAAAAGAACTCTGGAAGTTGAGCAAGTGACAGCAGGAGGCCCATTTTCACCTTATGTTGATCTTGATGCACCCAGATGTGGCAGATGCAATACACACTGTGGTCCTCTGGGCGGCGAGGGTGAGGACAGCAGCTCAGCATGGGGCCCTGGGACTCAAGTGGCTGACACACCAAAGCCGAAGGCTTCTAACTGCACACACTGCCTTTGTATAGAGCTCTGAACTCACTAGGTCTTCTGGTCTCAGAGGACTGTGTAATCCCTGAGAATCATAGAGCTGAGATGGCTGTGGAGAACCAAAGACTACATTGACTCTGTAGTCATGGCAACAAAATAAGCAAGTGATAGAATGATAGATATTTAATAGCTGTGCCCATAGTGGTGGTAATAGGACTGTTGATATTACTTCTTAGAAGGAGGGAAAAAGTGTTACAGATTCTCACCTTGGACTACAGCCATCACCATCTCCTGTTCCACTCCCAGCTGCTTGTGGGCTTGGAATGAGGGGGCAGTGCTAAAGTATATAAGTGGAAGCTTGTCTGGGCATGGTGGCACATGCTTTTAACCCCTGCACTCGGGAAGCAGAGGCAGGTGGATCTCTGATTTCCAGGGCAGCCTGGTCTACAAAGTGAGTGCAGAACAGCCAAGGCTCTGTTAATGCAGAAAAACTCTGGAAAAAAACCCCAAAGAAGCAGGAGAAGGAGGAGAAAAGAAGAGGGGGAGGAGGAGGAGGAAGGTTAGCACTCCAATGATGGGACTTCTGTGAGTTGTTACATGTTGTGATAGGAGTTTTGGTGATCCGACTGTCTTCTTTAGGGTTTCTATTGATGGATGAAACACTGTAACCAAAAGCAATTAGGAGAGGAAAAAGTTTATTTTACTCTATCTAACACTTCATCATCAAAAGCAGTTAGGGAAAGAACTGAAACACGTCAGGAACCACAGAGGCCTTGGAGGGTCTCTGCTTACTGGCTTGCTCCCATGGCTTGCTCAGCCTGTTTTCTTTATAGAACCCAGCACCCCCTGCCCAGGGGTGGCATCACCCACTAGGTACTGGACCCTCCCCCATCAATAATTAGTTAAGAAAATGCCCTAGAGGCTAGTCCACAGATCAATTTTATTTATTTATGTATGTTTCTTTATAGAATTAACTAATTTGTTTGTTTGTTACAAGTTTGTAACTTTGCATCCTGGCTCCAGCTCCCTCCCTCATATCCTCCCAGCCCCAGCCCCACTCACCCTTGCTCTTCCTCCCCCATGCTTCTCCCCCAGCCCACTGATAGGGGAGGACCTCCTTTCCCTCCATCTGACCCTAGCCTATCAGGTCCCATCAGGACTGGCTGCATTGTCTTCCTCTGTGGCCCTGAAAGGCTGCAACCCTCAGGGGGAGCCAGCCACTGAGTTCATGTCAGAGACAGCCCCTGCTCCCCTCACTAGGGAACCCACTTGGAGACTGAGCAGCCCATAGGCTTCCTCTGAGCAGTGGGTCTAGGTCTTCTCCATGCATGGTCTTCAGTTGGAGTATCGGCCTCTGCAGTATCGGCCCCTGGGTTCCTTGGCTCTGTTGGTCTCCCTGTGGAGCTCCCATCCCCCTCTAAGACCTTGCAGAAGGTTTTTCCATAAGGTGTCCTGCTCTTTGCCCAAAGTTTTGCTATGAGTCTCAGTATCTCCTTCAGTATCCTGATGGGTAGAGTCTTTGAAAGGCCCCCTGTGAAAGGCTCCTGTCCTGTTCCTTGTCTTCTCCTACTTCTAATGTCTATCCTATTTGACCTTCTGAGTGAGGTTTCAGCCTCTTCCCTAGGGTCCTCCTTGTTGTTTAGCTTCTTTAGGACTATAGCTGGTGCTATAGTTAGTGCTATCTTGAGGTAGCACTATCCTAATTTTCTGAGAAAGCACAGATTGATTTCCAAAGTGGTTGTACAAGGTTACATTCCCATCAGCAATGGAGGAGGGTTCCCCTTTCTCCACATCCTCTCCAGCATGCATCATCCCTTGAATTTTTTATCTTAGCCATTCTGATGGGTGTGATATGGAATCTCAGGGTTGTTTTGGTTTGCATTTCTCCGATGACTAAGGATGTTGAGCATTTCTTCAAGCGTTTCTCTGCCATTTGATATTCCTCTGTTCGGAATTCTGTTTAGCTCTGTACCCCATTTTTTAATTGGATTGCTTGGTTTGTTGGTGTCTAACTTCTTGGGTTCTGTATATATTCTGGATATTAGCCCTCTGTCAGATATAGGGTTGGTGAAGATCCTTTCCCAGTCTGTAGGTTCTTGTTTTATTCTGACGACAGTGTCCTTTGCTTTACAGAAGCTTTTCAGTTTCATGAGGTCCCATTTTTTGATTGTTGGTCTTAGAGCCTGTGCTGTTGGTGTTCTGTTTAGGAAGTTGTCTCCTGTGCCAATGAGGTCAAGGCTCTTCTCCACTTTTTCTTCTAACAGGTTTAGTGTGCACAGACCAATTTTATGAAGGCATTTTCTCAACTGAGGCTTCCTGCTCTCTGATGACTCCAGCCTTCATCAAGTTTACGTAAAACTAAAGGACTCTTTGAGTCCACTGAGATCTTGTAAACAACAGCTAGACATGGACAGAATTATATCTCCTGGAGGGTTTCAGACAATTGTCAGCTGCCAGATGTGGATGCTGGTAATCAAACTCAGATCCTCTGCAAGAACAATGGACACTCTTAACTGATGAATTATCTCTCCAGCTTCCATCTTGCTTTTTGAGATAGAGTCTCTCAGTGGCCTGGAAATTGTCAAGTACAAACAACCAAGATCTTCCTTTCTAGGACCCTACCCCATTCCATAGTGCTGGAATCACAAGTACAGGCCACCATGCCCATTTTTTTTTTAACTTAAAAATTTAAAAAGAAACGTTTGCAACATTGGAGATCAACTAAGGCCCTTGCTTATGCTAAGTGCACACTCAACCATGGAGCTGTCTCCTGTAGCCCACATTCTAAAAAATGGTTGTATTATGAAATTATGGGTCCAGTTGTTGCTACTGAAGTTATCCAATTACTCCTTAAAAGCATTATTGATACCTGCAGTGGGGACATATGCCTGTAAATCCCTGGAAAGCAGGGATAATTGCTATGAGTTTGAGGCTAGCCTGGGCTACGTGAGTATCAGATAGGTCAGCCAGAGCTATATAACAAGATCACGCTTCAGAATAAATAAAATGGTATTATTAAAGCTTCCTTTACCCCCTTGTTTCCATTTGTGTGTGTGTGTGTGTGTGTGTATGAATATTTTACATGTGTGGGAGCATGTGAATATGGGCACATGTATGTATGCTTACATCACATACATCTTAATTCCGAAGATTAATATCAGGAATCATCCTTAATTATTCTTTCACCCTATTTTTTTAAGGCAGGGTCTCTTAATCAAATCCAGAGTTCATGGATCTGGCAAGTCTTACTAGACAGCCTTCTCTGGGGAACCTCTGTCTCACTCTTCAGAGGCTAGAATTCCAGGCAGGCCACCTCATCCGGCTGACCTCCATGTGGGTTCTGGAGCTCCTAACTCTCCATGTTCATACTTGGGGGGGGGACCCTTTAACCTGGTAATCCACCTCTTGAACCTTTGTTTTGTTTGTTGAGCCAGGGTTTCATCTAGCCTAAGACGGCTTCAGACCTTTCTATGTTGTCAAGAATGACCTTGAAGTCCTGCCCTGTCCTTTACCCCCCCCCCAAGTGCTGGAGTAAAGGTCTGTGTCATCATATTTGGCCTATTGGGGTCTTAAACAGTTAAACAGTTAACTCTTTTCATGTGTACACAGTGTGTGCTAGGGCTAGGACACATAGATCCTTGCTTCAAAGAGAGAGAGAAAAAATCACAAGACAACTAGAGAAAAAGAAACACATTATTATAAACTGTTTTGCTGTTTTGGCCCAAGCTGGCTCTGAACACTGTTCAGTTGAGGATGACCTTGAGCTCCTGAGCCTCCTGTCTCCCAAACGTTAGAATTACAGGTGTGTACTGCTACACCTGGCCTTTATATATATATTTGGAAAGTGTTCAGAGCACAGTTTTTGAAGTGCAGTTTGGCGTTTTGTTTGTTTGTTTGTTTGTTTGTTTTCAAGACAGGGTTTCTCTGTGTATCCCTGGCTGTCCTAGACTCACTCTGTAGACTAGGCTGGCCTTGAACTCACAGAGCTCTGCCTGCTTCTGCTTCCCCAGAGTGCTGGGATTACAGGCATGTGCCACCATGCCCGGCTGAAGCAAAGTTTCTATGATGCACATTATAAGTAATATCTGGAAGCATAATTCCTCAAGGAGCAGGGACACAGCCCACAGTGTCCTGGTGGGAGACCCAGCAACAGAATCACATCTCCCAGGGACTGGGCACCGTGAAGTGAGTGCAGGGCTATAAATAGTGACAGCCAGTTTACAGTACAGGCTGATGAAGTAAGGGACCATAAACACACATAAACAGAGTGTGGCTCTCAGCTATAAACACCAGGCCAAATGCACCTCCTGTGTAAAGACCGAGGGCTCTGTTTAGGTTGAAGAAACCTTACCTTCTGTGGAAAGGCAAGATGGCATATCAGTTTTGGGGTCAGACAAAGCAAGGTTTGAACCCTTGCCTTTTCACTAGCTGTGTGAGACTGGGTAAGCTATGTTCCCCCTACAAATGTGGCTTCCAGAATCTACTGTGGGCCTCATGGCTGTGTGGCTGTTCCAGCACTAGGATCCAGAGAGCACCAAGTAGAAGAAGAGAAAAACAATCTCTCAAGCAGCATCTCACCTCCCTCTCTGTGTATTTACTGGGCCATTATCTTGCCTTTCTCCCTGGGATATTGCCAGCTTCTCACAAAAGGGATTATGTATTCGTGGCCGTGGTATCTGACTCACACGGAATCTTCTCAGGAGATGTTGAGATAATCAGCATCGCACAAACAACTTGCTCAGATAATAACCCGGGCTTGGAGTTAACTGGATTATGTGCTCTGTCTAATTTCGGGGGTCACCTTATCTAACCCTCATAACAATTCCTTGATTGTCCCTGTGAATATCCCAGTCAAATGATAGGGATACAGAAACTGCGAACTTGCCATGCTTGTGCAGCTAGTAAATGGGGGGTGGGGGGGGTGGGGGGTGGAGGAGGAGGCGGCAGGCTCCGCTCCTGCAGTCACCAGGAAGAATTGGGCCGGCCAATGGGAGTTCCAGCAGCTGTCTGAGTACCAAAAAGGGAGAGAAACTGTGAGAGGGATCAGCGCATTCCAGGCCCCTGCTAGGGCTTCAGGACAGCACTGATGTGTAACAAGCCTGGGATGGGGGTTGAAGGAAAAAGAAAGGTTGCAGGGGGGGAAAGCGGTTGAGCTCAGTTTCTTGGCCTCTCCTGGGTCTCAGTGCTGGAGGGGGTCTGTGGGCACTCTGTGCAAATGAGCCCAGGCCTCTGTACAAAGTTTTCAGTGGCTAAAACAACCTAAGTCCTAGGAATCCCAGACATGAGGCAGCCAACACATAGCTGGCATGGGGTTAGCAGGAAGCAAGGAAGTACATCTGGACGTATGGAAGAGATCAGGGAGCTGCAGCAGACTTTAGTGAGAGGGATAATACAGTAGCACAGATAACTTAGTGTAGAAGTTTCAAGTTCAAGTGGTTGAGGGGGCTTGCCACGTGTAAAGCCCTGGGTTCGAGTCCCCACACTGCAACTAAGCAAATAAACTAATCACCAGCTGGGTATTCTAACCCCAGCACTCAGGAGTCTGAAGCTAGTAGGCTGCCATGAACTAAGGCCAGCTTGGACTATATAGTGAAGACCATGTCTCAAAACAAAACAAGAGACTGGCCACAGTGTTTGCCTAGCATGTGCGCTCTCTCTCTCTGTGCATAAGCAGAACTGGAGAGCTAGGTAGCTGTTGGCCACGCCAGCAGGAGGACCTCTCATTGTGAACCCAAGAGGCCATACTGCCCACAGAACACCGGGGTCTACCAAACCCTCGGTACCTCTTACTGCTGACCACTCGAGAGTTTAAACGGAAGGCCATCCCCCAGAGACCAGTGACGTTATGCTCAGGAGCTGTATTCCATTTGTCTCTTTCTTCGTGATTTTGCTGGTTCTCCACTAGCTCAACTATTTTCTGTATACCGGAAGAACGAATGGAGGTTCCAGGCCTGTACTTTCAGTTGCTGGGAGGAAGCGGGGAGCATCCTGTTGACCCCTCTGAGTCAAGGGTCAGATTATCACAGCTGATTTGAAATCTCACTTAAAAGGCTCATGCCTCCTTATCGAGGACTGTCTCCAGTTCTCTGAGTCTTAGGGGAGCTCATATTGTCGAATTTATTATCCGACCTTTACTTGGATCTTCCCTCCCAAATTCTTTGCGGGGAAAGCCCGATCAGGTCCCCGGAACCCACTCGCTCCTGCCTCCCACCTCCCACAGCCACCTTTCTCTGCGTTACTTCCAGAAACTTGCTTAGATTCCCAGCATGCCACATGGAAGTTTTCTCTGGCCTAGTTCTCCAGTCCCAGTGTGTTTTTACTGCTTGAGGCCCCAGCAAATCTGACTTTGAATCGTGTCCCACGCTTGTGACTGTCTGGCAGGAGTGGGTTCCTGTTTCCTGTGGGATCCTATAACCTGAGGAACTCAGAATCGGGAACTGAATAAGTGCTTAATTAATGATTGGATAAGTAAAAGCCCTTTGCTCAATCCCAGCACCCGCCCAGTCTCCCTATCAGGGTGGGCTCTGTCCCAGGCCCCAGAGCGTCCCTTTCCTAGTCGCCCGCTCTCCAGGAATTAGCCTAACTGCAGACCAGTGGCAGATTCCTTCCTTCTGGATGGAAGCCCACCGTTTGGTTGGATCGGGAATGCAGGAAACCAACGCCCACGGCTGCGCTGGGGACCTCGGTGTTGCCCCTCTCCCCCCCCCCCCTCCAAACTCGTAGCCATTGGAGGATGGGACGGGCGTGCCCTCCCGATAGCCCCTCGACTCCCCTCCCCATTTCCCGGGGTGGGGACGCCGGGAGGCGGGAGGTGAGGAGGGACTGCCGAGGGGCGTCGGGTTACGTCCCCGCCCCCTCCGCCTGAGCTGCGGAGCCGCCGGGGTTGCGGGTCCACAGTTGGGAAACATGCTGGACGCGAGCGGTCGGAGCCGGCCGGCGTGGACGTGGGCGCTGCTCCTGCAGCTGCTGCTGGCGGGGTCCGGAGGTTGCCTGAGTCGCCAGGAGCTCTTCCCCTTCGGCCCCGAGCAGGGGGACCTAGAGCTGGAGGCCGGCGACGACGTGGTGTCCCCCTCCCTGGAACTGATCGGAGAGTTGAGCTTCTACGATCGCTCGGACATCACGTCGGTCTATGTGAGTTGGGGCTGGGTGGGGAGGAAGGCCAGGGCATGCTGGGGGCGCCGATCTAGCTGCTCCGCCGGGTCTGAGCGCCTCTCTGTCACTGTCACTCCCGGAGCACGCGAAGTGTGGGGTGGCGTCAGCTTTCGGATCCACCCATCTCCGCGTGCGCCCTGCACGGACCCGGAGACCTCGGGTGGAGTTTTTTCTCTCGGTTCCCCGTGCCTCTCGCCTTTGTCCCGAGCCTTCCATCTGGGACAGGTCCCAGGACCCCGCAGCGCAATGGCCAGAGTTGGGTAGTACCCTGCGTGCGCGCCTTAGGGGCTCTGCCGACGGCGAGCCGGAAAGCACAGGGAAACTGTGCTACCCCGCCCCAGAGTTCAGCAGACAGCGGCTGCATCTGTGTGCGTGGGTTCGGGCTACGTCTTGGCAAAGCTTCTGCTCTCTTAGTTGGGGCTCGTTTCAGAGTCCAGAGGTCGGGGCTGGGAACGCAGGGCGCCCCAGGAATCCAATTTCCTGTAACCCAGGGTGTCACCCAGAGGCCCCAGATGAGGAGTGGGACCGCGTGACCTCTTGGCTCGCTCCAACCTCCCCATTGCCTGCAGGGCCTGGGTGCGCTGTCCGCTTGGTCAAGCTCTTTCGTGCTGCTCCGGCGCACCATGTGGATTTGATATAAAGCCTGCGTGCATTCCACAAGTGGGGGGGGGGGGGCTACACAAATGGCGTCTGGGGCCTGTCCTGCGGCCGAGTGGCTGTGCTCCCGGCCTGGCCTGGGCAGATAGCGTAGGGCACCACCCACGTGCAGCTTGTCAGCTTTGCCTAGAAAGAATGAGTCCTCAGTCACACCCACAAAGAACTCTCACCCTTTTGCTGGCTGGTTGCCCTGGCCCTCGTGGGAAGCTTGAAGAAGCTTATGTAGACTTTATCATGCTTTCAAATACACAAAGTCAAACGCTCCACCTTACCAAGGAAACCGAGGTGATGAAGCACCCATCAAGATAGCAAAGCCTATATATAGCATTCAGGCTTCTCCCACCTTCCCAGGCTGCCCCCCCACCCCCGCCCCAGGCTCTGGGGAGTTAGGGATCAAAACCAGAGCCTCCTGAATGAAAGACAAGCACTACATCCTGGCCCCTCCGGTTTGCTTTTAAACCACATTGAGTACTAAGCGTAGCGGCAGCACCAGCAATGGGGTTTGGTAACTACCAAAGAGCGTGGATCTGAGAAGCGATCTGAGCTGCATCAATAGCCTCTGCCAGATTCCGCCAGAGATGTGAAGATGTGCAGGGGTCATGGCGGTACTTGCCGGAAATCCCGCACTTGGCAGGTCAAGGCCAGCCTGGACCGTGGGGTTTAAAACTGTCTTTAAAAGCCAGGAAATAACCCGCGAGGTGACTCAGTGGGTAAAGGCATTCTACTTGTCCATCCTAGCAACCTAAGTTCATATCCCTATGCCTAGGTCCCACAAAGGAGGAGGGAACTGACTCATCCAAGTTGTGTGTGTCCTGTGTCCCGCCTCCGGTTTACAAGGGGACAGGGTAAAATGAATACACAAATAAACTGGGGGTGGTGGCACAGGTTTGTAATCTCAACGTGAAGGAGGTAGAGGTAGGAGGATCATGAGCTTGAGGATATCCTGAGGCACAAGAAACTGTCTCAATAAACAAACAAAATTAAGTTGATTTTGGATCTAGAGAATGACAGCTGTCATTAACGATGCCCCAGGAGGTAGGTTCCCCAAACGTGGCCCAGGGACCCCTGAGTATAAGGAATTCAGAAGGTCAAGATTATTCTATACAATACTAAGATATTACTTGCTTTCCTTTTTTCCCCTTATTTGTATTTTACATATGTGGGTGTTTGCCTGCATTATGTCTGTGTGGAAGAGGCTGGAAGAGGCCAGAAGAGGGCAATAGATTTTCTCCCTGGGATTGGGGATCCCATCTGGCCCATCTCTCTAGCCTGTGTTTTATTAAACATTATTTATTATTATTGGATGTATGGACACATGTGTCATGGTGCAAGTGTGGAGGTTAGAGGGGAACCCTTGGGAACGGGGTTCTTCTGTTGCTGTGGGCTGCTGGGATGGAATTTAGGTAACTCAAGACTTTCAGGCTGTGAGACAAGGGCCCTTACCCTCTGTGCCATCCTACCCAACCTAACTGCTTGCTTTTATACTTTAGTTGCTCAGGAATGAACGGGGCAGTTCACTGGGGGCTGCATGGTAGCCACATGTCTCTCTCCATGGAGAAGCAGCTGCCTTCCATTTTAGTCAGACATCAGGTTGATTTGCAGACACGTGAAGTAGAATCTCATCTAGCACATTTATTATTAAAATGTTGTAAGTATTTAATTTGCTCTTGGCTTTACGTTTTCATATGATTAAACGTTGATTAAAGTGTTTTTGGGAATCTTCAAAAACTGTGTTTAAAGGGCTCCTACAGCCATAATGCCTGAGGGCTGGTCATATGACTATCCAGACGTTGAGTTTAAGGACAAGAAGAAAGCATTGCCGGGAATGTCTTCCGGAAGAGGCAGGCGCCATGTTGGATACTAGTTCTTCCTGTGGACCTCATCAGAGTCCCTCCCTGCTTTATGATGTGTGATTTCCCCAGAGGAAAAGGCCCTGAATGGTTATCAGTAGAGTCCAACCAATAAAACCAGCTGTTCACCAGATCCCATCAGGGGCTAAGCCCCATCCAGAGTACTAAACCATTAGAAGTTTCAGAGCTTTGCTGCCATGGCCCCCGAACCTTAAACTCCCTGAATGGGAGACTTTCCTAACTATTGTAGAGTTGTTCAGAGTAATGAAAACACTTCCTGCCTTTGATAGGAATGTTGTCTCAGTTTGCAGGCCCGCTATCTTGTCGACCGGCCAACCCTCATTGGGTGTGTAAGACAATGAAATAATTTCTAGAACATCATTTTAGCGACTACTAAATTATTTGCCTGTGAGTCATAAAGATGGATAAGTAAATTAGTTATGATTTGATATATTCATTCTGTTTTGCTGAAAAATGTTTCATATGGTTGGAAATAGAATATCTTTCGCAACAAAAAGATTATGAGCCAAAGGGCTTGCCCTGTAGCTGTGAGGACCCAGGTTTGATTCCCCAGAACCCAGGGGCAAAAAGGCAGGCACAGCAGCAAGCCTGTCATCTCAGCACTGTGGAAGCGAGGACAGAGGATTCCTGGCTCTTGCTGGTCAGTGTTTCTAGCCTACTCAGCAAGCCCTAGATTCAATGACAGACTGTCTCGAAAACTAAAATTGAGAGTGACTGAACAAGACAACCTCACATAGACCTCTGGCTTTCGTGTGCACAGAAACACCATGTGCCGACACACACAGAGACATGAACACGTACACACAAAAAATACTTTCCTCCAACATACACCCCCACCACAAGCATGAGCACACATCACCTTCTGTTGTTCATGAGTACTGTTGCTTCACTTACTACCTCACAGGACCTTCAGAGACTCTCCTCTCTGAAGCTGTTCAGGTTGCTCAGAGCACAGGGGCTCTGGCCCAGGCAGGAAGGCAGCTATTTAGCCTATTTTAAACCCCGATCACCCAGCTTTAGCCTGGGACTGAGATGCCTAGATGAAGAAGCACCTGCTTCTCATTTTCCCCAAGTGTCTCAGTGGTTGAGCAATGACTGTGGTGGAGTCTCAGAACCCAAGAGTATTAATTCCAGCAGGGTCTGAAATGTAATCGACTAATTATAGTGACCAATTTATAATTGAATCCAGATCATTCTGATATTCTTAAAAGTATCAGATACATACATATATATATATAATTTTTTTTTTCATTAAACCAGGCATGGTGGTACAAGCCTGTAATGCCATCACTCCAGGAGATATCAGGCCAGCCTGGGCTACATACATAGTGAGTCTAAAGATAGCCTGGAGTAAAGACTAAAGCCCTACCTACTTCTAAAGCCAAAAATAAAAAAACTCATTGATTTATTTATTAATTTATTTTCATTTTTTGGCTTTTCGGAGACAGGGTTTCTCTGTGTAGCCTTGGCTGTCCTGGAACTCACTCTGTTAACCAGGCTGGCCTCAAACTCACAGAGATTTGCCTGTCTTTGTCTCCCTAGTGCTAGGATTAAAGCATGTGTCACTACTGCCCGGCTTGTTGCTTTATTTTAAAAGTTGCCTTTACCTTTTCAGGACATTAGTGCTACTATTATTTTGAACTAGGGTCTCATGTAGCCCTCACTGGCTATATGAATTCCCAACATGTCCATCAAGGATTGAATTCATGATCCTCTTGCCTCTACCTCTTGAGTGCTAGAATTACAGGCATGCGCTGCCATATTTACTTGATGTAGTGCTGTGGTTTAAACCCAGTATCTCCTGCATGCTAGATAAGCATTCTATCAATTGAGCACATATATGTGTGTATGTGCATGCATACATACATGTACTACAATAGTCTAATGTTAAGATTCATTATCCATTCATTCCACAGATATTATTGTTGTTGTTGTTGTTATCGACAGGGTTTGTCTGAGCAGCCATGGCTGGTCTTGGACTCATTATGTAAATCAGGCTGGCTTGGAACTCATAGAGATCCACCTGCCTCTGCCTCCCAAGTGCTGGGATCAAAGGTGTATACCCAGCTTTAATTAATTTCTTAATGTGCTAGGCACAATGTGAGGCTTGTGACAAACTGAAAATGACCAGTTTTCCATGCTCACAGTGTCAGTCAGCCAGTGATCACACTGATAATGGGGCTGTTTCCACATGCTGAGTGCTCTGAGGCAGAGGCTCACAGTGGGAACATATTGGAGCAGGGCCCAGGCTAGAGGAAAGCTCTAGAAATGCTCCCCAGCATAGCTGCAAATACAAGATATCGGAGGTTGGCTCTGGGAAGTGTAGGAAGCAGGGGCATGGTTCAGATGGAGAGAGATTGCCCCTTGTGAGACCCAGCCGAGAACCAGGAATGGAGGTTGGCATATTCTTGGCAGGGCAGATGCTCATGCAGGGCAGGCTGCAGTCTATAGCACTTATAACTCAGACCTCTTGGGTCCCGGCCAACAGTTCTCCATGCTTTTCATTTGTAGTTGATGAACTTCCCGTCACTCCCACTGTGTCTGCACCGGCCTGGCCTGAGTCTTAGCTGTCGTGCTATAGCCTGCCTTCTCAATGTGGACTCTACACTCCTGTCTTCTTTCTCTCTCTGGACCCATTCCATGTAGATCTTTTTAAGTTTTAACTTTTTATTAACTATTTATTACTGTTATTCCTGTTTGTATGCATGTGATGGGAATGTGTGCATGCACGTACCACTGAATGCATGGAGGTCAGAGGGCAACTTTCAGGAGTTCCATGCTCTCCTTCCATTGTGGGCTCTGGGGATTGAACTCAGATCACCGGGCTTGTGTTGGTAAATGCTTCTACCTCAGTGGCCTCATATGGGTCTTGGTGCTTCTTTTCTGTCTGGAGTGACACACATGCCATCTCCCAGAGGTACCCCATCCTTCCACTAGCTCTCAGATCTTATGTGTCGTTTCCAAGAGGGCTACATCCTGGCCCACTCCTTGAGGCATGCCGGGAAGATGTGAGCCAATGTTTACTCTTCAGATGCAGCACATCTGAAGATAACAGACTAAAGAAATGATTTCACCCAAGTCTAGCTCAGCAGGCCAACCAGTTTTGGGGGTTGCTTACAGAAGCATGGGTGACTAAACAGCCGTTAAGAAGCCCTCCTCAAGATGGGCAATGACTCACAAAAGCTTTATCCCTGGAGCTCTGTACACAACTTGCAGGCTGCGTCACAGAGGGGTTGTCTTGTAAGTTTCCTGAACTTGCTGAGCCTTGTAAGTTTTGAGAACGAAAACATTTCCTTTGGGAGGAATACATAACGGCGTCGCTTTCACCTGCTCAACACAGCCATCTTGTTCCTTCTGTTGTTTGCTGCCCTGTCTTCCTAGTTAGTCTGAGCCTCACGGGGACAGGGCTTTACTGCCATTTGACAGTCACTTCTCAACACACAACACTCAGGTGTTGTGTGGAGAGATGGAACTAGTGAGTACTGTGGAGTCAACCAATACATGAATGACTGCCGGGACTCTTACTTGTCTTTTCACTTTAGTGTAAGTAAGCCAGTAACATTGTGTGTGTGTGTGTGTGTGTGTGTGTGTGTGTGTTTGTGTGTGTGTGTGTGTGCGTGCGTGTGCGCACGCCACAGTATAAGAAACATACTGTGTTTATGTTTAGGCAACACGACACGGATATGGATACTTGGCATAGATCAAAACAGCTAATACTGGACGCGGGTGGGATCGTAAGTCAACAGAAGATGGCTGACACCGGATGTCTGGGGAACCCCCAAATATGTAAACTGTTATCTGACTACCCCCGGAAGAATGCACCTTTGTGTAAATATGGTGTTGAGGTCGGAGGGCTGTGTCTTTGCCTTTGTCTTCACTATCATATCTGTGTGTCTGACTGTAGTCCAGTGTGTGGCCTGTCAGGGCTGCATGTGTGTCTGTACCTGCCTGTGGGTGGCTCACGGGTGCTGGTGTGTACCTGGGTGTCTGCAGGAAGATTGCCTGCCTGGAGGTCCTTGTGATGGCCCCTCACCTGGAGTGATTAAAGTATGTCACGTTTGCCTGTGGCTAGGGACATCCTCTTAATGGCCTCCTGTGATCCTGCTCCTTTCCCAACACAGAGGTCAGTATCCAGCGTTTTCTGGAATCTCTTCTCTATCCTCTGTTTTTTGAGACAGCCTCCTGAACCTGGAGCTTACCAGTTGGCCAGACTGGCTGGCTAAAGAGCTCCAGGAGTCCTCCTGTCTCCACCACCCAGAGCTGGGGTTACTGGCACAGGCTTTTAGGTAGGTGCTAGGGATCCGAACTCAGGTCCAAAATGACTGCATGACAAGCTCTTTACCAGCTGAGCCATCTCCCCAGCCTTCGGCATTATTATCTTCAACAAATTAGATAGCACAGGAGTCAAAGGTGCAGAGAGAGCCCAAAAAAGTTCAAAGAGAATTCAGAGTGTGTTAATCCTGGTTGGAACCCGATTAGAACAATCTGGCCACACAAAGACCTCTTTCACACAAACTGCTCTTTTCTCTTTTAATTTCTTTGATGTGTTCAAGGTCAAATGCAGGGCGTCACAATTTAACTGCTCAAACCTCTGGTAGGTCAGATACTTTAATGTCTAGGATTTAATTTAAAACACTCAAAAAAAAAAAAAAAGCATTGTACTTCGGTGCGTACCTGTAATCCCAGCACTCAGGAGGCAGAGGCAGGAGGATTGCTGCAAGTTTAAAGCCAGTTTGGGTTACATGATGAGAGCTCATCTCAAAACAAAAAACAAACAAATAACAAGCACTACCAGAAATCCCCCAGCCCTAAAAAAACACCAAAGGAAAAAAAACTAAGGACAGATTGAATGTTCTCTAGTGAGTTCAGACCTGGTTTACATGGCTTTTCCCTTCTCCCTATTCCCTCTGCCTTGCTAAAACTGTTAGATTACATTCCTAATGCTAGCCTGCAAGGTCCATTTCCTTATTTGGCCACTTCCTCCTCCTGAGGCTGGCTACCGAGGTCCAGCTATCAAAGTATTGAAGCCCAGCAATCAAAAACCCCCTTTGGTCACATAATTAACATATCCAATTAAAATTAAACACCTCTTCCCAACTGGGGGGTTTCCCCTTTCACCTTTATAAAATGTCCTTTTATGGGTCATGTCTTTCTCCTCTCTATCCAGAGGTAGTTCCTTCTCCTCCAGGATAAATAACCCTTCCCCTTGCTCCCTTCCCCTTCTCTTTTGTCCACTATCTCCTGCCTTTGTCTTTTATTTCCGGCTCTCTGTTCCTCTGGGGCAAATAAATCTCCTGTGCTGAGGACTTGGTCTTGGGTCCTGAGCCAATACCATTGCTTTACACAGTAGGGCAGGAACAGCAGAAAATAAGAACCACAGCGTGCTAGGAATTGTGGGAGCTATTGATGGATGGATGCTGATGGAGGGGGAGGAGTTTGTATTCTAGGTTTGTTTGAAAAGTCCCCTAAAAAGTAGTGCCTTACAAAATGTTTTCTAAAAACTATTCTTCAGAGGGTGGAGTGGAGGGGAAGTGAATTCCAGGGCTAGAGACCTGTTGCCAGGGTCAAGGTGAAGGGTGTGGCGAGGTAAGGTCAAAGGCTGAGCCAGACTGTGCTGGTGGAAACAGCCTTGTTAGTACTGTATACGTTTGCTATTCTCAGCAGCCCTGGGGGGGAAGTACATGCATGAGCTATCATACTCAGCTTGAGAAATCAGGTTTTGATAGTCAGCTTCAGAGTAAAACAAAACCCAAAACCCAAACGAGAACCACAAAAACCCCATAACAAAGCAAATCAATGTAACCCCCTCCTTTACAGAGCACTACAGACCATTGTACCACATTAACCAAATCGGTACTTCCTTACCACCTAGTTAGACTCAAGCAACTTAAACATCTTGCATGTCTCCAAAGCTGCTCTTTAGGGCTAAAACCTTAATAATCCAGGGACTCAAAAACAAGCTCACATGACATATGCTATCTCTTTCTTTGTTCACACGCTTGCTAAAGAATCCCAGCCTTTTGTCCCGTAGAATGTTCTAGGCCTGCATTCCACTGTGTCTTTGTCCTAACGTTTAACTTGTCTTTGTGTTCTGGCATTTCCTGGAAATGGTTATGGAAATGGCTATCGGATCCTACTCTGAAATATTCAGGTTGGGCTCTTTTACCCTTTAGATTTGGGGGCCCTGAGGAGATAGTTCAGTGGGAGTGCTTGCCCAGCGTGCAAGAGGCTCTTGATTCAAGCCCCATTTCCACAAAAAAATAAAATAATAAGATAATTTGAGAACTGATAACTACATTCAAAGGTTTGGTTTTGTTGTTGTTGTTTTTAATGAACTTTAACACAGTGAAAAATGAGGTTTTGACTAAGCCGATGGCTAGCAAGCTACAGTGATCCTCCTGCTATCTTCAGGATGGCCCCTTTCTATGTGAAACCAAGTGACAGGCAGAAGCTGCCACGCCCTCCTCCTTTTTTTTAGATTTGTTTATTATTTATACACCATTCTGCCTGCATGTGTGCCTGTGCACCAGAAGAGGGCACCAGATCTCACTATAGATGGTTATGCACCACCATGTGGTTGTTGGGAATTGAACTCAGGATCTTTGGAAGAACAGCCAGTGTTCTTCACCTCTGAGCCATCTAAGCTTCCCTTCTTATGTGGGTGCTGAGGATCTGAACTAGGGTCCTCATGTTTGCACAGCAAGCACTTTAATATGTAGCCTAGACTGGCTTCAATTTTTTGGCAATGCTTGTGTCCAGCCATACATGCTTAAGCCAGTATGACTGACTTCTCTCTCTCTCTCTCTCTTTTTAATTATAGCTTTATTGAGATAGAATTCATTTGCAGAAAAATTCATATTGCCTCCTTTTTGAGATAAGAGTATCAATCAGATGGCCTAGGCTGGCATTTAACTCACTATGTACCTGCAGCTGGCCCTGAACTCTTGATCTTCCCGTATCTACCACCTAAGTGCTGGGAGTCTGTAATTCTATTACACCTGTCAAAAATGCCGCTACATACCTGTCAAAGACCTACCCTTAAAAAAAACGTCTGTGAGTTGGGCCAGTGAGATGGCTCAGCTGGTAAGGCCTCATGCCATCAAGATTGACAATCTGAGTTTGATCTAAACTACATGATGGAAGGAGAGAACTGACTCCTAAAGTCCTTTGACCTCCACAGACATCTATGGTACATGAGTGGCCCCTTTGCCAAGGAAGGTTCGGTGATACACTACCTTGATGCCAGGGGGAAGGGTTTGAGGTCAGCCTGGGCTATATGAGGAGACTCTGTCTCAAAAACAAAACAAAAGTAAAAATGTACAATTCACTGACTTTTAGTCTATTCAGAGAATGATACAACCATCATAGCCATCTAGTTCTAGAATATTTTTATCAGCTTGTGGACAAATCCTATGTTGAGCAGTCACTTCCTATGTCTCCTCCCCAATCCCAGTCCAATTTCTCCATGGATGACCCCTTCTGGACATTTTCGAAAAATGGATTGTGTAGTCTTTGTGGATGACTTTTACTGGCGTAGCACATTCTTTGCAGAATTTATCCACACTATAGTATGTACCTGGAATTTAATCTTTTGAGTTTGGTTAATTTTCTAGTTAGTTTTGACACAAACTAGAGGTACTTGGGAATAGGAAACCCCAGTTGAGCAATTGTCTCTGTCAGACTGGCCTGTGGGAATGTCTGTGAGGCATTTTCTTGATTAATGATTCATGTGAGATGGTCCTTCATGGGTGGTGCCACTCCAAGGTAAGTGGTCCTGAGCTGTGTAAGGAAGCAAACTGAGCAAACCCTGGGGAGGAAGCCAGGAAGTAGCAGTCTTTCATAGCTGCTGCCTCCTGGTTTCTGCCTTGAGTTTATGCCCTGAGTTTCCTCAGGGCCTGACTGACCCAGACTGTGATCCTACCTGGAAGCCAAATAAAATAAACTCTTTTCTCCACAATTGCTTTGGTCGTGGCATTTATCACCTAACTAGGACAGCATCCTTACCGCCATATTAATTTAATTATTTGAATTTTTTTTGAGACAGGATCTTATACTCCTGGCTGTCCTTGAACTCAGTATGTATGTAGTTCATGATAACCTTGAAATCCTAATTCTGCTGCCTTCACCTTCCAGGTGATGAGACTGCAAGCATGAAAGGAGAAGCAAAACTGTCTAGGGAACAAAGAAGACTAATGGATGGGAGATGGGAGGAGAGTGGGGCTGGGGGTAATGTTACATAAATGCTGGAAATGGCCTTATGCAACCTTGCATTAAAAAAATGAAACAAAATGAAACAAAACAAAACAAACCAGAACAAAACAGCTCTGTTTTTTGCTGTGGTGGGGCTCCAGGAAAGACAGGAAGTAGAAAGCATCAAATATGAAACTCTTGCCCCCTCGACGTTGAAGCTTGAATTAAGGACCTCTTATAGTAACAGGCTCTCAGGTGAGGTCCTGGTGTCTCCATCCTAGGGCTGAGGAAACACACAGCTCTCCCTAGAGATTAGGGCTTCAAAAGGGCCTTTCCTCTCTTCCCTGGTCTTCTAGAGGTAGAAGGATAAAGGTAACAGTCTTCTTTCCCGCTCTCTCTCACCTAATTTGTTTTATTTCACGTGTATGAGTGTTCTGCCTTCATGTATACATGTGCACCACATAAGCGCCTGGTACTTGTGGAGGTAAGAAGAAGGCATCAGCCCCTGCCCTGCCCCGCCCCCAAAACTGGGCTTTGAAACGGTTGTGAGCTGCTATGTGGGCTAGGAACCAAACTTAAGCCATTTGGAAGAGCAGGCAGTGCCATTATCTGCTGAGCTATTTATCCAGTGTCCAGCCATCTTTTCTTTGATGGTTAAGATGTAAAGACCTTGACTCTTCAGCTGCATTCTGTGGCCCAGGTTGGGTGGCACCCACTGTGTAGCGCATGCTCGCCTGGAACTCATAGCGCTCGCCCTGCCTCATGGAGCACTCCCATGCCTGGCTGGCAGCCATTTGTGAGTGTCAGAAGGTCATCCTTGGTAGAGATTTGTCACAGAAGAGATGAGCAAGTGATCTAAAGTCTCTCATTAGACGAAAACTGGGTTAGGCTGAAAAAAAAAAAAAAGAAAACAACCCAAAACCAAATGGCGACTGTAACCCGGGGCTGTCCCTGTCTTTATTTGGTAATCCCTTTGTTTCTATTTCTAATTTAAGTCAGAGCCATTTTCTCTGGCTCATGAATTAATGGGAAACATTTGCAGTCTGGAGTACTGAAGGGTTCTGCACTTCTACCGTCTGGTCTCCGGCAAGTGAAGAGCTGAACTTTATTTATTTATTTTTTTTTCTCAAGCCAAGGGTGAAGGAAAAGAGGCTCTACCCACCTCACAAGGCTTCATGAGTTGTTACAGCAATAACTGCTTGAGACAGGAAGGCACAGTAGCTGGAGTTTTTAGGGGAAAAGCCAGGGATTTGGCAGCTTCAATTAGTCAAGCCTTGCCATCTGTCTTGATACACCAAATAGAGAGACCAGTAGTGGCAAGGGGCAAGTAGGAGATTTGGTCAGAGTAGCTGTGTTGAGAAGAGGAGCAGGTAAAGGGAGCTGGTGACCCCAAGTTGGGCTCCTGGCTGGAGTGTTAGGCTTCTATAAGAAGGAGTTAGGACAAGAGGTATGCATATCCCAGCATTCTGGTCTAGGTGTGGGCTCCTTGATCATTGTCTCAACTCTAGATAACCAAAGGAAGGTGTTCTCAAAGATGTACTTCCGGGGACAAAATGTCCCCAGGGAGATGCTCACTTCTGTTCCAGGGTGCAGCCTCACCCTCACGGATACTTGTCCTCACTGGGGAGCGGATGGCACCAACATGGAGATGCTCTGCTCTGGGAACTGAAGGTGGCTGCAGGTTTAGGACAAGGACCTGTCTCTGTGCTTTGAGCCTTGAAGGGGAATGAGATGTGTTATATAGCAGAGTCAAGCAGGAAGCTGACTTGAAGCCTAAATGAAGGAGACAGACCAAGATGAGCCGAGTGTGGTGGCGCACGCCTATAATCCCAGCACCCGGGGGTGGGGGGGACAGAGGCAGGCAGAGCTCTGTGAGTTTGAGACCAGCCCTGTCTACAAAATGAGCCCAGGACAGCCAAGGCTACACAGAGAAACCCTGTCTTGAAAAACAAAACAAAACAAAAAGGAAGACCAATAATGGTACGTTTTCATTCTGCTCTTGATTACCTTGTGGGCTCAAATGAGGAATCAGTGCTTTCGGGCAGAAGGGTCTAAATACCTGTATTGCTCAGATGGTCAGTGAAGCCCCAGATTTATCTCTGAAATCAATTTCCACCTCCACTGTAAATAGATTCAGTTATTTTCTGGACTTGTTTTTCCAAGTGTTTTTTTTTCTTTTCATGGGCCCTTCCCGTTTTCCATCTTTTTCCAGCTGAAAACATGAAACTATCCCTTCACCCTCCTCATGCGACCTCCACCTTCAAGCTCACATAAAAACAGAAAGATGTCTGGGTATGCCTCCTGCAGGTGTGAGCTGCGGCGTCACCCAGTGGCTGCGTGAACATGGTTAAGTTAAGGGCCTGCCGGTTCTCTGTTGCACACGTGTGGATAGCCGACTTGTAATGGGATGCCCATTATGTTAAACTTTTACACATGTGCACAGCCATAGGCGAGGACCTCACACTCAGCGCATACTCCAGACATCGCTTCTTCTCTTGCCATCATTTATCCTAAATTGTCTGAGCCTGAGTTCCCGCCGTCTCCCACCCAGGGCGTTTGCTCTCTTCAAGTTTTCATTGTCTTCCCTGTGCAGCTGCTTGTGGTTTTCCAGCCACTCTGTTTCTTCTTTGTGTCTACCTCAAGCATTCTCTGACCACACTATTCTGGAGGCAGTTTTCCCCCCAGGATTGTTCGCCGCCCTGGGGACTGCCACTAGTTGCATTTAAGCCAAGAGAGATGGTGGCGTCAGCTCACTTCCCCTCTGTGCATTAGTGTGGAATCTGACACGATTTCTGTGCCCTGACCATCTGCACATAGACTGCCCTCAGTGATTCTTGATGTCGGTGTGTTTGCATTGACGATTAAAATAAAAAAGTGAGACAGGAAGTGCTTTTAAAACAGGAAGCACCCTCCATTCCAAGTGCCTCTGACCACCTCCTCTGCAGTTGAGCTGAAACAATTAGATGTAAGTGGTTCCAGCTGTTACTGGTGCAGGGCTTGTGTGTGTGTGTGTGATGTGATTGACCTGGGTTACCCCAGGGCAGGTGGTAAAAAGGTGAGCAGTTTGGTGTGTTTGAGGCTGAGGCTTTAAATCCTTCAGTAACCGTATCGTATCTGCATATCTCGAGCAGTGTCTGCTTCTGTTGACCCGCTGAAATGGATGGTTTGCAGCGATTTACTTTTTTACCCCATAATTCAAAGCCATTAAGTATCTTTCTTAGGCAATATTGTGTTAATTTGAATTAAGGCGTCACTGGAACTTTCAGGGCAAGAGAGCTCCAGCAGTGCCCCCCCAAACCAAGCCACCCATTCACCATGAATGAAAGAGTTTAGTAATGCTAAAAGGTAGAGAAAGGAGGTTTACTCATTGTGGCCATACTGCGAGGAGGGACTGATAAAGAGGTACATCAGTCCTCAGTCTACCTTCTAGGTGCTTTAGATTCAACAGGGGAAAAATGAAAGCAGGGAGCAGGAGTTTTGTAATGTAACCGCCCCACAGAGGCGTGATCTTGTTGATTGTGGTATTCACCTTGATTCTGTGAGGTGGTCCGAGTCCTTATGAAGGAGTTGGTCTGGCTCCTACCAAGATGCTCACTCTTGCTTGAGCCTCACCACCTCCTCTTGGGGGCCAGGGTCTTGTCCCAAGAGGGTCTGCTGTTGTGGAAATTCAGAGGGATGCAAGAGGAACAGCTAAAGCTCCTGACTTGTTCTCCATCCCTTCAGGCAAAGAGCAGACAGGCCAGGCTTCTACCCATTTTGTTACTCCTCTGTAACTCTGTGACTGTTTCAATAACCACACAACATTAGCAGTTACTGTTCTGTGATTAGACGGGCTTTCTCAGAAACATGCTCAAACTGGGGTATTTGACGTTTTGTTGTTCGCTTTTTAAAAGTCTTTGAGTGTATGTGTCCATGTGCATGTTCACGTGAGTAAATGTGGCACATGCGTGCCACAGTACACGTGAAGTCAGGTACAGGACCTCAGGTACGGGACTTCAGTCCCCAGCGTGTTTGAGATAGGTCTCCTGTTCTGCCCTGTGCGTGTTAGACTGGCTGTCCAGAGAGCTTCCAGCTCCCCACCTCCTCCCTATGGAAGTGCTTATGTGGCAAGCGCTTTACCCCAGGCCGTGTCTCCAGCCTGTCTTGGGTTCTTTTGAGATAGGGTCTCATGTAGCTCCGGTTAGTCCAGAACTCTCTATGTAGCTGAGGCCAGCTTTGAACTTCTGATCTTCCCCAAGTGTTGGGATTGCATATGAACACCACCACACCTGTTTCGTGTAGTGCTAGAGGTTAAAAGCCAAGAAAGGGCTTGATGAGTGCGAGGCAAACATTCTATGAACTGAGCTATGTTCCCAGACCCCTGTGTCATTTTTGAAAGCAGCACAGTTTGGTGAACGGAGAGTTGATGTCTGCTGCAGAATGTTTCTGTTAATATTTGTTTTTTCTAGACTCCAGCGCTGTGCTGGGGTACGACAAGGCTATTTGACTTTTGATTAACTCTAGTTACTAGGCATTACTTTTGCCGCAACCTTCTGCTGATTAGCCCAAGGCAAGTGACTTTCCTGATCCCTGTGGCTAGGAGGCTAAAAAGGAGGCCTGGAAGGGAAGGGGTGCTGTGCAGGGATGCTGACCCCTTGTTGGTTTTTGTTTTTGTTGCTTGTGCTTTGGGTGTCACGGCCCCAAAATTTATTGCAAGCCTAATGTCAAGGAACTCTTCTTTATGTTTTCTTTGGGGAGTTTTACGGTTTCAGGCCTACATTTAAGCTTTTAGTTTAGTTTTTTCCAGTTAGTTTTTGTGGGTGCCATAAAACAAGGGGCTTACTTCATTCTTTTATATGGGCATACCCAGTTTTCCCAGCACTGCTTATAGAACAGGATGCCCTGTGCCCGTGGTGTGTTCTTGGCAGGCTTGTGAGATCTCAGCTGACTGTGTATGTTTAGATTTATTGCTGCCCCTCCCCTCTTCTTCATGGGCCTCTGAGTCCCTGTGTGGTCCATTTGCCCCAGAAATTTGTCAGAGTTGTTAGGAGGCTTGATGGTGCTAGTCATTTCACACTGTATATACCTTGTGTTTGTTTGCTCTTGTGGGTCCATTATACCCCACAGTAGCAGGGAAAACAAAACACACGCAAAGATAATAGACCAGGCACAATTCATACAGATCTTTAGTGCTGGCTTGTCGATGGAAACCACTTGTCCTCATTCCTAAACTTTAGCCCAATCCTGTTCTTTATTGCTCTTGTGAAGCAGTTTCCTCTGAGGCTGTCATGGCCCCTGCCTTCATGAGACAAAGACAAAGAACTAAGCAAAACAGCCCAGGGATACTCAAGTCTATGATAACTACAATGAGCCTGCTAACATTTCCTTGGAGAAGGAATCATTTCTTCAGTCTGTTTCTGCCCTATCTGAACTGAATAATCTTTTTGCTTTATTTTATATTTTTTTGAAGATTTATTTTTTTTAACCTTGTATGGCAGTGCATGCCTTTAATCCCAGCACCCAGGAGACGGAGGTAGGTGGACCTCTGAGTTCTCACCCAGCCTAATCTACATAGTGAGTTCTAGACCATCGGGGGCTACATAGCGAGGTCCTGTCTCACAAATTTATTTTTATTATTTTTAATTATGTTTATGAGTATGTGTCTGTGTGGCTATGTGCACATGAGTGCAGGCAGAGCCCTCCCACCTACCCACGAATAAATTTTCCTTCATATGTCCCCAGGAAGAGTCATGCAGCAGTTATCTCTTTGGAGAAACTAAGCTTATCATTACAAAGTTTCAAATGTTAAACACTAGAGTAGCGTGAACTCCCACATACCCGTTAATCAGCTTCAACAGTTACTGACCTATGACTCAGGCTGCTTCATTTATAGCCCCAAATGTTTGTAACATTCCCTTCCCCACCCCAAAATGGGTTATTTTAAAGTAAATCCTAAGCATTTTATTTCCTTATAAATATTTTGGAATGTATCTCAAAAAAGACCCTTAAGAATAGAACAAAACAAGAAAATCACAGTCACATCTAGACACTGTAATTTCTCTCCTCTCCTTCTGTCTCTCTCTGTCTCCCTCCTTGTCTCTCTCTCCCCCCTCTTCACTTTCTCCCCTCCCCCCTTAGACAGGGTCTGGCTGTGTATGTAGTCTTGGCTGTCCTGGAACTCATAACTATATATAGACCAGGCTTGCTTTGAGCTCCAAGAGAACCACCTGCCTCTCCCCTGAAAGCTGGAACTAAAGGGCGTCAACACACATGTGGCTTCTTTCTTTTCATCTGACTGGCTTAAATCAGAATCTAGTCAAACTGCATTTCATGTATAAACATCCTTCTTAGGATTTTTTTTTCCTCTTAAAGACAGGGTCTCATATAGCACAAGCTGGCCTGTGTAACAGAGGATGACCTTGAACTACTGATTTTCCAGGTTCTAGCTCCCAGTTGCTGGGATTGCCATACCCTGTGCTGGGAGTCCTGTAAACAGAGACTCAGCATGTGGGTTGCCTCGTGTGCTGAGGGGCTGCAGGACTGCTATGCACTGGTCTATGTGATTCAAAGGGGCTCACTCCAGGCATTTCCTAAGCATCCTGCATGTACAGAAATTGCTTTTACTTCTGGTCCCTGCCCTATAACCTGGAGGAAGTCAAGACGGGAAGGGACACAGACATCAGGCAATGTGTAAGCTTTGGAGCAGCCGTGGTGACTAAGATAGACAGTCACTGACCCCCCTGGTTGACGACTGCATAGGGTAAGGGCCTGCAAACAGGCCTTAAGGAGACAGGAGGCAGAGATAGACATTAGGCAGAGAGGAGGAAGGAAGTTTAAAGAGCCTGCCCTGGATGTTAGAGGAGGTTCTCTGAGCAGGCGCTACTTCACAGGATGAGGTCAAGGGAGCCACAGGGAGTGCTGGGACTACTTACTGGAAGGGAGTTAGCACGGGAAGAGTGAGAAAGACAAAAGAACCAAGGCTAGCCCCTGACACATGAGACACTCTCAAAAACAAAAGAAAACAAAACAGAAAATAAACCAAACAAACCAAGATACCTCCCAAGTGTCCCAGTTGCTACAGGTGAAAGAGTGTAGCCACAGCCAGCTGCACGGATTTCCACTGGGTGAAGAGCTTCATGCCTAACAGGAAGAAACATTGTTTCCCCAAGCTGGTTGTTCTTTAACATAGTTCCCCCAAAAAAAAGTTTAGAGGGAGAAGTTTGAAGTTCGGAATCATCGGCAACCCGTCTATTTAGCTTCCTGGCATCCCTGCCTGAGTTTGGCTTTCTTACTTCGCACAGATGCCTGAGTTGAAGGTCAAGCTGGCTGCAGAAACGGCTTTCCACATTAATAATTGTGTGATCTTGGCCTCAAATAGTCACCCAGTTTCAAGGTTCTTGTGTGAAATTTGATTTCTGAGGCAAGCATGCCTCGTGAAAATAGAATCATTCCAGTGCCCAGACTGCAAAGAATACATGGCTCCAGGAGTGTTTTCAGGGTTGTTGGATAATTCTTGCATTTCCCTGGGAAATAGTCTTGTAGAAGGGAGCTGTCTATGCGTGGTCTCCATGGGACCACTTTCCACCAGCAGCCAGTCTCCGCCAACTCAACTTCTGGCGTCTGCTTGAGAAAGTGAGCCATTTCCCACGCTCCCCGGTCAGAGAAGCTGGGATGTTAGATGCTGGGGGAGGGAATGATGCTGAGAACTGAGCTGCAGGGGACTGAGCCCTGCCTGAAGACTGCCATCTCTGCAGACTGACTGTCAGTGTGTTCTAGGAGAGTCTTACTGTTGCCAAGGGATGGAAAACATGTCACTTGAGGAGTTACTAGCCCAAGACGTTTATAAAGAGAGATGTTTTTTTTTTTTTTTAATGGCTGGGGATGTAGGTCAGTGGGCCTGGCATGCACAAAGCCCCTGGTTCCATTCCCTCACACAGTGTAAACAGGAAGTGGTAGTGTATACCTGGAATCATAAAACTTGGGGAATAAAGGCCGGAGGGTCGGAAGTTCAAGGTCAGGAAGCTGGGAGGATGGCTCCGTAGTTCAGCACATGAGTGTGAAGCCCCAAAGTCAATTCCCAGCACTTCAGTAAACAAATAAGTAAATAAATTAGTAAGTAAATTAATTAATTAATTAATTAAAAATAAGGGATACTTTTGCTAAGTTCCAAAGCTCTAATCATTGTTTTTTTCTTTGTTTGTTTGTTTGTTTTTCCAGCCTAGGCTATGAGCTCCGCTGTGTTTAACCTTCTTACCAAGTTCTGGGGAATGAAAGATTCCGTGTCCAAACAAATATATAAAGTAGAAAGCAACCTGTCCTCTGGCTTCCACCTGCCCTCTCAAACATAGGAGTAACAATGCTTCATAAGAACTAGAAAAGATTCTGAGAATTATGTACATGTCATGATTAAGCTGGCCTTGAACTCACTATGTAGCCGAGAATGACCTTGGGGTCCTCCTGCCCCCACCTTCCCAGTGCTGTGATGGCAGACATACACCACCACGCGCAGTTTACACATTGCTGGCAATTGAACCCAAGGCCTTGTGCGGCCAGGCAGGATGCTGATATTGATACAGCTGACAGCTGTAGCCACAGTCCTGAGATGGCCAACCTCCGGTCATCTTCGGGGTCAAGATCTTTGGGTCAGAGATCCAGTGATGTCACTTGAATATGGTGACTTTGTACAACTTAATTACTTGACCTAATTTTCTCACCAGAAAAATATGGGCGTCAGTGTCACCTTGCCTTCTGGTGTCTTCCCGAGGATCGGGCACTGTGTGCATCGTGGGGAACGCTTACTAGTGTAGCTGGTCTTCTAAACACTAAGCCGGTCTTGTGCTTGAGGGCGCTATGGCTGCCCATGCAGGTGTACTTCTTAACACATGCATTTAGCATCTGTGGTATCTTTTCCCTTCCTGTGGGCTCCTCTAAGATGGGGCTGTATCCAACCCCCTCCAGTACCCACAGTGGTATAACAGTCCGAGTGTGGAAGGCTTTACCACCTTTGCCGAGTTAATAATTTGTATCATGTTGGCAGTCAACGAATCACTGTCATTCATCATTTTGGTCAGGAGGTCGCAGAAGGGACCACCTGCCCATACTGTGACAGCAGGCTCTCTGCAGTCATGTCCTTGTCCATCATTCCCCCGCCAACCTTTCCGGAAGACAAACACTGGTTTTGTCAGAGAGGCTCATCTTCTTCTCCAATTCTGTTTGTGTACCATGGGCAGCTACAAGCTTTGGGGAAGCGAATGCTTCCTGTGTTAGTTACGCTCGTTTCTGCTGTGACCGCCGTACCTGACAGCAGCAACTAAAGGAAGAAGGAAGGACTTATTTTGGCTCATGGTTCTAGTGAGCTTTTATTCCATCGGAGTGGGGAAGGTACTGTAAAGCATCGTGAAGCTGCTCCGTCTGTGTGATGGGAATGCGTGGCAGATGCCGGTCCTCAAGGTGGGAGCTAGGAGCTCCTTCCATCAGGCAGGCCCCAGTTGCTCTCGGTTCCACAGCCTCTGAAAACAGTGCCACCAGCTGGAGAATTTGTCGGGATTCTTTTAAAATCAAACCCCAGCATTCCCCGGTGAGGTGTTCCTCTTTGCATTCCCTCTAAACACACTCTGTTCCCTACAGGTCACCACAAACGGCATCATCGCCACGAGCGAACCCCCAGCCGGGGAATCCCACCCTGGAACCTTCCCGCCCAGCTTCGGCTCGGTGGCGCCTTTCCTGGCTGACTTGGACACAACAGATGGCCTGGGGAATGTGTATTATCGAGAAGACTTGTCCCCCTTCATCATTCAGATGGCAGCGGAGTATGTCCAGAGAGGCTTCCCAGAGGTCTCTTTCCAGCCCACTAGCGTGGTGGTTGTCACTTGGGAATCTGTGGCCCCCTATGGAGGGCCCAGTGAGAGCACCGCCCAGGAAGGCAAGGTGAGTGCACCCCAGATGGAGACGCAGTTGTCTGCTACGTCGACTGTAGTCTTTGGGCTGCTGGTCTGTGCTTGTTGCAGTGGACATTGTGCCTGTGCTGTTGCTCAAGACGGGAAGTCTGGGGAAAAATCCGGGAAGTTGCTTGTTGCAGGTCAGCAACCCGCAGATGCTTATCTGTAGGGCTGTCTAAACCTGCTTCTGTGACTATCCGGGGTCGAGAAGGCCAGGTATTTGAGGAGATTGCTCCATGGCAAACCTATGCCTGGGAAATGGTATTCCCTGCATATCCCTTCTTTAATTGAGAAGGAGTGTGAAGATAGCTTCTAATCATATGGAGAAGTGATTAATAGGGAACGATAGATATCAAAGTTCTGCTAGCAACCTGCTCCTGAGTGAAGAGAAGTCCTTTAGTGAAGAAGCTGCCTTAATAATATTTAATGGAACGATCCCCCAAACTTTGGCCATATCTCCTTTTATCACTGTCCCGCACAGGACACATAGCATTCCATAGGACACACTTTGGAGAAGTCTGTGGGGAGGTCTGCATATCCCACAGTGCTTTGCCTGACCCAGCAATACTGAGATCTTGCCTGCCTCTTGGGACTAACCCACCAAAACCCCATGAACCCTCCCTCTCCAGTGGTTGTACCTAACTCTTATGTTTGCCTTGAGTTCGCCTTTTCCTTTGTTCTGGTATGTTTTTAGCCCACAATATCTTGTACACAGGTGGTTTGTCCCTGAGATGACCTCCTCCTGATTGGATGCTCAGGTTTTCCTGGGATGCCCTGACCAGCAAGGACCTCCCCCAACCCAGGCTCTGCCCAGCACAGGACATTTTCTCATTTGACCCAAGTGTAGCACCCTGCCTCTCTGTTACAGCATCTGTCCTCAGGCTAGGCCTTGTTTTGTCCATACAGCCATCTCTCCATGTAGACTGTACATTCTCGGTGGCAGAAGAAGGAGGCAAAGCGCAGCTGCCTTTCCACTGTCCTGGCTACGGAGCCCAGTGAACAGCATGCTCTGAGAGTGTGTTTGCATTGCACAAAGGTTAACTGACTTTTAACTCTTCTTCACAGAGAAACACCTTCCAGGCTGTTCTGGCCTCCTCGAATTCCAGCTCCTATGCCATTTTCCTTTATCCTGAAGACGGTCTACAGTTCTTTTCAACATTCTCAAAGAAGGATGAAAGCCAAGTGCCAGCCATGGTTGGCTTCAGCCAAGGTTTAGTGGGAACTCTATGGACGAGCGATGGAGCCTATAACATATTTGCCAACGACAGGGAATCAGTTGAAAATTTGGCCAAGTATGCATATTCCTTATGTGTTCTTCTTCATTAGATTCCCTCTAGTAATATTATTGTATATTGCTTTACCCAACAAAATGTAATAGGTATTACGTTACTTAAGAATGTGCCTGTAACTTTAATTTTATATAGAGATATTTAAATGATGAACCTTTATATTCAGCATGAAGAGGTAGGTGTGTGTGTGTGTGTGTGTGTGTGTGTGTGTGTGTGTGGTTGCTGGGAATTGAACTCAGGACCTCTGGAAGGGCAGCCATTGTTCTTAACCTCTGAGCCACCTCTAGCTCCACCCCTCCCCCCTTTTTGGTTTTGAGACAGGATTTCTCTGTGCAGCCCTAGCTGTCCTGGAACTCACTCCAGATCAGACTGGCCTCAAACTCATAGAGATACACCTGCCTTTGCCTCTGAGTGCTGGGATTAAAGGCATGTGCCACCACTGCCCAGCGTGGGTATTTTTTGTTTGTTTGTTTTTGTTTTTTACATTTTTACCTATATGTGTGGGAGTTTTGTACCACATGTCTGTGTACTGCATGTATGCAGTGCCCGTGGAGACTAAGAGAGCATTGGATCCCCTGGGACTGAAGTCACAGATGGTTCTCAGCCGCTACATGGGTGCTGGAAATTGAACCCAGACCTTCTGGAGGAGTTTCTAGGACTCTTCATTTCTGAGCCATCTCTCCAGCCCCAACGGTTTGCTGTTCAGAGTTCATCCTCATGCAAAATTGTTTCTGCAGTATTCCCTGAGTCTGAAGTCAGAAATGAAGGTCATTCAAACCTGTGTCCTGCCGGGAACCTAAGCCACGAGCTATTTTTCGTCACACTAATGTAACACACTTTTTTTTTTAAATCAGTTCTTTACACTCAGTGAAGCCTCCTCCTTGTAATGCTATTGTAGATTTGACAGAAGAGAGGGAAAGCCAAGATCAATGTTTTATTTGATTCTGCTTTGTTTTGGTATTTTGAAACAGGATCTCATATAGCCCAGGCTGTCCCCAAACTTTCTACATAGGTGAGGATGACCTTGAACCCCAGATCCTTCATCCCCACCTCTCAGGTGATGAGACATTGTGCCTGGCTCCCAGGCACATTTTAAGAATGAAAATCTTATGTCTCCCAACAGTTAGCCTCCTGCCCCCATTTTGTCTGCTCAGGTCTAGACTAAAGTTCTCCCATCTTTGCCAACTGCTGCTGATAAATGCAGAACCACTGACTTTACGAAGTAGGAGGAGCCCTGAGGCGGAGTGCATGCCCTGTTTTGTGGTGTAAATATTTCTGCTGTGGCCATGACTTAAAATGTCAGAGACATGAGTGCTGGAAAATGAGTATCGTTTGAAGAGTTTTGGGTACCTCTCACCTTTTAAAACTTATGATTTAGTGTGTGTACCTATCCTATCAGTACTGAGGACTGAATGTAGAGCCTTGTGTATACTAGGCATGCATTTTTACCATTGAGCTACATTCCTGGCACTTAATTTAGCTTTCTTACAGTGACTGTCTTTCTTTCTTTCTTTCTTTTTTTTTTTCTTACTTTTTTTTTTTGGTTTTTTTTTTTTTTCTAACTTTTTTTTTTAGGTTTATTTCTATGAATGAGTGCTCTATCTGCATGTACACTTGCATGCCAGAAGAGGTCATCGGATCCCAATATAGGTGGTTGTGAACCACCATGTGGTTGCTGGGAATTGAACTCAGGACCCCTGGAAGAGTAGACAGAGCGCTCTTAACCTCGGAGCCATCTCTCCAGCCCCCAGTGACTGCAGTTCTTAAACAGATTGGAATATTTCTCCAAAGCTTAACAGCTGGCTCTTCCCAGTGTATAATATGACCACTTTATATAATTTCTGAAAGGAATGCTTCTGATCACAGATAAGAATAATTAAAATGCTGGGTCAAAAATTAGAGGTTAGGGTCACTCTGTTGTATTTAGCGTGTTTACTGCCTCGGAGTTTTGGATCTCATTTGCCTTTCAGAGTACGAGTACTGTTTTCATACACAGGTCCCCTGACCAACATGGGTGGGTGGGGTTCCCCTCCCACCAACCAATTCTCGATTCTCTGGATGCTTGGCTGAGTGTCCTGTAGTTAAGATCAGGTCTGGCACCAATTAGCTACCTGGAATCCATGCAGACTCCACAGCTCTACAGCCTCGTCCCATAAGGTGCCCCCACCTCAGCTGCCGGTGCCCAGGTCCTACGATTGTACCTGGGCTTCTGACCACACCAGTGTAAGGCAGTTTTCCCGGCTCTGTCTACTCTCAGGCTCAGTAATTTAATAGAACAGCTCACATAGCTCAGAAAAGCCCATAACGTTACTATCCCCAAGGAAGTATAAAGAACCGCTTCAGAGGGCTCGAGATAGCTCAGCAATTAAGAGTGCCTGGTGCTCTTCCTGAGGATCCTAGTCCAGTCATCTGCATCCAAGTCCAATAGCTCGCAACCATCTGTAAGCCCAGCTCCTGGGGAATCTGATGACCCCTTTTGGCCACTTTGGGAATCTGCATGCTCATGCACATATACATATAGATGCGCACACACACACACACACACACACACACACACACACACACACACATAAATAAATAATAAAACAAATCCTAAAACAAAAACAAAAACCCCACAGCACTAGAGAAACATTTCAGTTGGCACAGGACCTGGCTGCCATTCCCAGAACCCACATAAAAAGCCAGGTGTGGTGGTGTCTGCTTATAAATCTAGCACCGGGAGGTTGAGGTGGATGGACTCCTGCCATTTTGCCAGCCATCCTTGTCTACTTAGTGAACCCCAGGGCAGTGAAGTACCCTGTCTCAAAAAAAAAAGAAACCCAAGGTGGATGGTACCTGAAGAATGACGCTGGAGGTTGACCTCTGGCCTCTGTTTGCTTGTGTACTTGCACACAGTGCCCCTTCCCCCCTTCCACATCTATACACCAAAGAACACACTGCAGTAACAGCAAAGGAAGAAAGAAAGGGAGGGTAAGGAATGGGGTGAGTTGCTGTGGTTTCTTACCCTCTCTTCGTTTCGCCTTCCAGCACCTCCCTTCACACACCTACCCAGCAAATGGCGTTTATTTTGAAGTTGCATCATGTGGGGCAGTTGACTTCACTGACCATAGGTGATGGACTATGTTGGAAGCCCGAATCCTCCCTGGAAACGGGAATGGAACAGGGCTGGGAAGGAGCAGAACTTTCTATCCTAGTTTGGTCTTTTGGCCAATGGGTTTAGTCAGTTAATGAGATGATTTAATAATAAAAGTGACCTTTCTATGCTAATGAGATGAATAATAGATAACAAAAAGCCATCTCATTAGCATAGAAAGGTCACTTTTATCACATTGGAAATTCCAAGGGTCAAGGGAGCTCCTAGGGTCAGGCGCCAGGGATAAAAACCAATTGTATGTTCTGTGTGCATACAAATATCAGCCATGCATGGTGGTGCATGCCTTTGATGTCAGCACTCAGGAGGCAGAAGCAGGCGGATTAAGGCCAGTCTGGTCTACAGAGTAGGTTCTAGGACAGTCAAGGATACAAACAGAAACTATCTCAAAAACAAACAAACCAAATAGATTTTACTCCATGCAATGAAAAGACAAAAGTGACATAAATCTCTGGTCACTTTGGCTCATGAGACAGAGCATATAAACAGTGACTAGCATGAGCTGGTGGCATTTAGAGTCCTCAGGGTCCCGGGATGGTACTAGAGGGTAAGCTTTTTTTCTTCTTCTTCTCGAGACATGGTTTCTCTGTGTAGCTTTGGCTGTCTTGGACTCACTTTGTAGACCAGGCTGACCTCGAACTCATAGAGATCCACCTGCCTCTGCCTCCCTGAGTGCTGGGATTACAGGTGTGCACCACAGAGCTAGCCGAGGGTAAGCTCTTCATGGTGCTGTGTCTACTTAGACTCAGTCTCTTTAAATAGTCCCTGCCTGCATGAGCTCTTCGATGAATGCACATGGCACATGCTGCCATCCTGGGCACTAACCCTTGCAGAGAGTAGACCCATGCCACAGGTTTCCAATGGATACAGGTTACCTGAGCTCTTCCCGAGCTTGCTTGGTTAATAGGGGCTGCTTGTGGGCTTCGGCCTATTCTCAAGATCCCTTCCTTGCCTCTAGGAGCAGCAATGCTGGGCACCAGGGTGTATGGGTGTTTGAGATTGGGAGTCCCGCTACTGCCAAGGGCGTGGTGCCTGCAGATGTGAACCTGGACCTGGATGACGATGGAGACTACGAGGACGAAGACTACGAGCTAGCATCCCCTCGTCTGGGCCTGGAGGATGTAGTCACCCAAAGTCCCAGAGGGGGAAACTCTGACCCACACAATGTGCCCAGGGTCCTCTCTCCTGGCTATGAGGCTACAGAGAGACCCCATGGAGCCCCCACTGAGAGGACCAGATCTTTCCAATTGCCAGCGGAGAGGTTCCCCCAGCAGCACCCCCAGGTCATTGATGTGGATGAAGTAGAAGAAACAGGAGTTGGTAAGACATAACTGTTTTACAGGTTGGAACTTTTTTTTTTTTTTTTTTTTTTGCCTGCTTGGATTTCTAGACAGGAGCTAGCTAGTGCAGGTTGGGTCATGTACCCATGAGGTGGCTTTCTTGGGAGCAGGGACTGAATTATCTCTCTGAAGAGCAATTGGTGCATAGGCCCAGTGGCTTCCAAGTGACCCAATGATCTTTTAGGATTAGAGCTTTGCTTCGAGACACAGTAGGGATATGCCTCATTTCAAGATTCCTCAAAATGGATCCTGTTTAAAGAGAGTCAGGGCCAGGAAAAGATGGCTCAGCAGGTAAAAGAGCTGATGACCTAAATTTGATATCCCAGAGCCCATCTAGTAGAAAGAGAGGAATGATTCCCCCAAACTGTCCTCTGACATACACATACAAATAGATGATAGTTAGATAGATAGATAGATAGATAGATAGATAGATAGATAGATAGATAGAGTTGTAGGGTTTTTTTTGTTTTGTTTTTCAAGACAGGGTCTCATTTACGAAGCTCTGAATGGCCTGGAACTTAATATAAACTTGGCTGACCTCAAACTCTTGGAAATCCTGCTGTCTCTGCCTCCCCAGTGCTGGAATTAAAACCACACACTACCATAATATGGCTAATACTTTTTTTTTTCTTTAAAAATGTCATTGTTGGCTGGACAGTGGTAAAACACACTAACCCTATCCCAATACTTGGGACGCAGAGGCAGGTGGATCTCTGTGAGTTGGAGGCCAGCCTGGTCTACAAAGTGAGTTCCAGGACAGCCAAGGTCTACAAAGAGAAACCATGTCTCAAAAACAAACAAAACCAAAACTAAAAGAATGTCCTTATTGAGTGCTGTTAGCCCAACACTATAGATGCTGAGGCAGGGGAACCAAAATTTCCAGCTACATAGCGAGTTCCAGTCCAGCCCTGGGATACGGTAAGATCCTATCTCAAAAACCAAAAAGAGAAGGAGGAAAAGACTTTAGAATAATATTGTAAAACTCAAGTTTCTTATTTGTGACTCCTGAGATGTATTCACCCACCTGAAAAAACATTCCAGAAGCTCCTTTTGGCTCTTCGTGCAGCTTTTCTTTCACATTTTTTGGTTTTGGAACTCAAGCAGCTGATTAGTTTTCCTCTTGTCATTTGTAGAGTTGCTTTCTAAAGACCTTTCTCTCTCTCTCTCTCTCTCTCTCTCTCTCTCTCTCTCTCTCGCTGGGATTAGAGGAGTGCACTGCACAGTATGGTATATTCTAATCAACCATATTTGTCAAGTATTTCCTACATTTTGTGAAAGCTCACTTGAGCATCCCTTAAATATTATAAGGGATTCTCCAAATGTGCTTGTGTTTTCCTTGAGGCTGACCTATAACGGTTAGTTTTAATTGTTTACTTTGAACAGTCACCTGGAAAGCGTGTTCAAGAAGGATGTCTGCCTCGGGTTCACCTGTGGGTATGTCTGTGGCAGGCTGTCTTGATCGCCTTGATGGGTGTAGGCAGCCCCAGCCTGAGAGTGAGCGGCATCCTTCCCCGGTTTGGGGCGCTGCGTTGTATAAGCGGAGAGAAAGCTAGCTGAGCAGAGCCATATGTGCATTCATTCCCTTCTGCTCTTGATTGTGGCTGTGGGATGACTGGCCACCTCACATCCCTGCCTTGTGCAATGGGAGTTGCAAGTCAGAAAAACCCTCTTCTCTCCTAAGGTGTTTCTCATCAGATTTTTTTTCCCTGATGGAGACAGGGTTTCCTTGTATAGCCTTGGCTGTCCTGGAACTTACTCTGTAGACGAGGCTGGCCTTGAACTCCACCTGCCTCTCTTCCTCAGTGCTTCGACTAAAGGTGTGTGCCAGCACTGCCCAGGATTTGTCAGAATCTTTTAAATCATGGCAACAAGAAAACTAGGACACTCATGAGGGATCTTTTTTTTTTTTTTTTTTTAAAGGACTTATTTATTTTTATTTTCTGTGTATGTGTTTTTGTTGTTGTTTTGGTTTTTCAAGATAGGTTTTTTTGTGGAACCCTGACTGTCCTGGACTCACTTTGTAGAACCAGGCTTGCCTCAAACTCACAGAGTTCCACCTGCCTTTACCTCCCTTAGTGCTGGGATCACAGGCATGCGCCACTGAGGCTGGCTGTGTATGTGTGTTTTACCTGCATGCCTGGTACCCTGAATCCAGAAGAGGTCATAAGATTCCCTGGGAACTAGAATTACAGATGGTTGTGAGCTGCCATTCAGGTGTCAGGAATCAAGCTTGGGTCCTTAAAGAGCAGCAAATTATCAAACTCAAATAAATGGGAGAGATAGAACTTTTCAATGTATCGCATAGGACTCTGTACTCTTTCTACGTAAGAGGTCATTTTAAGACTTCTTAGAAACATTTAGTTCTCAGCACTCTGGGAGGCAGAGGCAAGCGGATCTCTGAGTTCAAGGCCAGCCTGGTCTACAAAGTGAGCCCAGGACAGCCAAGGCTACACAGAGAAACCGTCTCAAAAAAAAAAAAAAAAAAATACCATTCCTAAATATCTAAAATTTATGTTTATGAAACTGTCACATTTATTTACTCCCCAACAACAAATGGTGGTGATAGTAGCTGAAGCCTGGACTTGAACTTAAAATGTATCTGTGACAGATGGCTATTTTTTTTTCTTGTCCCCTTTCCCAGTTATTTCACTGTTTATTGGAAACATCAGCTGTCTGAGGCCTACAGTAACATTCTGGTGCTGTTTAAATAGTTTCACTCAGATATACCAAACAGCAGGACCCACCAGTGGGGTATTCCCGGCTGATCTCACGTAATCAGAAAGCTCTCAAGTTTACTCGGGTGTCCTGGGCTTCAGTCTCTTCAGTCATCTTTATACACACTGGAAATTCCAGGCAGCTGGAGCCAGTAGAACTACCTGAGGATTAATTACATCATTTTCTATCTTTTCTTTTCTTTTCTTTTCTTTTCTTTTCTTTTCTTTTCTTTTCTTTTCTTTTCTCCTTCCAAACCCTCTCATGTTCATCCCTGCCTTGCTCTCTTTCAAATTCATGACCTCTTTATCTCTGTGTGTGTGTGATTTCTATAGTGATCAGCTTTTGAGTATCAGAGCTTCTGAATTACCCCTGAGGGAAAGGGGTAAGAGTGCACACACACACACACACACACACACACACACAGATTATGTAAAGAAGGTTAAATGGCATTTTAATATGTATTTTATTACACAAGAAATTATTTATGGAAAGAAAGACTGGGGCTGGGGTGTAGCTCTGTGGTGGGTGTTTTTCTAGCATGCACAAAGCTCTGACTTCTGCCCCTAGCACTCCATCAACCAGGCAGAGTGGCAAATGCCCGTCAGCCCTGTACTGAGGAGGTAGAGATAGGAGGATCAGGAGTTCAAGGTCATTTTCAGTTCCTTAGTTTGAGGGCCACCTGGGATACAGGAGACCCTGACTTCTCAAAAAAAAAAAAAAAAAAAAAAAAAAAAAAACACCCACAAAATGTGGTGGGGATAAAAGCAGCCAAATGAAGCTGCTCCTTCTGACCATATTAGATGACCACCACCTAAGATTGTCACTGGGTGAGGGAACCTCATATTGATTGACACAGAATACACGGCGTTGTGACAGTTTTTAAGCATTCATATTTAATGATTTCTCAGCTTCTTTTAGACTTGTTTCTGTCAGTGGTCTGAGTTATGAAGCCCTACCTTTACCCAAATGGCCACACTCATGCCAAGGGCTTTAGTCTGCTGTGGTCAGGCTGGCCCCTTGAAGGTCTTAGATAGATTTGAGTGCATTTGGCTCCAGGGCGCTCGTGCGGAAGTGCCTCTCAGGCTGGAACGTGCAAAGCTTTCACAGGCCTGCTTCCTTTCTCTCCGAACAGTATTCACCTACAACACAGGCTCCCAGCAGACGTGTGCCAACAATCGACACCAGTGCTCCGTGCATGCGGAGTGCAGGGACTATGCTACTGGCTTCTGCTGCAGGTGTGTGGCCAACTACACGGGCAACGGCAGGCAGTGCGTGGCAGAAGGTGAGCATTTTCAGCTTCAGGGAGAAGGAGAAGGTGTGGCTTTGGGTCTTGGTACTTGGCGCCCCGCTCTCTGGAACATGTAGGGTTTGTTTGTTTTGTTTTTTTGAACATGTAGTTTTTAACGATATCATCTCTCTTACCTTCTCTGATGGGCATTCCTTCCAGGATGTCCAATGATTTTCGATACGGCACGTTATCTTGTTTTCCTCATTTCTGGGCTGACAACCGTCAGGAGCCTTTCTCTCCATAGCTGTCCCCTGACTGCAACAGAAAAGACCCAAGTGTTGAGACGATGCATCCAGGACCAGTTGTTCTCCCCGCATTTTTAAATTTTATTTTTTTCACTAATAGCTTTGTCTCTGGAGTCCTCAGTGAGCCGTTTGCTTTTGAGACAGCATCTTGCTGTGTAGCCCGGGATGACCTCCGACTTGAGATTTTCCACATGTAGAGTGCTGGGGCTGCAGCGTGTTATCCAGTATTTGACTTGAGTCTCTAGCTCTGAGGACATTCATTACTTGTAGATCTCTCTCCTTTCTCTCTCTCTTTCTCCCTCTCTCCTTCTCTTCCCTCCCTCCCTCCCTTTTTTCCTTTCTCCTTCTCCCCGCCCACATCTCTGTCCCTCCCTGTCTGGCTTAGATCAGGGTATGTAGTGGGCTCAGTTTTTCCATTGCCCCCACCTCCTTTCCTCAAGTCCCTAAAGTCAGAGCATGCCCACAGGGTGTTGTCCTCAGTCCTGGCTCGTCAAACCCAATGCACATCTAGCTCCAAAGCGGATTCCATGATAGCTGAGGTCAGCTTTGACTTCTGTCCCCAAAGGACTGGCTAGTCCCTTCGCCTACATAGTCAGAGGAATCTTCTGTGTAAGTCTAAGGGTTCTTGTTACAGCCATTAGAGACCTTTGGGGCTATAAATTAGAATGAAAAAAAAAAAGATAGAATCTTACTATAATCGACTCGTTTGTCACAGGCCACTTTCACGTGTGCTTAATGGAAGACTTCAGTTGATCAGTAAAATCTCACTAATTAAGATCTAATTGGAGATATGTTTTCTGTTTTCCGGATTCCTTGTCATAGCTGTCCTGAAATCAGTTGTTTTAGTTTGCCACATTTAAACACACACAAATTGTTTCCTTCTGGGTCATGATTAAGGAAAGTGAGGTTTGTTTTATTTTCATCTATCTTCAGCAATGAACCGACACACAGTTTAGATGTCACATTAGGTTGGAAAAATGTTTTTAATTTTGAAGTATTTTCTATTTTCTTCCAAATCCTGTCACCCCAGGGGTGGAGTGCTTTTGACTATTTGTGCTAGGCTTGGCTTTTATACCTTTCACCCTAGGAAAAGCTTCCAAAATCCACATGGAAGTACATACCCTTTCTTCCTTCTTCTCTCCCTCCCTCCCTTGTGCTGGGTATTGAACCCAGGACCTTGTGTTTTCCAGGCAACACTCTATATCAGCTGAGCCATTCCCTCAGCCCAAAAGCATATTCTTAAAGAGCCACCGCGCTAGCTCTCCCCTCTCCCAAATATCAGAGCTAAAAATGCTGAGCAGACTTTGGCATTGAGCTCAGGCATGACAAGCTGTTTGGCCATGCATTTTGACATTATGTATGCTTATAACTGCTTTATGGTGTGAATATTTGTTGGATTCTTGCTACTTAATTTTTTTTTTCTTTTCTTTTTTTAATACAGCCGTGGTGCCTCATTCTTATAATCCTAACAGTGGGGCCTCGGGGTGGCTGTAAGTTCCAGGCCAGCTAGGGCTACTGAATGTGAGAGGCCCTGACTCAAAAAACAAGGGAAATAAAGCTAGCTTAGAGCCTAGTGGAAGCACTTTATTTGGCTTTCTTAACTTGGCTTCCTTCCTTGTTTCTGTAATGTTCTCAGAGTGCTTTTTTTTACCCCCTTTGTCCTGCAAGGGCCATAGCATTCCCCAGTGTAATGACACAATGATGTCCAAGTTACTTCATGTCAGATATGTCCTGGCTGATTGGTGACCTCGTTTAGCAGCTTTCCTCAGAACGTAGATGACACTCAGGAACATATCCCCGTGTCTGGGAGGGGGTGGAGGCCATGTTCCTGATCATTCACAAGCTAGAAAAATAAATAAGAAATTTCCCCAGTGGCTGAGAGTGGACCGGGGGTGGGGTTCAGTGGCAAAGCCCCGGGTCAATCTCATCTGCCAAAGGAAAAGGGAAAAACCTTCAAGAATTTAACTCTCTGCAAGGTGGCCTTTCACTTATATTTTCCTTCAGTTTTCGTTCTTACTTTGCAGTATAATTCATGTGCCTGTGTGTGTGTGTGTGTGTACTATGCACGTATGGTGTTAGTGTGTACATACATATGGAGGCTCGAGCTCACCAGCTGGCCGGGCTGACCAGCCAGCCTCAAGGATCCTGCTGGCTTCCCTCTCTATCCTAGAGCTGAGGTGACAAGCGTGCATTCCCACGCTGGGCTTTTTGTATGGGCCCTGGGGTCTGAACTCAGGTCCTTACGCTTGTGTGGTGCTGGGACTCTTACTGTCTGTCATATACAACTGTGGGTAGATTTTACTCTGTCATCAGTCACGTGGGAGAAATGAGAGTTGCTGGCAGCCCTGAGGCTCCTGGTGCACAGGTGGGTACCTAGAGTTCTGTCCATCTGTGGCAGCCACGTGCAGCAGAGACAGGAACCTTGGAATGTCTGTGGCTTATGGCACACAATCACAGGTATAAGTATTTTCATGTTCCCAATAGCCATTTCCCACACAGTGTTACCTCTTTGCTTTCCTGATGAGTAGACATATCCTTCTCTTTGGAAGGTAGGGGAAAGTCGTCTTCACCCTCTCCCCTTGTTTCTGGCCCAGGCTCCCCTCAGCGGGTCAACGGCAAGGTGAAGGGAAGGATCTTCGTGGGGAGCAGCCAGGTCCCTGTGGTGTTTGAGAACACTGACCTACACTCCTACGTGGTGATGAACCACGGGCGCTCTTACACAGCCATCAGCACCATCCCCGAAACCGTCGGCTATTCTCTGCTTCCCCTGGCACCCATCGGAGGCATCATCGGATGGATGTTTGCAGTGGAGCAGGATGGGTTCAAGAACGGATTTAGCATCACTGGTAATGGATCTCCCCATTTAAAACAGTCACAGGGCAGGTTTGGAACCCCGAGTCTGCACACACCTGGAAGCATTTCTCCTGTGGACAGAGGCCCCTAGTTCTGCCTCAGAAATAAGGGCAAAGAAAAAATCCATGGACAGCATATTAATTAGGGGAGGCCACGTGGAGGTGTGCTTTGATGGAGGAATGGTTTCTTGATGGGGATTTAGAAGTTTCCACATTTGGTGCTGAGGAGATAGCACAGCCACTAAAGTGCTTGCCTGGCAAGCATCAGGACCTGTGCCCATTGCCTGGAACCCACAGTGTGTGCTTGGGAAGCAGAGACAGGCTCCCTGGGGCTCGCTGGCCAGCCAGCCTAACTGGGGAGCCCCAGGTCCCAGTGAGAGACTCTGTTTCAAAAAACAAGGTGGGTAACTTTTGAGAAAAAAACATCCAAGGCTGACTTCCGGCCACCACACACAGCCTTACACACGGGTGTACGCTAACACCCGCAAACATGTACACACCCTTTCCCATACCAGTATACCCGTGTCAAAGGTGTGCTTGCACATTTGCGCTCCTGCACACAAACCTGAACACACAGACACCCGCCTCCCCTCCCCCCCATCTTCACAGACCTGCACACAGACATAGACAAGTCCCTAAGGTTGAACAACTTATCAGTTCATGTACTCACCCATCTGAAACTGGCCTTTAATATCTCCATATCTGCTCCGGAAAAAGAACTGCCCCTTCTAGCTGCTAGGTCCAACCTGATCGACACCATCCTCTTGGGTAGCAGGAAACTTTGGAGGCTCTCAGGGGCCATGCCCTGTAAGGAAGGCTGAGTCTTTTGTGGGTATGTGGGCAGATCGTTGAAGGGATCCCTGCTTGACGTCATAGTGTCTCCTCCCATGATCTGCCAAGGTCAGCTCCCTGTGGGTGCTCCATGGAACCCAGGGCGGAGGAGTCTGACTCTGTCTTAGTTAGGGTTTTCACTACTATGATGAAACACCACTACCAAAAGCAAGTTGAAAAGGAAAGGGTTTATTTGGCTTTTACTTCCACCTCACTGTTCATCATCACAGGGGGTCAGGACAGGAACTGAAACAGGACAGAAACCCAGAGGCAGGAGCTGGTGCAGTAGCACCCCTGGCTTATTCCTGCTGGCTTGCTCAGCCTGCTTTCTTATAGAACCCAGGACCATCTGCCCAGGGATGGCACCACCCACAATGAACTGGGTCCTCTTACATCGATTACTAGTTAGGAAAATACCCTATAGGCCTGCCTGTAGCCTGATTTTATTGAGGCATTTTCTCAACTGAGACTCCTTCCCCTCCAGTGACTCTAGCTTGTGTCAAGTTGAATGAAACTAGCCAGCGCAGAGATGATCATCATTTCCAGGACCTGTACCTATTGTTTTGGGCTGCCTCCTACTCACTAGATCTTCATTCTCCCTCTACCCTTACTCTCCCCCCCCAATCAATACCATTTCCTGTTTCATGTCATATGTACCCCATTGCCCTCTCTTATTTTCCTCCCCCTCCCCCTTATATCTTTTCTTCCCCTCAGGCTCTCCTTTAGTGTGTTCTACAAATATATAATATACTTAAATATATCATACTGAACATGTAAATTTAAGACTAGATTCTACATGGGAGAAATAAATACCACACAGTACTTTTAGCTCTGAGTCTGGCTTAGTTGACAAGCCAGGACAGAAGAGTTCTCTGCCTGTCTCTCACTTCATGTACTTAGGGCCGGGAGGAGGGTGTACTGGCCAGACGGCAGGGTGACAGGCCTGTCTTGCTTTTCAGGGGGTGAGTTCACCCGCCAAGCTGAGGTGAGCTTTGTGGGGCACCCAGGCAAGCTGGTCCTGAAGCAGCAGTTCAGTGGGATCGATGAGCATGGCCACCTAACCATCAACACAGAGCTGGAGGGCCGAGTGCCTCACATCCCCCATGGTTCCTCGGTGCACATTGAGCCCTACACGGAGCTGTACCACTACTCCAGCTCAGGTAAGTCCAGAACGGGGAGTCCTGGGGCAGCCTGCCGGTCTGCATGTTCCCACCCACTGTGATGACCATGAGTACCTGGGACAGTCTTCCTAGCATCTGCAACAGGAGACGCAGAAGGTTCTTTAATCCCTTTCCCTCAAAAATAAGATGTGTTGGGACACATCCGTCGTTCCCGACCTTGGAAAGCTGACTTAGAAGGATTGCTACAGCTCCAGGCCAACCTGAACCACATAGCAAAAACCAAAAGCAACACCCAGAAGCTGGGCGGTAGTGGCACTCGCTTTTAATCCCAGCACTTGGGAGGCAGAGGCAGGCAGATCACTGTGAGTCCAAGGCCAGCCTGCTGTACAGATCGAGTTCCAGGACAGCCAGGGCTATACGGAGAAACCCTGTCTCAAAGACCGAAAACCGACAGCCAGAAAATGGCGTAGTTGAGTTGGGTTGGTTGAGTGCTTACCCACATACAGTGAATGTATGAAGCTCTAAGTTTGACCCCCAGCATTGCATAAACCAGGTCAGGTGGCATATGTCTGTAAGTCTCAGCATTTTTGAAGTGGAATTGGGAAGATCAGAAGTCACTGTCATCCTCAGGTACACACTAGTTTAAGGCTAGAAACAAACAAACAAACAAACAAACCAAAATGACAAAAAGGAACCTCAGGGAATCAGCCTATATATAATTTTTAGACTTTTAAATATATTTTGCAACCTTTTCTCTGGTGTCTACCATCTGTACTTATGTCATATATCCAAAATATTCTATGATTTAAGATTTTAGTATAATTTATATATTTGTAGTTTTTACACTTATTCTCCTTTGACATCTGTTTGCAGTTTAAAAGACTGGCAAGAACTCTGTGTGCCACTTATTTAGCTTGGCTAGTTCCTAACATTTGCCGCCTATATTGTAAAACACACACACACACACGCACACACACCCCTTTCTCCACGAGTGTTGAAAAGTAATGTCCTCATAGATCATCACTTAAGTGCTTTAGATATTTCTTTCCTAAGAACAAAAGTATTTTCTTATATGGCCCGTCAGAACCATTTAAAAAGTCAGGATGATTATTAAAGCTCTGTAGCCCAAACTTCTCTCCAACTGAAAGCCATCTTCTTGCCCCTGTCTCCCATGTACTGGGTTTACAGGTATGAGCCATGACATCTGGCTTCTGCATATTCAGCATAGAAGAACCAGTTTGTCATCTCTGGCATGTCGTTTTCATTTAAATCAGTTGTAGTGTGTTGTTACGATTTAACCTTCCAGTTAGATGGTGAATTTTTACTAGTTTCATTAAGCAGCTTTGAAAGGTCCTTTTAAGGAATCTGTCCCAGCCTACTGGGTGGTCCTCCTAGTGTCAGAAATGTAGGTTATGCTAGCTTCCCCTTCCTCATGCTGAGATGAAATGGCCCCTTGCATCACGAATCTTGGCCGAATTTCTGGTTGTTTGTTTGTTTATGCCGCTGAGGACTGAACTGATTCCTTAGGCAAACACCGTAATGCTGAGCTACATCCCAAGCTCTTGGCCAAATTTCTGTCTCTTGCAATAGTGCAAATGAAACCCGGGTCTTGTACATGCTAGCCAAATGACCTACCGCTGGCTTACACCCTCGGCCCCTCTTTTTGTTTTTATAAAGTTTTAGTTTTTTTTTTTTTTTAATTAGTATTTAATAAAAAAAAGAAATAAAAAGGAAACGTGAGGCCATGACCACTCCTAGGGATGGTGGAGGAGAAAGTTTATTACAGATGTGTGGGAGAGCCTAGTGGGAGGCTATAGTCAGTGGGAGAGTCCAGAGTGAGTATGACCAGACCGAGCTGTGCCACGTGAGGAGAGCCGGTAGAGGAAGGGCGAGGGGGTAGAAGGGGGCCAGGTGCGTCAGCCAGAAGGCCCAAAGGTATAGAGGGAGTAGGTGTGCCAACCAGGGGAGCCCTGTAACAGGTAGGGACAAGGGGAGCAGGGACAGCCAGCATCTCCTTTGATGTGTTAAATAGGCACCTCAGCCCTTTGTCCCAGGTTTGACCCCTAACAAGTATCTCACTAAGTTGCCTAGACTGAACTTGAACACATTCTGTAGCTCAAGGGAGCCTTGAACTTGCAAACCTCCTGCCTCAGCTTCCCAAGAAGCTGGGGTGACAGGCCTGCGTTATCAGGTCTAACTTTCTGACCCATTTTGGAAACTCAACGCCTAGAGACAGACTCTGAGTCAAACACGAGTTGGCTTTTAATAATGGTGCTGTTAAGGCATCATCTGGGAAGGTGGTACCCTTGGCCAGGCCTCTGCAACTCAGTCTCATTTCTTTCTGGGGGCCTGGGAACCTGTGGAAGGGAGGAGACAAGGCCGAGGTCCCCAGACTGCCTGCATGCAGCCAGATGGCCCGCTGGCAGCCAGCACATGGGAGCTGGATGGGAGACAGCAAACACTGATCTTTTATTTATCCTCTGGCTTTCCTGGTTCTCATGTGGAGCAGGCTGCAGCAGAACTCAGAAATAAAAAGGGTCCTTTATACTTAAAAAAAAAAAAAAAAAAAAAAGACAACCAACAACAACAAAAAACAAAAAGGGAAGTGGAGGGCTTTGTTGCCTGGCCTAGACTGATGCTCTTCTTGATGAAGAGCCCCTCTCCTTGGCTGAGGTTAGCGCTTCCAAAATTGGCTGCTCCATGACATCCCATATTGTATCTTTTAATGGCACACAACTATTTAGTCTAAGATGGTTGGGGAGCGACCACTAATTGACTGATTCCTAAGTAAGAAAATCTGTGGAAACCAGTTCAAATGCCGCCTGATTCCATGTAATCCACACATGAGATCTCATCAGATTCTCACCCTCAACTCCTTCTGAAAGGGAAGCTGGGGCAAAAGGAGCTAGTACCTGGCTGGTGGTTCCCACCTCACCTGCCACAGGGTGGGAAGAACGAGTCTAGGGACACCTCCTGAGCTTCTGCTCCTGTCGGATCTCACTCATCTCTAGAGGATAGGAGTGAGCAAGGACTGATGTGAGCGCCACCATTGACGCTGTAGGAGAGGAGAAGGCGCAGGAATCATCCAAGCACACACACATTCTCTTATTTAAGATGCCGCAACCAGGCTTGCCATCTCGTTTCGTCGTGAGCAGGAACCACTGCTGTTGCCTCCAATGAATCTCTTTCTCTCACACCTCAGTGATCACCTCCTCCTCCACCCGGGAATACACGGTGACTGAGCCTGATCGGGATGGCGACGCACCCTCCCGCACCCATGTTTACCAGTGGCGTCAGACCATCACCTTCCAGGAGTGTGTCCATGATAACTCCAGGCCAGCCCTGCCCAGCACCCAGCAGCTCTCTGTGGACAGCGTGTTTGTCCTGTACAACCAGGAGGAGAGGATCTTGCGCTATGCCCTCAGCAACTCCATTGGGCCTGTGAGGGGTAAGGAGTATGGGGCCTGTGTGTGTGTCTGTGTGCGTGTGTGTGTGTGTGTGTGTGTGTGTGTGTGCGCGCGCGCCTGTACATGACTCAGTAGTTATGCCCATCAAATTTCTGCTTCTTGGATTAGGGATTTTGGTCTCTTTCAGTCTATAGAAGGAAATGATGGTCAGACATCCTGTGAAAGAGAAAAAAGAAATACATGGGGTCATCAGTGGCTCTTGGCAGACAGACCCGCCTTTGTTCTTTCAACCAAGGGCCTATTCATGGTGGTATCTGGGCTATTTATTCATGAGCTATCAGGGCAGAATGCTACCCTGATAAGTTCCCTCACAGAGCCAACCAGCCAAAGGCTACTTCTGGCTCTATAGAACTTTTTTTTTTAAACCTCATTTTTACTTATTTAAAGTAAAGAATCACATTAAAAGCTGGAGAGGTGGCTCAGTGGTTAAGAACACTCACTGTCTGCTCTTCCAGAGGTCCTGAGTTTGATTCCCAGCAACCACACGGTGGCTCACAACCATCTATACTGGAATCTGATGCCCTCTTCTGGCATGCAGATGTACATGCAGGTAGAGCACTCATATATGTAAAATAAATAAATCTTCAGCTGGGCACACTCGTAATCCCAGCACTTAGGGAGACAGAGGCAGGTGGATATCTGTGAGTTCGAGGCCAGCCTGGTTTACAAAGCGAGGCCAGGACTGCCAAGGCTACACAGAGAAACCCTGTCTCAAAAAAAAAACAAAAACAAAAACCAAGAATGACATTAATAATTGTTCAAAGTGTGTTACATGAGCTAACCAATTTGACCGGTATCTCCAGGAAGCAGTGGTTAGGGCCATGTCCATCCCAAACATGTAGCATTTGTCAATGTTGCGAACATTCAGTCTTCTGTATTTTGACGTGTAATTATTTGATGTCAACCTTAGCTACCCGCACTGTGCCCATAAAACACTAGACTTTACTCCTTCCATCCAACTGCACCCTTGGACCTGCTAGCTGTCCTCTGGCCTTCTCCCCAGCTCCTCCATCCTTCCCCGCCTCAGGTAGCCATTCTTCTTGATCCTTCTGTAAAATCAACATATTTAGTTCTCACATGTAAGACTGGGTGGTACTTGTCTTTCTGTGCCTGACTGATTTTTCACTCAGTGTGATGATTTCCAGACTCTCCCATGTGGACAGAATCGAAGGATGCCTTTTCTTTCCACAGCTCAATAGCATTCTACAGTGGGCATGTGTTAGTTGTGAATATGTTTTAGTTGCTTTTCTGTGATATAAGATACCAGGAGCACAATCAGCATACGAAAGAAGGGGTTAATTTTACCTTAGGGCTCCAGAGGAGGGTGGGGGAGGTACTGCAGCAGGAGGCTGGACAGGAAGTGAGAGATCACCTCTTCGGCTGCAGTCCTGAAGCAGAGAGTGGGCCGGAACCAGACCAGGCTGTAAACGCTCAGTCTTTCCTCCATAACTAACTTCCTCCAGCAAGGTCTCACCTCCCAGAGGTTCCACAACCTCCTCAAACAGCATCACCAATTGGTAACCAAGCATTCAAGTACGTGAGCCTATGGGGACCATTTCTCATTAAAAAAAAGAAAAATACACACACACACACACACACACACACACACACACACACACACACTCTGGTCTCAGCCAGTAGACCTCTCATTTCTGCCATAGTTTCACAACTTAGTCTTGTTTGTCAGTGAAACAAAGAAGGGGTCAGAGGGGTGGAGCTCGGTGTTCCCACTGCAATGCAGCACACAAGGCCCTGGTCTCCATTACTCTGCTGCCCTGTGGCTTACTTCCTGTGACAGGAGGGATTCTGGAGGGTTCTTGATCTCTGTCTCTGCCTTCACAGATGGCTCCCCTGACGCCCTCCAGAACCCATGCTACATCGGCACACACGGGTGCGACAGCAACGCGGCTTGTCGCCCTGGCTCCGGGACACAGTTCACCTGCGAATGCTCTGTCGGCTTCCGAGGAGATGGGCGGACCTGCTACGGTAGTGCTTTGGGGTCAGATGTGTGGGGTTCTGGTCCGTCGGGCTGGGAGGGAGCCTCCAGGTTCTGTAAACCAGGAAGCTGGGTATATGTCACAAGAATGAATGTGCGACATACAAAACGTACCACGAAAGGCGTACCGTGCCTGGATTGTGTATGCTACCCGCTTGCTGTGTCCTTGGTAACATTGGGGTGGGGGTGGGGGTTGCTGACCTTTAATCGTCAGCCCTTCAATCATCAGTTTCTCAGCAATAGAACAAAGTTCCTTGTTTTAAACCGTTTTTAAATGTGCAGTTTAGTGCTGTTCAACACACTCAGGCTGCCGTGGTGCCATCGTCACAATCATCCTTTGCTTGGATCATCTTGTACGACAAACTGTGTTTGTTAGACCACAGCTCCCAGTACCCTGTTGCACATCTTCACCCCCAGCTCCTGTCTCTCACCATTCAATGCTGCATCTCTATGAATCTATTGGTTCTAGAACCAGTATGCATTTGTCCTTTTGCCACTAGCTTATTTTGCTCAAGATTCAAGATCATGTGTGCAAATCTCAAGATTTATCCATGTCATGGCATGGGTCGGAATGGCTGTTTTTTTCCCTTTGGAGGTTGAATGCCACACTGCATGATGTACCGCGTGATGCGTGTTTGTTCTTTGCTTCTCCATCCATTCAGATGAAAGGAGCATCTTCCTTCAGAGTGTTCCGCCAGTGATGCTTTCTAGAACCCGCTGGCAGCCCCTTGTGAGTGGACACATTGCATCTGCCTTTGTAATATTGCAGACAAGGGTGTGATGAACAGGGCTTCTGTTGAAGCGCCTGCTTTCAGTTTTTGCTTTGTTTTTGCATAAACAAAGTAAGTCTGGTGGCTCATTCTATGCTTAGTTTTTGGAGGACCCTTTACGCTGTTTTCTACAACAGCTACACCATTCTCCGTTTCTACCTACAGTGTACAGGAGTCCCAGTTTTCTCCATGATTTTTTTGTATACACACACACACACACATACACATATGGGGTTTACTGCATGCATACAGACATGAGAGGGCATCTCAGGTGTCATTGGTTAGGAACTCTGTCTACTTCTTTTGAAACAGGGTCTCTTATTGGCCCAGAGCTTACCAATTGCACTACAAGCCCCAGGGATCCCGGCTCTGCTTCTCCAAACCTGGGATCGGAAGCATGCGCCTCAATGCCCTGCTTTTTGTGAGGGTTCTAGGGATGGCACTCAGGTCCTCATGCCTGCATGGCAAATGTTTTGCTGTCTTCTTTAGCTCCCAAGCCCAATTTTGTCTACAACTTCGTCAGCATTTGCTTCTTCTTTAACAGGAGCTGAGGTTTATTCATGTGAGCCAGGGACATTAAAGTGAGCTCACTGGAGTGAGCCAAGTGACTCACTTAGATCTTTTACTGGAGCATCTGTAGTGCCACCTTCTGGTATCAGTTATTTTGTTATTTAAAGTTCAAAACTTCAAATACTTTCGTGTAGACAGCCTGATATTTGTTGGTGACTGAATTTTAATCTATTAAAATAGCAAAGGACCATCTATTGCTGAGGGTAAGAGTGTCAGACACTTTAACCAGTGCCACTTAAATTTTCACTGAAGTGCTCACTAATAAAAAGAAATTCTTGCCTATAAATCCCAGCACTCAGGGAGGCAGAGGCAGGTGGATCTCTGAGTTTGAGGCCAGCTTGGTCTACAAAGTGAGTCCAGGACAGCCTACAGGCTACAAAGAGAAACCCTGTCTTGAAAAACAAAAACAAAACAAAACAAAATAAAATAAAATAAAAAGAAGACATGTTAGGTGTAGGTTTCCCTGGCAAATGAGGGGAATGAATTCCCAAGAATCCACCCAGCAAAATAGGCTGCTGCTGTCTTCATCCTTCTATGACTAGGGAACCAGCCCTGGCTAGCCCAGCATGCTTAGGATTTGGGACTCGTGCTGGATGAGCTCTGGGATCCCATCTTGTTAGCAAGAGGTACTTCTGGTATGTAGGTCTTGATGTAGGGCTGGGGTGCTTTGGAGTGACCCCTTCCATGTAGGATGCTTGCTCATGGGGCTCTGAAACGCTGACAAGCAGGGGTTTGTGCTTACAGAGATGATGGTTTGGGTGGCTTGCTGATGACTTTGTGTGTGTGTCTGGTACTATTCTGCCTGGGACTCGCCTATCTGAGCATAGAGCATGGGAGAGGGAACCCAGAACTGACTTGCTTGTGGCTGTCAGTGGCCAGTCCTTTCCTGTTATGAATGGCTCCACTGGCTCAGGACAGTTCCAAGCAGCATGGTGCTATTTTATGCTATTTTATGTGTGTGGAACCCTGCCGTGAAGGTGATGGTTGGAGGACCATGTCAGAGATGAGGGATTCCTTTAGGTCTCCATACCTTCTCAATGTGTATATAATGCCATCAGCCACCTACATTTATGGAGAATAGTTGTTCTTCTTGTTGCCATGACAAAACACCTGAGAAAGTAACCCATGAAAGGAAAAGTTTAATTTTTGGCTTACAGTTTGAAGGTGCAATGTATCATGACACGGCACGGCAGCAGGAGCTCAAGGCGGCTGGCCACACTGGCGTCAGGAAGGGGAGAGGTTCGCATCCAGCCTTTCTCCTTTTTATTCAGTCCGGGACTGCAGCTCATGGAATTATACTGTGCATAGTTAGAATAAGCCTTCCCATCTCAGTTAACTCAATCTAGACAATCCCTCACAGACATGCCCAGAGCCTTGTCTCCTAGGTGATTTAAGGTCCTGTCTAGCTCACCGTCAATATTATCCATCACATGTGGAGGAGATGTGTCTGCCGTTGCCTATTGTGACCTCCTCACGCTGCTCTTGGTGTCTGAGCTTCTCCCAGAGAGCGCTCCTCTTAGGAGACACAGAGTTACCCTCTAAACCCCCCTGCCCACCCGCCCTCTCATCTCTTATGTAGGCCGCTGTCCCTGGAAATCCTTGGTAAGCCTTATTCAGGAAGACCGGTGGCCATGCATGCTCTCGCTTTTGTCCCTGGTCAGTCACTGTCCTGGGATATTAGCCTGCTGGAATGTGGACATGTCCTGAGTCAGGCTTCTTATTGTTCTGAGTTATCAGAACAAGCCTCGGTGTTAACGTGGCGTTAATGCATCTGGACACGAGGCTTTTGACAGGAAATGGCATCAAGCATCTGGATTTGTGTGTTGTTTTTAACTTGGGGTCGTTCCTGAGAGGGGAACTGGAGTGAACTGACTATTATGGGATACAACAACAGGCAAAGCAAGAGTGGTTTTAGCTAACAGTCTCCCAGTGAGCTTCCCACTGGGAAGAGATTTTGGGGGGAATCTCAGAGCCAGTAATTCACGAATTCACCTGAAGTTCATGGCACAAGGCACCCACATATCCCTCAAATTGCAGTCCAGAGGAGCAGTGTCAGTTAATATCTCAGTGGGTAAAATTTTGAGTTTCTAGAAAACATTCCACACATCGATCATCTCCTCAAAGGGCAAGGCATTCATGAAAGAAAGAAATTGCAGACTTAGAGTCACTGAAAACGTACCCAGCTAGTCCCTGTGGAGAAAAGTCACAGGATCACTCTAGGACTGGTGAGGTGGCCTACTGCCTGAGTCTGACAGGCCAAGTTCAAGCCTTAGGACCCCTGTTGAAAGCTGGATGTGGGGTGTACCCCTGCACTCCCAGCATTCCTACGGCAGGGCGGCAGGCAGAGACTGGGAGCACCAGGGAGCTTGAAGGCAAGCTAAGCCGGAGCACATGACAGAAGAAATCACAGAGAGACCCTGCCTCATCTGGCTCCCCAGGGCTGTCCTCTGACCTCCACATGCATGCAGGGGCATGTGTTCACCCTTATTCACACACACACGTACTCACACACACACCACCACCCCTACCACACAACAACAATTTAAAAAAGTAATTCCAAGTGTGTGGAACAAACTGTGGTCCCAGCACCCAGTAGTGGAAGCCATAGGACTGTGAGTTTGAGGCCAGCCTGAGCTACATGAAGATACTAGGTTTAAAAAAAATTTTTTCTTTTATTTAATAAAAATGAATAACCCATGGTTTTCCTATTCAGCTAAAAAGCGGTTCTCTTTTTCCGAAAGGAAGTTGACCAGATTTTTGAAACGTCCTCTTCAAGCAGATGTTATGGAGTGCTATGGCAGACAGTTGCTATAGTTACCACCTTGCCATGTCCGTGAAAGAAAGGGTTAAGGACCTGGACTCTGTTAACAGAAGAGATTTAAAGCACACATGAGGAAAAATAGGCAAACTGTAAAGAAAGACCATGGGATCTTAGTGGGTACATTGGGAGGGTTTTGTCCAAACCAGCGGTGTCCAGCCTGGCTCATCCTTACAGACCTGATGGCTGGGAGCAGTCCTCCTCGACCCCAGTGCACCAAGGCCCTGTTGGCCGGCTGCGGCCTCTGCAGCTCTTGAACAACACATCTCCCCTCTCTGTCAGTGTTCCCAGCGAGCAATGAAGGGGCTTGGACACGCTCCCTCCACGACGTGGCCCTGGCTTCCAGATGGAAAACTGCTGTTCTGCTCCGGGGCTCTGCTGCTGGGTCTGAGGGCAGCACAGGGGCCCGGCCACCTGGTGTGAGGGTCCTGGTTGCCGCAGGGAGCACAGGTGGTAGGTGGGAGAGACCGTGCTCCATGCTGGGGGAGCAGCAGCTGGCAAGCGGGCTCCCGTGACACCTGTCCTCAATCCCAGCCCCAGCCGTCCTCTACCCTTCCAGCTGTTCCCAACAGAGATCCTAAACCTTAAACCATGGCACACGTGTGTACATCACCCACCTCCACACACTTTTAAAATGTTGAATAGCATCGGGTGTGTGAAGGTATAGAGCAAACTACAGTACAAACGGGGCTAATGTTGCAAAATGCTTTTACGCTGGGTTGTCCAGGAAGTCAGCAGCCTTTTTTTTTTTTTTTAAACCAACAAGGAAGGGTGTTGGATAAGCTATCGATCAAAGGTGGACCTAGGATGCTTTGCATTAGGTTCACATTAGGAAACTTGAAAGGGGAGAGGGTCGAATAGCCCCAGCCTTTATAAAACCCTTTGTACACACCTATCTCAGGACCCTCTGAATATGGGGCCAGCAGAGGAAGCGCCTTGTGACCCGAATTTTAGATTGTCATTGGACAGATGGCATGATTAAGAGTCAGCACCGTTTCTCATCTAACCAACCCGTCTTACACTACTGGTATTCATAGACAAGCCGAAGCCAGACTTGTGTGTCAGATGTCTGGGAGCTATGTTCCCAGAATGCACTAGGGTATAGAATAGGTGTGTGGTGATTATAATCATGGTTACACATCTTAAGTGTGCTGTGTGTTCCCTTAGAATTGGAGAATTTCTCCAACTCTCAAAATAATGTCACAATGAATATTATAATATTTATTTACTAATTGGGAAACTGAGGTGGAGTAGTTAACCTACCCATACAAGTCAATAACAAAGGGAGGCAGGATTTGAACCTAGTTTGGTTCAGCTCCAAGGCATACGTTTTTGCTCCTCATTACCCACGATAGCTGTAGTTCTGTCACATGAAAGGCCACCATTCCACCATTTATATGATATAATAACTTGCCTTTGAGCCCGTTAAATCCTAGGTAACATTAAAAGATTCTCAATTGGCCATAAGTTTTCCAGCCTTAAAGGTAGTTTATTTTAAAGATTTACTTACTTTTACTCTGGGAACCAAACCTTTATCCTCTGCAAGAGCAGTCCTCTGTGTCATTCCAATGTGTTCTTGCCATTCTGGTATGAGTGGTTTGTTTGGATACTCGTCCCCTTGGTAACTCACTCAGGAGGAAGCACACATACGTCACTAAGTTATGTAAAGGGCAAAAAAACCAAACCAAACCAAAACAAAACAAAAAACGATCTCTATTTTATATCACCTTGGGCATGTAGAAGAATGTGTCTTCAAAGGGATCTCCTCTCTGAGGAAAATGCTTTCTATTTGATGGTGTTTCACGAGGTTAAAAAGTCTGTCCTCTTATCAACAATTTGCTGCAGATATCGATGAATGTGCCGAGCAGCCTTCCCGGTGCGGGAACCACGCAGTCTGCAACAACCTCCCAGGAACCTTCCGGTGTGAGTGCGTCGAGGGCTACCACTTCTCAGACAGGGGAGTGTGCGTGGGTAAGTTCTGCACCAAGTTTTCCTGGGGTGGCTTGCGCTGTGGGAAAGGCACAGTTCCGGGTTTTGATCCTGGTGGGGGAGCAGACACCAGTTTCTGGGGACAGGGAGGGGCCGGGGATAAGAAGCCCTGCTCTCCACCTGCTTAGCCAGTCACAGCTGCCACTAGTGAGTGTGTTCTTGTAATGTATAAGCTAGCACATGCTAGCGATCCGTCCTTTCACTCGCCATGAGCTTTCACACATTTCGTTGGCTATCGAAGCAGTTAGCCTTCATTCCCCGTGTCATCAGCAGCCAGGGAGTTCACGGTGAAGGGCCGTCTTTAAGCACCTGTATGCTCTTAGCCGCCTTAGATTGAATTCTACCCGAGTTACATCAGAAAGGAAATCCCGCTTGGCACCATTCCATTTAGAGTCTTAGTTGAATACACCACAAGCTGGAGCTCTTTAGGTTTACTGAAGTACATTGACTTTATTAGCTCATTAGGCCAATTATGTTCTTGATTGATGCTGATAAGGAAGATACTGGACCAGTCACAAAGAACAAAATTTTTGAAATGCTACCTCCCGCTTCACATTGGCATATCATTTCCATGACATTTTCCTTTTTTTTTTTTTTTTTGAGACAGGGTCTCATCTATCATAGGCTGTGTCGTCAAGAATGACCTTAAACTTTGTGTCTTCCCACTTGCACCCTCCAGAACACTGGAATTGCTGACACGCACTACCATGGCCGGTTTGTTCGGTACTGGCAATGGAGCCCGTGGCCTCACGCGTGCTCAGCAAGCATGCTCCCTAGTCTATATCCCCAGTCCAAGTTCCAAGAACCCAAGCTCAAAGATTTGTGGAGCTTCCCAGATCTACAGGCCAACATGCCAACATGCTGAGTGAGGCATCTGTGTCCTCCTGAGTCAAATCAGAAACTGTCATTGTCCTGTCCCTGCGTGCTCCCTGGCTGTTTACTGTGCCTAGTGCATGCGTCCGTCCCCTTTGCTCCATCTCAGAGCTTGGATGAGGAGCCAAGGTCTGAATGAGGTGCTGTCTGCAGGGCGGGAGGGAACAGAGAGTTCTCATAATTTGAGTGTGACCCAAACATCTGTGCGTCCGGGAATCCAGACCTCTTTGTTGCACAGAGCTGAGATTTTTAGCTTGCTGTGTTAGAACTTTTTTTTTTTTTTTTTTTTCCGTCCTAGCACAGAGAGCGTCAGTTTTCTTGGCCTGACTTTTCCCCATGAGTTCTGAGCCGGGGGAGGCTCTAAAGTTTGCTTTTAATGCAACACCATTGACATCCCTGGTTGGCTCAAGTATGGGTGGTCGACTATGAAAGAATTAGATCTCACTGAGATCTAACCTGGGGCCTATGTGGAGGAGGCAGGTTGGCCTAGGTCTGCCCATTCCCCAAGGCCACACTTACTTGAGAGCAGGGTAGAGCTGGACAGGGGCTGTGATGATGTCTTCTCCTTGACAACAGTTCTCAGCAAGATGCTTAACCTCCCAGGCCTTAGCTCTCCATGTTCAAAATGAGGTAATTAGACATGAGTATTTTTTACAGCCTGTGGAGGCCCTGGAGGTGTCTCAAGGAGCTCCCTAGGAGGGCATGGGGAGTCGCAGGCCAATATTTTGTCTTCTCCCCTGGTCCCCAGCCTTCTGTTTGTCTATAGATCAAATTCTGTATAAGTTGTTTGAATAATGGCTTCCATTGCTCAAAAACAAGCCAAACCTGGGGATGCAGGCCCATTATTGAGAGGCTAAGATGGGGGTGTAGGGATCCCAGTTCAAGGCTTGCTTGGCCTGACAGAATAAATTCTAGGCTAGCCTGGGCTAGAGATGCAGCTCATTGGCCGGACTTCAGGAGCATGAGACCCTAGGTTCAATGGAACGGAAAATGACTCTAGGGGATGGGATGGTCTGGACCCAGGGAGCACCTGGACACAGACCCCTTCTCAGATCCCCACTGAGCCAATTCACTGGTGCACAGAGAGCTTGGAGGGGTTCCTGCCTGCTCTGAGACCTTCTTCCAAAGGCATGTGTTCATGTACTTGCTTTTAAGCTGTCGTGGATCAGCGGCCCATCAACTACTGTGAAACCGGTCTCCACAACTGTGATATCCCCCAGCGGGCCCAGTGCATCTATATGGGTGGCTCCTCCTACACCTGTTCCTGCCTGCCTGGCTTCTCTGGGGATGGCAGAGCCTGCCAAGGTATGTGGTGGCTCTCAGTTTCCCTGTATACCCTGAAAGGGTGGCCTGGGTGGTACTTACTGTACGCTAATCACCAGCACACCCTGTATATAAGAAAGATGTTCTTTTCCCTCCCGTGAGGGAGAAGGTGGCCTTTCCTATCTTGCCAGCACCTGGAACTGCACATTTTCTTGGAGAGTTGTCCTCATTTGGGACCTACTTGGCTTCCCCTGACCCCAAGGCTTGCTTCTTTAGGCAGCATTGGATAACTTGGATAACTGATGGGAACCGGGATTGCTTGTTTTTGTTTTTTTTTTGCAAACATGGTCTTTGCTTTCATAGAGCTTAATGTCCATCTTTGTATGCAGTGGGCTTGCCTGCACAAGAAGCAAAGTTCCCATTTTGAAGTCAGATGAAATGACATCACAGAAGTTTTCCAGGATTGGGATTAGCCTATAATTGGCTGTCGGGGCACTTGTAACAGTAACAGTGTAACTCAGGGCTCTTGATTTGTTCAATTACGCAACATTATACTAAACATAAGTTCAGCAAAGATTTCACATATACTGTCTCTCCATTGTTGACTATATAATTTTCTCTAAACACTTAAGAGTTCTAGAACCTCCTGGTTGCAATGCGGGGCGGGGGAAGGCGTTATCCAACAGTGCAGACTTTTCCTTTTGCAAGTTCGATGTTTCCTGAAAACATTGCCACATGAAACACATTTGTAAATGTACTAGATAGAAGCTGGGGTGTGAGTGTCTTAAAAATTAATATTTAGTGAGTTCAAAGTCCCTGGTCTCTAATTAAAAGCAGGTTGAGTGCATGGATTAAATTATTGTATCAACCACAAATTCTGGAAGCAATCTCATGGTCTCTGGGCCCGTGGCTGTCTTGCAGACGTGGATGAATGCCAGCTCAGCCGATGTCACCCTGATGCTGTCTGCTACAACACACCAGGATCCTTCACATGCCAGTGCAAGCCTGGCTATCAGGGGGATGGCTTCCGATGTGTGCCAGGGGGTAAGATGGGGTGTTAGCAGCTGGTGGCCCACTAATGTCTTTATAACCTGTGTAGTTCAGCTGTGACGGTCACAGAAGCAGGAAAGCTTATGGCACAGTAAGTCCTGACCCGGAAAAGTCTTATGTTTGGTTTGATCAAAAACACAGGAGACAAATGATCTCTGGTTTGAAGGCTATTAGACAGAATCTCTTTCTCTCTGTTCTTACAATGTAGCCTTGGCTAGCATGCAATTCACTATGTAAACTAGGTTGACCTCGAACTCACAGAGGTCTTTCTACCTCTGTCTCCAGAGTGCCGGGATTAAAGTCATGCACCACCATGTCCGAACAAGAGTTCTCTCTCATTCAGAAGAGGAGCAGGTTTTTCCATGTTCTGCTCAGGTCTTTATGTGACTGAATGACGCTAGGAAGAAAAATGCACTTAATATGTCAACCTAAAGAGTGCCATCCAGAGCCACCCAGAATGTTGTGACCAAGATCTGGGGCATCCATACATAGGTGACTGGGCCAGTCACACCGACATAAAATCAGTAGGAGCCCGGAGTGTTGGGGGATGGAAAGTATACTGGAGAGATGAGGTGAAGGGCCCAAGCTGTGGGGAGGTATGACTAAAGCTCAGACTGTTCTACAACACCTGTTACCTGACCTGAATGTGCAGCTTTGGGGGTTTCCACTTACCTGACACTTGAGTGGACCCTTGCTGGCAGGTAGGCACCCGGAATCCCCAAGCCAGGCCTGGACTGAGATGGAGAACTTGTAAGGCTCCCCACAAAGGCCGGTGAACAAATGAGGGTAGTTGGCTGCTGGCGGGACAGAACCTGCTGGGAACACGCAGGGCTGGTGTTTGTCAGTTTTCAAACACCTAAGACAATCAACCTGAAGAAGGGAAATTTTGTTCTGGTCATGATTTCAGCCCATTGTCTGTTGAAGCTGTTGCTTTGGGATGGGGTGAAGCAGAACCTCATGGTGGAGAACCTGGAGCAAAAGTACCTCACCAGCAACTAAGAAGCAGAAAGAGAGCTGGGTGCCATGAGGTGGTAAAGGTGCTTGCTGCCCCAAGTCTGGCAACCCAAGTTTGATCCCCAGAAGACACATGGTGGGAAGAGAGAATTGACTCTTACAAGTTGTCCTTTGACCTCCACTGCGTTCCTTCACATGTGTGCATATGTGTACAATCTCACACACACACACACACACACACACACACACACACACACACACACACACGCTGCCAAATGAGAAGAGGGACCACCTTCTGTTTCTGAGTTGTGTCTATAGTTCTGCCCACAGATTTAAAGGGCAGGACACACAGAGAAGCAGTCCCAGCCACTTAGGCCGAGGGAGGCATTCCAGCTGCTGTTAAAACAACCAGCATTCATTATTTCTGTGGGTTGGCTTCACCCCTCCGGTTCAAAGAGAAACAGATGTCTGAGTTTTTGTTTTGATTTTTTTTTTTTAAGTCTGACTCGTTGCCCTGTCCTTAAGGCTCTGTTTACTAAACAGAAACAGATCTAGACCTGTAGTCTGGGACGTGAAGATGGGACAATGATAACATTAATAGGAGCTATTTGCTAAGATTGTTTGTTTATTTAATGTTGTTCTCAGAAGAAGTCCAACATCTGGTTATATACCCAAGAGGACATGTCCTAGAAACGCACAAGAATGTTTATGTATTATTGATAATCAGAAAACAATCTGAATATCTAGCAACAAGAAGAGCAGATGCATGACTTTTGTTTAAATTGTGCTATGAAGCAATAGGCAGCAGGCAAAACAAATGGACTCAAAGGATATTGTTGAAATAAATTATAAAAGGTTACATATATATGGTACATGAGTGAGAGATCCTGCTTATATAAGATGTAAACCAGTGTGAAAACTAATGTTCATGTGTATGTAAGAAAAATGGAACGCATACATGGAAACTCAGAAGTCCTCTCTGTAACGAGAGAGGGGATTGGCTGTGGAGGTGTGTTATATTCTGCTTAGATGGCTATATCAGACAACTATGGACTACATGGCTTATAAACAACAGAAGTTCTTTTATCATAGTTCTGAAGGTTGGAAAATCCAAGGTCCGTGGGCTGGAAAATTCACTGTGATGAAGGCCTATTTCCATGTCCTTGGGTTGTCGGATGCGTTGCTTGCTTTTGTTGTTCTGCGATAACATGCTTGACAGAGGCAACTTAAGGAAGGAAGTTTAATTCTGGCTCCTGGCATACTGTTTGTCTTTGAGTCTGTGGAGATGCCCAGCTTTATGGTGGGAAATTCATGGTAGGGGGAAATGAGTCAGATCACGGTGGCCAAGAAACAAGAAAAGGAAGGGACTAGCATTCTATTGTCCCCCTCAGTAGCCTACCGTCTCCAGCCCTACCTCCTAAAGCTTCTCCCCTGCAGTGCCTGCCTTTTTCTCCTCTTCCTCTGCCATCCTCTTCTTCTTCTCTGTTGGGAACTGAGACTGGGCCCTCACAATGTGCTAGGCAAGCACTCTACCACTAGGCTGTATCTTTAGTTCTCTCTACAACAAAACAAGACAAATAAAAGAGCCATTTTTATTCATTGTGTGTGTGTCTGTGTCTGTGTGTGTATGCACACCACATCATTGGAGTGGAGATCAGAGGACAACTCGTGGGAGTCGGTTCTCTTCTTCCACCATGTGGGTTCAAACTCAGATGAAACTCAGGCTTGGTGGCTAGCGCCTTTACCTACTGAGGCATCTTATTGTCTCCAGACTGACTTTGTGTTTAGTTTTTGAGACAGTGTCTGGCTAACATACCAAGGCTGATGTTGAATTCATTCTATAGCCCAGGCAGGCCTTGAATTTGTCATCCTCCTGCCTCATCCTCCCAAGTAGCTGGGGCCACAGGCCTGGCTCAGATTTCATTTCTGAAATGACGTTTTCTTTTCATTTCTCCTCTGAGTTCCGTTGCCTTGTTTTGGACTTCTCCCTAATTAGGATTCATTGTTGTTCTGTCTGTCCTGCCTCATCTCCTTTTTGTGGGTTTGCCTCCAGCTTAATATCTCCTGAATGTCCTGTTGGCACTGTGTCCATTTGTCTGTCCTATTCTTAAGTGGTTTTGTGAGGAGTTTGACTTCCACAGTCTTCTGATTCTCATTCTGTGTGACCTTTAGTTTCCCTCAGCTTCTAGAAGGGTGGTTTGGGGGCCAGAACTCTCTTGTGTTCTTTTGGGGAAAGTGTTTGAAAGTATTTAACAACCAGGGGTGGTGGGGCATGCCGGTAACCCCAGACTCAGGGAGGCAGAGGCAGGCGGATCTCTGTGAGTTCGAGGCCAGCCTGGTTTACAGAACATGTCCAGGACAAAGAAACCCTGTCTCAAAGAACCAAAAAAAAAAAAAAAATTCTGTCCCCTTATACCTGGGCATTCTTTGTCCAGTGTCCCCATTCTGTATAACTTTGATTGTGTCCTCAGGCAATTTCTAGTCAGAGTGTTCACTTCTGAGAATTCCTAAGAACCAGAGCTTCCAGTTTGTTGGATTGCACTTCAAGTAAGGGACAGTCCCCCTCACCCAACCCCCTTACCCTACCACTCCCTCCCCACCCCTTGTTTCAATCTGTGCCTGGTAGGATGTACCTCTTCAGTAGCTGGAGTCCATGTGTTCCCAAAAGCCTGTTGCTTCCCTTTGCTTTTTCCCACTCAGGTTTGGACACCAGCCTGGCTGTTGTTACTGGTGCCCTGAGTGCCATGACCTCACCTGATTGCGTTGGAGGTTAACAGGGTACATTGTTTCTTTTTAGTGTGCTCTGGTTTGTTTTCCTGGTGCTGTGATGAAACAATTCTTACCAAAAGCAGCGTGGGGAGGAAAGGGTTTATTTCAGTTTACAGGTTACAGTATATCACCAAAGGAAGCCAGGGCAAGAAACTCCAAGCAGGACCTGGAGCAGAGAGCATGAGTGAGCATTGCTTACTTTATGCTCCCCCTGGCTTGCTTAAGCAAGCTTTCTTATACGGCCCAGACCCACATGCCTAGGGATGGTGCCACTCCTCAAATTGAGCTGGATACTCTCACAACAATTAGCAATTAAGAAAATCCCCCCACAGACATTGCCTACAGACCAGTCTGGTAGAGACAAGAGGTTTCACCCAGAGGCTTTAGATTTTACCCTATAGTTACCCTCTGTGACTAAGATTCTAGAGCCAGGCTGCTGCCTCCTCCTCAGGGCCTCCCGTTCACTCTCAAACAACCTAAGTGCCTTTACTTCCAACACCCCACTCAAGCTGCTCTTGAAATCACTCTTGAATTCTGCATTTATCAGCAGCCCAGTGCATGTTCTCAGTAAAGGGAGAAAAGAGCCAACCTCTACCCTTTGAGAGCCCTGAGTCTGCTGGGAGACAGAGAACAACTCCTTCAGGTCATGGGACCCCAGAGTCTCTGGTCTTAGGGTACCCACCACCTGGAGGGCCTTGGAGCTCACCTGAAACATTGGACCCAGCATTGGGGGAGGGGTTGTGAGAAGTCCTCCTGGGGGAGATCAGGGCTTCATCCCAGTCTGGGTGGATGGGCCAGGCAATGCTTCTCAATGTCTTTATGCGATTCATGCTCCAGAGGTGAACTGCGCTCTACTGGTCCCCACGGTGGCTAGACTCCAGAGGATGTGAGACAGCTGCAACTCTGCATATTTAGGAGTTGTTTATTCTACGTCAAGTTTTGTTTTGCTTCGTTTGAGACAGATTGTTCTTGAACTTCTAATCCTCCTGCATCAGCATCCGCAAGTGCTGAGATTTCAGGCTTACCCCATAGCCCGACTTCCTAAGCTTCTTGCAGCATTTCCCTGCTTTGGAATGTGAGATGTACAAGTTAGAGACCAGATTCCGGGGCAGACATGGGCCTTCACTAGGGGGAAAGCACACAGAGGCTGGCGAGTGTTTCATGGTCTTTGGTCTCCAAACTCTTTGGCTTGGATTCGATGTAGATCACACGGAGCATGGGAGGGTAAAAGAAGAATTCTTTCACTCTGCCATCACCAAATTGGATAAACTTACAATGCCCCTGAACAAAGCCCAGGGCTGTCCATCAGCGGAAGTATGGTTGGACAACGTGTGGCTTTTCTCTACGATGGAGTGTTCATCCAGCTGTTGAAGAGAAGGGGGATTAATGGGCATCACAGTGAGGATGGGCCTGGAAGATCTGCTAAGAGAAGGAAGCCAGATGCGGGGCCACACACATCCTGTGGTTTCATTTGTATGAGACAACACAAAATGAGAAAGTCCACAGAGAGGATGGAGATTGGGAACTTTGGAAACATGGCAATATCTGCTCTCCAGGCATGAGGTTTCCTTTTAAGGGTGATGAAATGGTTCAGATACAAACAAACCATAACTAACTGAACATTGCTGTGAATGCTGAACACCACTGAATTGTTCATTTAAAAGCATTTTATTTTATTTTATTTATGTCTGTTTTGCCTTTTAAAAAAAATTAAAAGAACTGTATAGAAAAGAAAATCTACAGGTATAAATGATTTTTTTTTTTTTAAAGACAGGATATTACTATGTAGACCAGCTGGCCTTGAAGTCCTTATGGGTTTTGTTTTGTTTTATTTTGAGAGAAGGTCGAGCTAATCATGAACTCAGGGCTGAAGATGACCTTGAACTTCTGAGCCCAGGGCTTGTTGCATGCTATGCAAGCTACATCCCCGGCTCTCAAAACGATGTCTTGAATTTGAAAAGAAAAAATGAATAAAAAGCCAGTGCTGCTGGGTCACCCCTGTGGCACTGGGCCACACCGCGCCTGGCTTGACTGACACTCTGCTCTGCTTCTCACCGACAGAGGTGGGGAAGACGCGGTGTCAGCTGGAACGCGAGCACATCCTGGGAGCGGCCGGGGCGGCGGATGCGCAGCGGCCCGTGCTGCTGGGAACGTTCGTACCCCAGTGTGATGAGGACGGGCACTACGCGCCCACCCAGTGCCACCACAGCACTGGCTACTGCTGGTGTGTGGACCGCGACGGTCGGGAGCTGGAGGGTACCCGCACCCCGCCTGGGATGAGACCCCCGTGTAAGTGGACGGATGTCAGGTAGACTCGTGTACCGGAACAACCTGTGCTAGTGGATGTGTGGCCTGGTCTCCCTGTTTGTATTCTCCTGGCCTGTCACCTCTTGTCCCCTCTTGCATCTGACCTATGCTCTTCTCTTCTATCTCCGGGTATACAAGTGCTCTGGAACATTCCTCGTTGGGCTGTGGCAGACCCAGGGAGGGCACTGCTGGTCTTGTGACTGGACAGGGATGCTGTGGGCCCTCGGCCCTCCCAAAAGCCTTACTCACTCTACTGGAGAGACCTGTTTTTATCTTTTTAATACATGTTCCTGTGCAGCCAGGCCCTTGGACCTTAATATGCTTCAGTCTTTTTTTTTTTTTTTTTTTTTTTTTTTTATCCCTGAGGCAGGATCTCATGTTGGGAACTGTTCTGTAATTGACAGCGTAGCCATGTTAGCCAAAGATAAACTTGAATTCCTGATCTTGCCTTCACCTAAGTGCTGGGATATTAAGGATGCTCCACATCCGGCCAGCTCTCCCTTTAAACAGCCAAAGAGAAGCTCAGACAGGCACACGTCCAGTGTGCGCAGTAAAAAGACAGTACCTGGCCAGCCTGTGGCACAGGCTGTGCCAACCCTCCCCTCCCTCTGCCCACGGAACTCCTTTGCTGAGGGAATCAGGGGACCAGCCAGGGTCAAGGTCAACAGGTCACACAGCAAGTCAAGCAGGCCAGGCCACATCAGACCGTGGATGAGCGCCTTGCCAGCCTATTGGTCTGGAGAGCCTAGGTGGACCTATTTCTGCTCACGAGGTCAGAGGATGCCCCATCCCACAGCAATGGACAGAGTGTACAGGTGCCTTCATTGACGCGTTCATCCACTGTAAAAGAATGGAGGTGCCCTGGCTATTGCTCCCAGCACTACTTTGGCTCTCACACCAGTCCAGCATCTAGCCAGCGCATGAATAACCAAGTCATCGTATAAGAGGGAACGAAGCCAGCTCTTTATCCTCCTGGACCTGTAATACTACACTTGGGTTCTGCCCTGTCCTTTGGATGGCTGAAGGCATTTTGCCTCTGGAGTTTACAGACAGAAAATGGGTATTGAGGCTGGCTGTGCTGTTTAAAGTCAATAAATGTGACAAGACCTAGGGTGGTATGAAGATGGTTGCATGAACACACATGCACATGTATTCATATGTTCACATATATGCACATGTGTATGTACCTGTGTGTTCACACATGTATGCATAGATGTGCCTACATGTTTGAGTATGAGAACACGGTTCTGGTGTTCACAGCCCTCATTCACTGACCATTTCTTGCCCTCTAGGTCTGAGTACAGTGGCTCCCCCTATTCACCAAGGACCCGTAGTACCTACAGCCGTCATCCCCCTGCCCCCAGGGACACACTTACTCTTTGCCCAGACTGGGAAGATTGAACGCCTACCCCTGGAGAGAAACACCATGAAGAAGACTGAAGCCAAGGCCTTTCTCCACATCCCTGTGAGTTTTGGATGACGGTCCCAGCTCTAGGGGCCTGACTACCAAAATAATGGTTACATATAATACAGTAGCAGAATGTAATTCCAGGATAATTAACATAAGCACTGAATTATAACATAAGTCGATGCTTATATTGTTAATAACTATGTATAAAAGAACTATAATATAGCATAATACCAAGATAGTATAATATAAGAAATATAATATCAAGGAGTTAATAGCTAAATATAGTATATTATATGGCACAACACCCTATAATACCAAAATACTTAATAGTTACGTGTAATGTAATATGATATAATATAGTAGTTATATTTGTGATATTCATTTGTAAATAATAATTTAATAAGCAATCTACATCTTTTGTTTTGTTTTTTGAATTTCTATGTATAAAAGCACTAGCTGTCCTGGACTTGCTTCATAGGCCAGGCTGGCCTCGAACTCACAGAGGTTCATGCTGGGACTAAAGGCGTGCACTACCATGACTGGCTAACAGTCTACATCTAAAGAAAGTCTAAATGCATAATGTATTCCTACTGTAACAAACTGAGAAGTGACGGTCTGTGATCTGGGAACGTCTATTCTGCAAGCTTGGCCTGTCAATGAGTTTATTCAGAACGCTGTGGCAATGTTCTCTCGAGATTTCTAAAAGGAGTGCGATAGACTCAGCCTTTAATTTTTACCTATGGTCTGAGGTCAACCCGAGGGCTGTTTCTGCCATTCCCCATGTGTTTATTCAGATCATCCAGCACCATTCGCTAAGCAAACCATATTTTTTTTGCTTGGCACCTCAGTAACCTTGTCAAAATACCATTTTAGGTGTGAGTGAGAGGCTGTTTCTGGGCGCTTTGGTCTCCTGTGCTGGTCCCTCCAGCTAACCTTATGCCAGCCAGTGTTACTCGGTTTCCATTATAGGAGAGCTCAAAGTCAGGGAGGTGTGAGTTCCTTTCTTAGGCTGTTTGAACTAGCTGAGATCATTTATTCATTCATTTATTTATTTATTTTTAAGACAGTCTTCTCCTATATGTCAGGCTACACTTGAACGTGTTACTGTAGTCAAAGTCAGCTTCAAACTCTTGGCCTCTGCCGCCCAGATTCTGAGATTACAGACATGAGCAGCAGGCATGAGAGGGGGAGGAATAAACTCCTTTGTCCTACTAAAAACAGACAAATGACCGAAATAGTCGCCATTCGCAGTGCCTCATACCCTTACTCCCAGCACCCAGGAGGCAGACCTCTGTGAGGTCCAGGCTAGCCGCGTCTCCAGGGTGTTCGAGGCCAGCCACTGTTACACGTAAGACCCAATAACAATCAAACGAAAGCAAAACCAAACGGCTTGGTTTAACTTTAGCAAAGGAGACACAGAGTCACTGAAACTGTCACTAGGGAGAGCTGATGTTTTGGCAATATTAAACTGCAGAATCCATTAACCTGATCTATACTTTTCTAGTGCCCCTTTGTCAGTGTTAATTTCACTCTTTAATGCTTTGTAGTGCTCATTGTGGGGCCTTGTACATTTGAAATGTTTGTTCTTGGGGCCAGAAGACGGCTCAGAGGTTAAAAGCACTTTTGCTGCTTTTGTGGAGGAGCCATTCGGTTTCCAGCACCCAGGTTAGTCAGGTCACAAACACGTGGGACTCCAGCTCTAGGGGATCCAACGCATTCTTCCGGCTTCCACGGGCTCTTGAATATTTGTGATACACATACAGACACAAACATAAACACATACACATTAATTAAAAAATTGGAGAAAGTGAAAACCTAGCTAGAAACATAGGAGACATGCTCATACATACAAATACATACATACATAACATAACATACATATACACAAATGTAGAAGTACAAACACACATGTATCTAGAAAAGAGGTTTTTTTCCCCCCCTGAATTATAGTTTCTACAATTCAGCAATAAACATGTGAATGGACGAACCATATTTACTTTATTTAAAATGCTATCTGAGGATATATAGGAACATGGGATGATTCAAGGCAAAACTAGCTAGTGGGTGATCTGCTCTCAACACTGGCATCCCTTCCAGGCAAAAGTCATCATCGGACTGGCCTTTGACTGCGTGGACAAAGTGGTTTACTGGACAGACATCAGCGAACCTTCCATTGGGAGAGCCAGCCTACACGGAGGAGAGCCAACCACCATCATTCGACAAGGTGGGCAAGCAAATGCCGTTCCTTTGGTTGCTGCTCCTAGCAGCCCACATTGCTCTTGGCAGGAGGTGAGGGATGGAGAGTAAGCTGCCTGGTTTGCAAGGGGCCAGGTCCTCTGCCTCCACACTCTGACCTTTTCAGTCGCTCTGAAATTTCCCACACATCACTTGAGTCATTAAATCAGGGACATCCTGGCTGAGGTTACCCGCTTGTCTTGGGATAATAAAACTGAAACGAGGCATGTGCCTGTGCCTTCTCTGGGGGCTTACATAGTCCATCTTTGCGTGTCATGAGACCAAACTCAGCATTCCATTTATTCCTCTAGCTTCTGAGCCTACAATTGCTTCTCACAGGGTGCTCCATGAGGGTTTAGTCAAAGTCAGTGGGTGGATGGAACAGTCAAGAAACCTACAAGAATATTGACAGATACTCAGAAGTTGAAAACTATTTATTATTTGATTTTTTTTTGAGACAGGATCTCATATAAACCAGACTATATTCAGACTCATTAAATAGATGAGGATGACCTTGAACTCATGATCTTCTTGCGTCTACCTCCCAAGTGTTAGGATTGTATGCATGCACCACCACTCAGCTTGCTTATGTCATATTATTTATTTGTTTATTTCTTTATTTCTGTCTTCATTCTAACATTCTCCCAACTGAGCTATTTTGGCTCCTGTTTATTTATTTTAAGCCAATGTTTGACAGCCTTGACTAGCCTGGAAATCCTGCCTTTCTTGCCTCTTCCTCCCTAATACTGGGTTACAAGCATATGTCACCACACCCAACTCTGAAAATAGAGTCTATTTCCAAGGCTGTGTTGGTGTTAAAGAGTTGTCATTTCTAAATATGGCATCTTGGGATAAGGGTAGTTTCTTTTGCCTACCTCAACATACCTTTCCTCTCCTTAGCTCTCCCCTGGAGTCCAACTAGGGGGAGGATCAACTCTCACAAAGAATTCTGTCTTGGCTGATATGTGTCAAAAAATGTGACAAAAAATGTGTGTTACATTGACACAGCCTAATGTCAACAATTAACCTCATCTAGATGCCTGCTTGAATAGAGAAATACACTTTTTTTTTTTTTTTGAGACAGGATTCTTCTGTGTAACCTTGGCTGCCCTGGACTTGCTTTGTAGACCAGGCTGGCCTCGAACTCACAGATATCCACTCAGAGAAGAGATCCACCTGCCTCTGCCTCCAGGAGTGCTGGGATCAAAGGTGTGCTCCACCATGCCCAGCAAAATACACATCATTTTAAAACCTTCAATTCAATAAATAAAGAATGGCCAGGCCCACTGTTTTAGGCTTGCCATCTCAGCTACTTTGAGGGGCTGAAGCAAAAGGATCACAAGTTCAAAGTTAGACCGGGCTACAGGATGAGCAAGCTCTAGGTCAGCCTGGGCGACAATAACACCCTGCCTCAAAAAGTTACAACATGGCAGTTGCCTATCATGTGTGAGACCCTGGGTGCAGTTCTCAGTTTAAAAAAAAAAAAAAAAGAAAAAAGAAAAACCCATTCTACACAAGTATGTTTAACCATTCTACCAAAAACTCTAGGATCTGTGAAAGTTCCCCAGTAGTGAAATGGTTAAAGAACTTGAGTAGCTTCAGCCATGACTCAATAGATTTGGGACTCTTTTTGCTCAGAAGCTATTGTCATGTTGACATCAGCTGCATGAAGCTCTACTTCCTCTGTAAAATATTTAACTTCTGATTTAGCATCCCTCCAACAGTTAATAATCTGTAAGGATCTACCCCCGTGGCCATTTCCCCTCTTCCTTGTTTCCTTTCTTAGAGATAACACATCTGGAACCAAGCTGAGGCTGAGACAACCCTGGCTTTGCACTTGGCTCGTGGGGCCTTTTCTGAGAGCTGATGGGCTATTTCAATGATGTTGGTTAGCTTTCACACTCTGGCTTAGTGAAGAGAACTTGGAAATGCCTTTTTGCTTCTGTGTTGAAAATGTTGTTGCTCTTATCTGGGATTTTATTTCAAATCTTGGAGGAAGAGAGGAATAGGTCACTGTCTGCTATTTCCTGTTGCCTTTGGCGCCAGAAATCAGCCAAAGGACTTTTAAGCACAGTGAGAGCTGGAAGAAAGGCCAAAATTAACTAACTTTAAAACACACAGAATCAACCAAAAATGTGACCTTGACCGAGACTGAGTTCTAGAACATTTCTGGGGAGGTATTGGAGATGTGGTGTTCTTTTCCTCCTGAGGGATCTCACTAGGTATCTATCCTACTCAAATTCCGCACAGCCTTAAGGAAAAACCTATTCCCTTGTGATCTCATTGTTTCTCAACACAGGGAGGGGTGTGTGTGTGTGTGTTTGCTTGCTCATTCCTCTGGAAAGTGTAGCCCACAGAGACATATTTTCTTGGTTGAGAGGAGAAAGGGCTAAGTGGCTCTTGGGTTTGAGATCAGGACCAGGCTGTGTAGAAGGTGACGGTATGACATGCACTCCTGACAGGCTTCCTCTGGAAGCCTGTGAAGATGCTCTGGGCGGCTCCCATCCCTGAAGTAGGCGGGAGCTGCTTGGGGGATCCCACAGGATGTGCTCATTCCAAGTTTTCCCCAGATTGAGTGGCTGCTGGGGCGTGGCGTGTGTGTGTGTGTGTGTGTGTGTGTGTGTGTGTGTGTTCGTTCGTTCTGTCGAAAAGCCACAGGGAGCCCCTGGGAGACAGTCTCATTGTTCCTGGGCCTCTTATGGTATGGGAAAGCTTAACACTTCATGCAGCTCTTCTTTGGGTATAGTAATAAACCATCTGTTCATTTGATCTGTGGTTCTGAATCCCTGTTCTCTGGTCGAGCCCCTGTCAGAGGCTTCTGTGTGTCTGTTTGCGTCAGGGGTGTACACACACATGTACATATCAGTATCAGGGGATTGTCATAATCACTCTTGACTTTTTTCCTTTTTTTCTCTTTTTTTGAGCCAGAGTCTCTTACCTGGAGCTCATTGATTGGGCTCATCTGGAGGACAACAAGCCCCAGAGATCCTCTTGTCTTTTCCTGCTCAGTGCTAGTATTACAAGTGACTTTGCCATGCCTAGCTTTTATGTGGGTGGTAGGAGTTGAACTTAGGTCCTCATGCTTGCACAGCAAACCCTTTACCAACTGAGCCATCTCCTCTGCCCCTGTCAGGAATGTTACTATCCTTCACAGCGTGTTCCATTCTAGAAAAGGCCGAGATGAGAGGTTAACTTGCTTTTGTACATAGGTGAGCGGGTGCGGGGGTGATTCTCTCCATTGCTGGATGCCTGGGGTAGTGCAGTTTGCTTTCCTTCCTGCTTACACTCCAGCCAAGCCAAACGACCTTCAGTCCTCTAATTGAGGCGGGGGAAGAAGCTCCCGATGCCAATAAATCCTACAATGTCATTTCATATCTTTAACTTCATATTTTTAGTTTCATAGTGCTAACCTGGGTCTTGCTTGCAATCAAGTGGAAAGTATAATTTGTAATCACCAAACACCTTCTTTTTATTCTTTACACTTGTATTCAAGTACTAACAGTGTAGACAGCAATATTATTTCCTGAAATGCATCCCCATCCTGTAATGACTAAGGAATAAACATCTACCGTGCCACCCCCACCTAAGATTCTCTGCCTTTGTTGAGTATGGTGGCACATACCTTTATTCCCAGCGCTTGGGAGGCAGAGGCAGGTGGATCTCTGTGAGTTTGAGGCCAGCTTGGTCTACAAAGCGAGTCCAGGACAGCCAGAGCCTCACAGAGAAACCCTATCTGGAAACAAAAAAAACAAAACAAAGCAAAAAAGATTCCGTGCCTTCTGCTCATCAGTGAGATAAGCTCTGAGTTCCTCACCTCCATCTCCATTTCACCTCGGGCCACTCCCTCCCTCTTACGATCTCTGACCATGTAAAATTGCGACCCACTCCGAACCCCTTGTCATCTTCTTTACACCTGAAAACACTTATGCATGATTCTCATCTGATAAGCTTTCATTGGTCCTTCAGGAACTACCTTTTACAGATGTCCGCTCCCCCAGAACCCATCCCTGGTAAACTCAGCCTCATCCTGTATCATCTGCCCACAGAAACTAGACCTCACTTTGAATGACCGTTGCCTGTGGGCTTCTTGATGGACAGGGCTGCATCTTTGTCACAGTGACCCTCCTGGTTCCCAGTGTGATACCCAATAGATGGATGAGGATGGTTGGGTAGCATTTTTGAATTTGTCACTTGGAAAACTGCTGATCTTATAAAACTAAGAGTTTCACATACCCATTTGGTTTCTCAAGGTTTGACCACCACATCTAAGATAACTGAGTAACCAGAGAACTCTAGGTCCGGTTATGACTTGGTGTTTTCTTCTAGATCTTGGAAGCCCTGAAGGCATTGCCCTTGACCATCTTGGCCGAACTATCTTCTGGACGGACTCTCACTTGGATCGAATAGAGGTCGCAAAGATGGATGGCACGCAGCGCCGAGTGCTGTTTGACACCGGGTTGGTGAATCCCAGAGGCATCGTGACAGACCCCATAAGAGGGTATGTTTGCCTACACATATCTGGGGTTTTTGTTTGTTTGTTTGTTTTTGTTGTTGTTGTTTTGTTTTTAGTCTCTGGCTTTTTCTGATGGTCTCAGGTCATGATGCCAGCGTTGCTCTCCTGAGCTGATGAGGTGCTGACACACTCACCACAATGCACACTTCATGCCATGCTCCAGTTTCACGTTTTTGCTTTTGTTTTTTTGTCAAGAGACTTTGTAGGGTGATAGCTCAGAAAGTGAGTAATTTCTACGTAGGCTGAATGTGAACTAACACTCAACTTGGTGTGAATGCTGTGAGAATATGTGTTGGGTGCTCTTCACCACGCCCCTGGCACTCCTTGTTGGACCAGATGTGGCTCGAGCATCCTGGAGTCCCCTTCTGCCCATTTCTCTTTTCACCCTATGGCAAGCTCTCAGTCTTACATCCCAGACCCCATCTCCGAGACACTCTGAAACATTCCCTTGGAGACGATAACATCACTTGGACTGTGGCCACTCAGCTACCTCGCACACAGCAGACATTTCCCCTGCTCTCTCTGCTCGTGTTTGCATCTTGCTTTAGTCAAATCACAGTGTTTCGCCATGGCCTTTTATGTAAGTTTGTCCCTCGGGAAATTACTGTTTGTTTACATCAGGTCCAAAGTTTATGTGTGTGTGTGTGTGTGTGTGTGTGTGTGTGTGTGTGTATTTGGTAACAGACCTTGTGTGTCATTCCTCAGGCGTTGTCCACCTCTTTTTGAGAAGGGTGTCTCTCCGTCTCTCCAAGTAGGACAGGCTGCCCCCTTCTTCCCAGTACTGAGATCACAACCCTGAGTTACCACACTTGGCTTTTTGTTTGGTTTGGTTTTATTTTTAACACGATGCTGGGGATTGAACTCGGGTCCTCACTGTAGCTACTGAGCTATCCCCTCAGCCACCCAAATTTTCTCAAGAGACTATAAAGAAAAGAGATGCTGTTAGTAACAGATCAGCCAATTAAACAAAGAGCTGAGTTAACCCTAAGATCCATCTTAGCAGCTCAGGATCTCCCTTAGCTGTGTTAGTTTCTTGTCTGCTGATCTCTTCCGACCTGGTCCTTTTTAAAGTGTTTTCGGGGTCTTGCTCTTTCTTTCCCCTCTGCTACCTCTTCCAGGAACCTCTACTGGACAGATTGGAACAGAGATAATCCCAAAATTGAGACTTCTTACATGGACGGCACCAACCGGAGGATTCTGGCGCAGGACAACCTGGGCTTGCCCAACGGCCTGACCTTTGATGCATTCTCATCTCAGCTCTGCTGGGTAGATGCAGGTAATGGGACGCCTGACATCATCTGCACACAAGTCTCCATGTCCTTATTCTTCTTGCTCTAGAGTTGGCAAATCTCACCCACTGCCTGTTTCTGTGTAGCGAATAAGCTCAGAATAATTTTTACATTGTTAAGTGTTACCATTTTAAGTGTTGTCATAACGTATAGCCTCGTATCATACTTGATTTTGTCTTCTGGCATGCAGAACCTGAAATAATTGCCAGATGGCTCTATAAAAAAATAATAACTGACTCCTATTTTTGTGGGAGGTTACCGAGGATTGAGTTTAGAGCCCTGAGTATGCCATATTTCCAGAGATAATAGAGCACCCTGCATAGAGTCCTTCTTGTTCCCCTGCTCCCTCTGTGCAAGGTGTCCCTCGGACTTGAGATGTGGGAAGGATGCTTACCAAGCAAGAGCATCCCTCATCTCTCCCTGTGAAGGTCTGTGCTTGGGTACCTTCTCTGTCCCACAGCTAATTAGGACAGAGAGTGGGATGTGAACACTTACATGTTCACACAAGCCCGTGATGACCATCACGCACGTGTTAGTAGGAGCCCGTCACAGCTGCCGATCAGTCACGGTTCTTCAGTGCCCCGACTCTGGGAAAAAAGGGTCTGGAGAGACTGAGAGGGGGAGGGCCTTGAACAAAAGCCTGAAGAGAGCAGGGTACCCCCTGAGACAAAGATCTGGGAAGGCTGGCACAGGCCTCACAGGCTTCCTGGCTCACATATCCTCAGCAGAGCCAGGTGTGGGTGCGGGAACTCAGGTGGGCATAGGCTGATGAAAGGGAAAAAAAGACAGGAGGCAGAGACGGAATGCCAGTACTGAAGAGCCGGCTCTCCATGTTCCCTGAGACATGTCAGCTACAACACTGAACTCGCTCACCCTTGTCTTTTAGACTCTTGTTTTCTGACACAAAGGGCTCATTTCTCGCATGAACAATGACCAACTTGTGTTTGCCACACACAGGCACCCATAGGGCAGAATGCCTGAACCCGGCTCAGCCTGGCAGACGCAAGGTTCTCGAAGGCCTCCAGTACCCTTTCGCTGTGACAAGCTATGGGAAGAATTTGTACTACACAGACTGGAAGACGTATGTAGGCCGCTGTCATGCGTGTATTCTGGGTAGATCTCTGCCCTTCCCTTTGTCTGTGGGCGTCTTTGCTTGTGGCCTCTTGGCCTAAGCTTTGACCCTCAGTGATGTCCCCTTCTTCCCTCTTCCTGGCTGTCAGGAGCTATGGAAGAGGGTAGAGGCAGAGGGCTGGCAAATCTCAGAGGGGAGCAGTGGTAACGTCTATCATTCCCAATCCTGGGTCTTCCTGGGCATGCCTGCTCTTTCTCCAGGAGCTGCCCGGGGTCACATGGACGCTAGGCTCCAAGCTTTTGTCATACTTCTATATCAGCGCAGTGTTTAAACTGCAATATTCCCACAGCTGCTTCTGGACAAAGAACTTCCTCAAAGGGAGAGTCACCACAAGGAGGCAGCTGGCCAGGAGCACCTATATGTCACCGGGAATTTAGAGCAAAGTGTGGGGGGTGGGGGGCTAGGTTATTTTGGTCCTTATTTTAAAAAGCCAATGATCTACCGCCTTGGCCCAGCCTGGGGTGGGAGGGAGATGAAGAGATATGCAGAGAGCAAGACCACCATGTCCTTTTCTCTTCCAAGCCACAGGAGAGGCTGCCTAACCAGACTGAAAACAGTTCAAGCCACCATGTTCACTCTGCTCTTTGGTGCTTTACAGGAATTCAGTGATCGCCATGGACCTTGCTATATCCAAAGAGATGGATACCTTCCACCCCCATAAGCAGACCCGGCTATACGGCATCACCATTGCCCTGTCCCAGTGTCCCCAAGGTAATTCATCCACGCTGCTGAATGTGGGTCAACACTCGTAATCCCTAATCTTATCAGGGTGGCCTAAAAACATGGCCAGGCTCCTCCCTGTAGGAAGCCCAGTCTGCACGTCCTCGATACCCATCCTTTCAGTCCATCTTTCTCTGGTGTCTGGGATGGGAGCGTCCTCTGCCTCAGAGACTACATGATGCTACTAGTAGCCACAGTGGGTGAGGTGTGGTCACTTCCACCAAGGGTCTTCATTATTGAATTAGGAACCAGAGATATAAATGAGAAGCATAGTTATGGCATACGTGTGGCCAGGAAGCATCTTGAGTCTTCGGCTGAGTCTTGAAGGGTACACACAGTCTTCAGGCACCAAAAGAGTTCACTGTTGAATCACCAATGTTTTCAAATGTTCGACCATTTGGCCTAATAACAGCAAAAGTGACTTATTAGAAAAATGGCAGCCAGATGGCATTAAAGGCCCACACCTTTAATCCTAGCACTTTGGGAGACAGCGGCAGGTGGGTCTCTGTGAGTTCGAGGCCAGTCTGTGCTACAGAACAAAATCTAGGACAATCAAGACAGAGAAACGTTGTCTAGATCTGCCCGCCCCCATGGAAGATCTAGAAAGACGTTCAGCAACTAAAGGGTAAGCTTTGTAGGTGTAAGGACTGGAGCTCAATCCCTAGAACACACATGAAAGCACGCCGGGCCTGGTGACATGACCTTGTGACAGCAGTGGAGAGGCAGAGACAAAAGACTCACTGGGGCTCTCTAGCTAGCCAGCCCAGCCTACCGGAAACCAGGCCAATGAGAGCATTCTGTCTCAGAAGAAGAGAGATATGCTAACTTGGCTGTCCCCTGACTTCTGCCTGTATGCGTGTGTGCCCTGGAACATACTTACATACACATGGGTCTGTATGCACGCAAACACACACAGGCATATACACATGAAGTTGCCTCATGTGCTCGGTGCTGTTACTCCCATTTTCATGCATGAGGAAATGCGAACAGTGAACTTCATGCGCTTGGAGCAGCAGAGCTGCAGGTGGGTCCTGCAGGTGGCCTGGCTCCCACATCTGGGTGGAACCGGGTCTCCGCCCAAAGGCTTCTCTCCTGAGCCATCCTCTCATGCCTGCTCCCAGCCAGTGTGAGGCCATGGCTCTGTTACATGGAAAATATCTGCTCCGTGCTAGAGTTGGAGCGTCATCCCTGTGGTCTGTGGAATAGACTCTGCCCAGCCGCCTGGGCTAGTTCCTTTTCTCATTGCTGTGACAACACACCTGACCAAAGCAACTTAACGAAGAAAGAGCTTACGTGGCTCCCAGTTTCAGGGCAGAGTCAAAGCGGTGGCCCGTTCGCACTGCAGTCAGGAGGCTGGTGCTCAGCCTGCCTCCTCATTTTTTTATTCACTCCAGCAAACCAGCCCTTGGAATAGCCACTGCCCACAAATAGGGTAGACTTTTCCCACTTCAGTTAACTTACTCTAGAACTTCCTAACAGACATACCCAGAGGTGTGTTTTTGTCATAATTCTAAATCTTAACCAAGTTCACAATCAAGATTAACCACGCACCTCCAAATTAGGAATGCATGTTCTCGCCCTGTCTAATGCTTATTTATTTATAGTTTTCCAAGACTGTTTCATTGTGTAGCCCTGGCTGTTCTGGGCTCACTTTGTAGAACAGGCTGGCCTCGAACTTATAGAGATCCACCCGCCTCTGCCTCCCCACGTGCTGGGATTACAGGCGTGCATCACTGCTTCCAGCTGCCCATCTTATTTATGATAAACAAACAACAGCTCATCGTGGTCCCTTGAACCCACAAGGAGGAAAATGAGGAGGCTGGTGCAGGTATCAAGTCAAGGAGGAGACTATGACGCTGATTCCCATCTTTTCCAGGCCACAACTACTGCTCAGTGAACAATGGTGGCTGTACGCACCTCTGCTTGCCCACGCCAGGAAGCAGGACCTGCCGGTGTCCCGATAACACCCTGGGAGTTGACTGCATTGAAAGGAAATGATGACCAGAATGCCTTGCTCCCTCTCCAAGTATTTCACAGCAACACCCTACTTGAAATGACTCGATTCAGACAGAAAGTTGTCCTGCCGTGGAGTGACCAATAGGCCCATGTGTACCGAGCTTGAACCCCCACAACTTCACCTCAATCTTCTAAAACAGTCACTCTTAGCTCAGTAGTGGAAAAATCTCTACATGAGGGCAGGACACAAACCACCCACCCACACACACACACACACACACACACACACACACTAACCCCAGTCTGCAGATAAGATTATAAAGTTCTGGGTAAAAAGCCAAGGGTGGTGATGTATGCCTGTAACCTTGGGAGGTAGAGGCAGGAGGATCAGTTGTTAAAGGCCAATGTTGTCTATGTAGCAGGGTTCAACAGCCTGGATTACATGAGACCCTTTTTCAAAAAAGAAAGAAAATTCAGGGTGAAAAGCATGTGTCCATTCTAGAGCTGTAGAACCGTTTCCTAATCTTAGACTCCTCCATGTTAAGTAGACCCCCACAGACCTAAGCAGGCTACTTCCCTGAGGCATTACAAGCTCAGCTGTTACTCTGAGGTGCCTCAGATCTAGTCAATTTCCCAACAACCCATCCAGGTCCAGCTTAGCCAGGTAATGAGTCATATTTTCTCTCTTGGTACTGGAACCTCTGTCTTTGTGCTCCTATCTACCTACTCTCCTGTTCTATACCTCTACACCCGCCTAAGACTCTGGTTTTAATGCATGCTCTGCCATGTGATCAAAGCCCAACCATATCTAGGAATTCATGACATTTGGTGGATGGTAAAAAAGAAGCCCCTCCCAGATTAAAAAAAAAAATTCTGGTATTTCAACAGTGGCCACTGTTAATCAAGTGGGTAGGTCAAGGAAATGTCCTAGGAGAGGAATTTGAAAATGTGGAGTCAGGATGTTTGAGGATAGGGGATTATTATTTTGATGTGTCTTGAACTGCAGCAAATTCTTCCTCTTTGCCAAAGTACCTGTATTAGCATCCTGTCTATGATGCCATGCGAGTCTTCACCTCCACTCTTAGCACTAGTTCCCAAGTCTTCTCATGGAGAGGCGTCTGGGGCCCAGGCTGGGGTAGGACTTAGAGTAATGGCCCATCACAGTCCCTCACCTTTAGAACTGTACCTTTGTTTCTCCTCTGTGGCCCTTTTTGACTAGATCCTCATCTGAAGACCCAATCGAGGAAGATCTAATTGGGCATTTCTACCAGTGGTTCAGACCCTTATTTGGCCATTGGTATAGTTTCAAGGGACCTACTGCCTTTCATATTTCTGTCTAGAGTTTGTTTCAAAAATATCCCCTGACCATATGCATAGCTACTGTTTTATCTGTCTGTCTATTTATCTATCTCTTTTTTAACTGCTTCCTAGACACTTAAGCATTAGAAATTTTGGATTGAAAGTCAGGAATTAGAATTCAGCACATTGTAGGCTAAGGGCATAGACAAGACTCAGTGAGAACTATCAGGAAGTAATGGATATGGATGGAGAACAGGAAATGGAAACCTCAGGAGGAAATGGGGGGAGGGGCTTAAAGGGAGCTAAGACTAAAAGCCTTAAATAACTTCAGAGGGAAAAAAATGACACATTTTTCAGAAGAATGATTATCCTTAAAGACATAAAAGTACCTGCCTGATGCTTTTCTTAGGGAACAGAGGCCCCTGCCTCCTTTTCTTCTAGCTTCGTCACACTCAGCCTCCAACCCCATCTCTTTCTACCTCCTCTTCAATCTGCTTAGATTGGGCTAGAAACCTAAATTGGGAGGGAGCCTTTACTTAAATAATTGGAATTTAAATCGCAAGGTTTAGGGAACCTATGAATCTTCTGTGCAACCTCATAAAGTAGCCTCAGTTTTGGGGTGTTTGGGGAGGGGGATCATTTTTATGATGCCCTCTCTGTCATGTTCCTCATGATATCCACCTTTTATAACTTTTATTCATTTTACTAGATTTCTTCTAAAATGTTTTACATGGTAAATTCTCAAACTGTGGAAACCACTGAAGGTGCTTTATTAATGGTTCTGCAAATGTATACAAGTGTGGATGATTCCTCGAGTTTACAGCTGTACCAGTATTAGTGCAGAAAATTAAAAAAAAAACCTGTTAAAAATAAAATCAAATTTTGTCTTGTCTTCATTGTTTTGTTCCATGGCAGGGCGTTGCTGTGTGGAGGCCCAGATTTGACCTCACACTCTCAATCCTCTTGCCCCAGCTTCTTGAGAACTGGGTTCAAAAGCATACACTACCACAGTATGTTGGAGCCAGCTCATGATGGAAAAATATACCATTTAGGGGACCCAAGACTTCACCTGAGGAGTGGTCCATTAGCCACATAGTTTATAGAAGAGAATGGATTATAATTGGCTTTGAAATGTATTATATCACAGACCCTAAACCACCCTTATGGGAATTTTTACTTTTTTATTTTTGTTTCTTTTTGCTTGTTTATCTTCTCCCCACTCCTAACCTTCACACCCCCCCCCTTTTTTTTTTTTTACAAGAACTCAAATAGCATACCTACTAGCCTCTAATTCCCAATGTATCTAAGAATGGCTTTGAACTTCTGATCTTTCTGCCTCTGTCTCCTGAGGGTTGGGAATACTCATGTACCATCTCACACCCGACTGAGGTTGGGAATCGAACTGACTATAAGGGCTTCTAGAACCATAGGCAGGCAGTCAACCAACCCAGCTGTATTCCCAGTCTCCACCATTTTCCTTATTTTAGACCAATACATCCTAGCTGCAGGGAACAGAGCTTCCTGCTTCATCTTGGAGCTAAGCTGACCTGCTCTTCTTATCCTCAGAAAGAGGAAGGACACTTTCCTAATGGGGCCAGAGAATAGAGACCTGATTTGCTCCATTCTACCGCTGGGAGGTGCTACTCAGAGTCTCCATAATGGGCTGTGAATGGTCTCTGAGTTGGACTGAAGAACGGGGCCCAGGTGGGGCTAAGTTACTCAGAGCTCAGTGCTCCAGAGCAAGGAGTCCATACCCGAGGTGTCCCTGTGACAAGGTTTCCTTAGCAGTACCAATGAGTACCTACCTTACCGTGAAACTTGTTTGGAGAAAACAGCCTATATAAGAACTAAAGTTCACAGTGTTTTCTTGTGGCCATAAAACCCGCTTCTATCAGGAGGACATGAGGGAAGACACTAGAAAGAGAAGCTTCAGGAATCCATCCCTCCATCAGAATTGGCCTCGGTGTAAGTCTCCAGGATCTATCTTGGACCCTGCAGTGTGGAGCCTGTGGATATACCTATTCTTAGGTCAATATTAGGAACACAGAGCATGGAAGAGGCTAGTGAGTTGCAGTTAGTGTCAACCTCAGCTGAGCCTACCATTTCCAAACACTTTTACCCCATGGCAGGCTGATCTTGGGACAGTAACATACATCCCTGGTCTGGGTTATTGGAATCAGCATGGGCAGTAAGAACTTTGCTCCCGAAAACTTGATATATTCTAATACAATTCGGCTATGCTTTCTTTTTAAAAGAAAACATTTTTATTAATCCTGTAAGAAGTTCATTCACGAATACAATGTATTTTGATCATATTCATTTCCCACTTTCCCCTCCCTATCTCCTCCCAGATCCATTCCCACCCCATCCCAACTTCCTGTTCTCTCTCCTTTCTCTCTTAAAACTTACCCCTGAAGTCCCATTTGTACCGACTTTATATTCTTGGGTGTAGGGACTGCAGTTCCGTCAGGGTCATCCAGGTTTACCATGAGCAGCAGACAAGGAAGACAGAAGAATCAAAAGAGACAGGGCCGGGGACAGGGTGCGGCCAGTTGGTAGAATGGCTGCCACTCATGCATGAAGCCTTGGGTTTGATCACCATAAGCTGGGCATCACAGGCTTCTGTTTTACTGTAAAGCTAGTCTTTTCTTTGGCTTCCCAGACACACCGGCGACCGTCCTGGCCTGTATGATCTAGACTGTAGTCTCAATTTATATATTTATTATTCACAAATAAACTGCATCACTGGATAATTTTTCCATATTGCTATTTTTCCTTTGTTGCTTTCCCTTTTCTCTACGGCACTGTCCCAGTGGTGACAGACATTCCTGAAGGCTTGCGCATCAAGCAAGGGGACATTTATAACTTACTATTTTTGTGTATGTGAGTGAACACATATGTGCAGGTGCTCAGGCACATACCTGACTCTACACATGGAGGCCAGCCAATAGCTTCCAGTGCTATTCCTCAGGTGCGGTTCACTTTCTTTTCTTTTTTTAAGACAGGGTCTCCCAGTGACCTGAGACTCATCAAATGGGCGGGGCCAGTTGACCAGCGATCCCCAAGGATTCTCCTGTTTCCGTCTTCCAAGCACATGCCACCGTGGTCAGCTTCCCCCAACCCCACCCCACACACTCCTGTAAGCCCGATTAGCGCGTGTGAAGCCCTGCGTTTGATCCTTAGCTCTTAGCTCTGAATAAAACCAAGAGCGGTGGCTTAGGTCTGTAATCCAAGCCCTCAGGAGGCGGAGGCAGAAGGATCAGAAGTTCAGAAGGTCAGGGCCGTACTTGGCTGCACAGTGAGTTCAAGGTCGGCTACGTGAGACCCTGGAGCCAGGGATCCAACGCGTGGCCTTGTGCATGCCAGGTAAACCACGCTACCAACTGAGTTACACCCCAGCCCTGCCCCCATTCCTTTTCAGAGGCTACCTGAACAAACCCATATAAAGACCACGGTTCTGAAGAGGAGGCTAGGCTCCTTCAGCGGCCAAACGGTCTCTCCATTTCCTCTTTCACCAGGCTGTGGAGCCCAAAGGCTGCAGCCAAAAATCTTAGGGGGCCTAGCAAGAAAGCAGGGCGCCTACAAGGTCTTTGTTAAGATGGCACAGAAATTAAGACGTGGAAGGGCCAGAGAGTTAGACAACGCACCTGAGAATGGCTTCCTGGACGCTTGGCTCTCGGGTGGGTCCCCGATAAGCTTAGAGGGCACCGGCCCTGCCTTCGAAGCCTGAGTGCTTAAATATTGCTGGTTTGCCAAGGCAGTTTCAAATGTGACCACAAGAGGGCGGTCAAAGCCGCTTAATGCGTGAGGCATCACCGGCCCGCCCTTAATTCAAGGCTGATCACTTCCCAAAGCCCTGACCTGGCGGCCTTGTTCTGAAGCTGCTCCACGCCTCGCAGTGTTAAACTACGGAAGGATTTTAAGGCAGACAAACTACATTCAAACCACAACAGGTACATATGGGTCTGGGGTTTTTCCCAAAGTCCTGCCCGGGAAGTCACCTTTAACGGTGAACAAGAATTTGAAGGGAGTTTGCTAGAAACAAAATGGCTTGGCCTGGCAAGTACAGGAGCCTTGGGAGCCTAGCTCCAGATAGACACATTAGCATCTTATAAATGCAACATGTCCTTCAAAGTAGCGCAAATGGGTCAACAGTCCGAAAGAAAAATGGGTTATGGATCTCAAGTGTCACCTAAGAGTACACTCAGGCCCCATTTATTTTCTTGTGGTACTAGGAATTGAACCTGAGGCCTATAGTGCATGCTATAGGCGCCCTACTGCTGAGCTACATTCCTATCCCACATTCTTGGTGTCCTTCGTGTTAGATAGGACCATCATTTGAGGCGAGGTAGTGGGGAGCGCATTTACGAAGATTCTTCAGCTCTTAGAAACTACGGACCAGCTGGTTAAGGTGGTGCACGCCTGTGATCCCAGCAGAGGAAGGTGGAGCTCTGTGAGTTCGAGGCCAGCCTGGTCTACAAAGTAAGTCCAGGACGGCCAAGACTACACAGAGAAACCCTGTCTTGGGGGTTGGGGGTGAGGTGGGGGGCGAGGGAGAAACCTCTAACCTTCTGACTGCTTTGACTGAACACCAGCAAACACATCGACCCTTAGGGGAGATGCCCTGACTCTACCCACTGTGGCCTACTGCTGCTCCAGCTGCCCGTCTCGACAGAACGCAGCTGGAGTGCACAGATGTTTGCGAAGTGGACAGGGAAGCGCGTGAAGGCACCTTACAAATTCTCAGAGGACGTGGGATGGTCAGCTGTTGCCAAGAAGTGGAAGGTGGGCCTAGGCCTCAGCTCAGTCTGTAAGGTGCTTTGTCAATACAGTCATGAGGAGCCGAGTTCGAGTCCCAGAACTCACATAAAATGGCCAGCATGAGCTGGGGGGGTGGGGGGGTGCACACCTTTAATACCAGCACTCAGGGAGGCAGAGGCAGGCGGATCTCTGTGAGTGTGAGGCCAGCCTGGTCTGCAGAGTAAGTTTCAGGGCAGCCAAAGCTATACACACACACACACACACACACACACACACACACACACACACACCCTACACACATGGAAAGGAAAGTCAAAGAAGCCTCTGGAAAACACAGATGCCAACTGAGTCAGAAAAGACAACTGACTTAGAATTCTGCCAGGGTCCTCAAAGAAGTCCTTCCAGGCCATGATCATCTCAAAGGTGTAGGAAGCACAGCTTGAAACTGGGTCAAAGTGCAGGGTGTTCCCGGCTGCAATTCATGAAGGTGAATTTAGAAGACGCTGTCTCATATCCCATTTATTCGGATATTGATCATTCAAGCCCAAGCTACCTGGACACCATGTCTCTGAGGGAAAGACAAGAGACAGAGCTGTCCAGTCCAGAAAATGAGAACCCTAGTGGGCATTTAAATGGGAACATATACCTAGGAGAAAAGAGATTTGGACCAAGATTTTGTTCAATAGAAAAATGCCAGAACTGGGTTTAGAATACCAACCCAGAGCAGCAAGCCTGTCAGGAAGACCACGAACACAGCTGGCCTTGACCACATGGGGAAAGTGTAGGAAGCTCAGACTCCAGGCTGGCTTTCTAACTGGTCCTATGGCTACACCAACGGCGGACTCTGCCATCCCTGCTCTAAGGAGCAGAGTATCCGGGGTGCGCTCTCTGCAGAAATAAGCACAAGCACACAATCAGACAATGTTAAGTGTCAGGAGGGAGCGGCGTGAGAGAGAACAGTAGGCAAGCTCAGGAAATCTCAGCCTCTCGTTGTGTCTCCCGAAAACACGAATCCCTACATAACCAATTCTAACGAAAAAATTTGTGGAGAGAAAAGGGGATATTTGGAATTTGTGTGTGTGCGCGTGCGCACAAGTGGGCGGGGTGCGTGTGTGTGAGAGGCTGACGTCAGCTATTTTCCTCAGTCACCCTTCCACCTTATTTGATGTTCAATGACAGGGCTCTCATTGAGCCTGCCATGGAGTCGTCTAGTCTAGCTTGTCGGCCAGAGCGGTCTGCCTATGTCCACCCCGCCTAGCACTCAGGTACACGCTACCATCCTCAGCTTTTTTTTTTTTTTAAATGCACTGGAGTGAGGGTGTCAGAACCCCTGGAGTTACAGACAGTTGTGAGCTGCCGTGTGAGTGCTGGGAATTGAACCTGGGTCCTCTGGAAGAGCAGCCAGTGCTCTTAGCCTCTGAGCCATCTCTCCAGCCCCACATGTTCAGCTTTTTAGATGGACACTGGGGTAACTGAACTCAGGCCTTTATGCTTGCTCAGCAAGTGCTCCTGAGCACTACCACGCATGCTCTGGCCCTAATCTCTGTTTTACTCACACAGTACCCGAGCCCAGAGTCGCCTATGAAGACCTCATGTCACCGGTGTGCTGGGGTTCCAGGTTCTATCTGTCTGATAGTTTCCGCTTTGTTGTGACTGGTTCCATACCAAACCCATTTCCCAGGGACAGCTGTAGTTTAGATGATTTCACTCTCGCAAACAGCAGCCTTAGAAAGAAGTTAAAAACTGAGTGAACATGAAAGGGAGATGGAATCACCTTTAGTGGCATTGGAGAATGCCCAAGACAGAGAAATAAATGAGTAAGGAAGTCACAGAATAGTGTCTGTTTTGTGACCTATTTTTGTACAACCAAAGATATAAAAATATACATATATGTATATATATGAGTGTGTGTGTCCTCTCATGGGAAGGCAATGGTGATGGTAAGAGTGACAAGGCTATGAGTTTCCATTGTCTAGTGCCTCCTGGAACCAGCATGTTCTGGCATGAGCACACAAGGCCCTTACAATGGAGACCATGTCTAGCTGAGAGTGAGGTAGGGAAGGATCTCCCCAACACTTCCAGTTACAGAACTTTGAGAGCGGGAAGTTTCTGCGTTCCCCTCCTTGGCTGCAGCGGGTGCTGGGTAGTTGCACACTCCAGGAGAAGCACCTGAGGGAAGGGAGGCGCGCACAGACCCGCACAGGCACACGCCTGAGGGGGGCCAACTTGTTCTGGGCCTCCCCGGGCTCTCGCCAGGCTGACCGTCAGCCCAGCTGGAGCTGCTGCTCTGAGACTGGCCCTGTCCGCTCACCCTGACTACAGGGCCGAGCCAAGCCTGGCTGTTGCGGGCCATGCAGCAGTTCCTTTCTGGGGGTGATGAAAGTGCCGAAGAGGAAGCTGCGGTGACCGGGCTGATGAGAGTGTAGGGTGGGCCCCTTGCCCTTTGCCCTCTGGAGATGGGATGTTCCCAGACACCCGTAGGAATGGCTCAGCAGGACAGCTGATGCTCTGCTGTGCCCACTGTGGGTTCGGGACCACCCGGCGGCAGCTTGGCTTCTAATCTGCGCTGTGTACTCTGGCCGGCTCAGGGTCTGCTCTCTGTCTTGTCATTGCTGTATGACAGGGAGGGGCGTGCCATGCTAACGTACTTAGGTCCTTTAACGAAGCAGGTGGCTATTTACGGCAGTTCCTGCTTCCCCAGAAGTAGGCCCCTTTGCCGCCGGGGTTTTCCACCCTGCCCTTCGTGAGCACGCCTAGAAGACAAGTGCTCGGCTCTACTCTGCTGCGTGACCATCTTGGCCTACACTCAAAGCCCCCGGCTTGCACACAGCCCCAGCAGCTCTTTGCCTCGGACAGGAGGCAGGGATGAGGAACAGGGGCTGGCAAAAGGCCAGAAAAGCTGCCTGTTTAATACAGCCCTTTCTGTGTGAAGTAGTTCTGTGTGTGTGTGTGTGTGTGTATATGTGTACAGGAATACTTACACACATGTGCATACAGGTTCTCGTGAGCATCTGTGGACACAGCTGCACATGTGTGCACAATGCGAAGCCCTGAGAAGCTCTGGTGTCATTCCCACAAGCTCCATCTATCTTTTTCTTTTCACTTGTACGTTTGTGTTTGTGAGGCCTGCCGAGGCTTGAGGTTGGTGTCAGGGCTCATCCTTCCACCTTATCCTCTGAGGCGGGGTCTCTCAATCAGGCCCAGAGCTTGTCTGTGTGGCCAGTCTAACTAATCAACTTGCCCCAGGAGGCCCCGTCTCTGCCTTCTGGGCAGAATTACAGGCTGGCTGTCATGCCATCTGGCATTTATGTGACTTCTGGGGGTCTGAACTTTGTCCCCGATGCGTTTGGAAGTTGCTCTCTCTTGGTGACCCCCGATTCAAAGAGACAGCAGTGACACACCCAGCTCAAAACTGCAGACAAACCCACCTTGCAAGGTGTGGGGTCAGTCCCTTTCAGAAGAACAGAGGCCGCTCAGTAGACAGAACCTGAGGAACCTGTCCTGGGCTGAGTCTAGAAAAACGTCACACGGCTGCATTCTCTCGGGTTAGTGTGGCTCTCTGGGTCTCAGGATTTGAAACGAACTCTTCCTAAATCTGTATGTCTGAGGCCCTGTCCGAAGAAGCTTCCTTCCTTGGACCCTTGTCATGTGGCTGTCTGGCCTCACAAGGCTATTCTGGCTGATGTGCCCTGAGGCAGAAGAAAAGCAGTGGGAAGCCTGGCTGACCTCCAAGGGCAGGGCTGTGCACCCCCAGGGGCTCCCCCTCTCCCTGTCCCTTTCCTCTCAAGCTATTCTCCTTCGTGTGTCCTAAAAAAACTTGTATCCTCCCTTTTTGTGGCGTGCGCACTCGCATCTGTGTGTAGTATTTTCACACACACAGATGCAGACATCTGTGTGCATGTGGGAGGGCCAGAGGAGGGTGCTAGTGTCCTCCTCTCCCACTCTGTGCTTATTACCTCGAGATGAGGTCTCTCAAGAAAGAGTTTATCACAGCAAAGTCCCAGCATCCTTCTGGTTCTTCCTCCCACGGTGCTGGGGTTACAAGCGCAGGCAGGCTCAGACAGGCTTTTAAAGTGGATTTGAACTCAGGTCCTTATGGTTAGTCAGCAGGTACTCTTACCTACCGGGTCCTTGGTTTTGGCTTTTTTTTTTCCTTTTTTTTTTTTTTTTTTTTAAGAGACAAGATCTGATGGCTAGGCTGACCTCCGAGTCATGGCCTGCCTCAAACTCCTGAGTACTGGGACTCGAGGCGTGAGTTGCGACAACCCGCTCCTCAGTTTTTAATGCGAAAAGGTCACGGCAGAGACTTCCCAAGCTCAGCTTAGCTTGTTCTCTGCAGTGAAAGGACTGTTTGTGGCTCGGGAGGAATGTGGCAATGGGTTCCTCGGCGCTTTCCGCTGGGCCTCTGTTCCATTCGAGTGGATGTGTTACCCAACAGGTGGTCTTGATGGGAAGTGAGCGTGGACTTCTGGCGCCACCTCAGCCTCTGGCTGCTCCCTGGACAGTGACTGTGCTTCTGGGCTCAGAGAGCATAAACGAAGGGGCTGAGGGACACCCAGGCTTTGGTTTCAGCTGAAAGGAAGCCCAAAAGATAAGTCATCCATGGAAATCTGGGGTCTCCGGAGGGCTTTGGGCCCATGGGGTTGGCCGACAACGACACAGCCTGCTGTGGACTACTTTATAGTTCGCACCACTCTTGTTCTCTTTCTGGGTAGCTAAGGCTGATCTTGAACTTCCCTGAACTTGAACTTCTTCCAGGTGCTAAGATTTCAAGTGTAAACCGCCAGGCCCAGTTGTATGGTGCTGCATGTAGAATATTACCCCTCCCCCAACATACAAACACACACCAACTGAAGCCCCTCACCCAGGCACACAAGGAGCGCACTCTACCAGCCATCGTGTATGTACCCGTGTGAAACATTAGGATTACAGTTGTTTCCAACTTTTTTGACACTGGGACATGTGTCATCTACAAAGTCCATTCTTCAGGGCTGTACGATCAAGTCACTATAAAATGAAAAAAAAAAAAAAAAAAAAAGTAAAAGCAAAGACAAAAACCCGTAATGTTTGAACTACATTTGTAATTTTGTGTTGGGCCACGTTGATAGCTAGCTGTCCTCATGAAAAAAGAAACAAAACAAAACGAAAACAAAAACATAGTCCAATGAGATGCAAACCTGTGCTAGGTTGGAAAGAATGAGAACAGTGGAGAGGTGTGACTTCCTGTGCCTGCTGGGAGGCTCACGGCACTGGCCACATGCCCCTTCGGTGAGGGGACATGCCAGCCTGCCCCAAGGACTTATTAAACAGCCTTCACCAACTGCAGAGCAGGGGCCCTCTTAAGAATGTCTAGTCAGCTGGGACATGGTAGCCCACACCTTTAATCCCATTGCCCAGGAGGCAGAGGCTGGTGGATCTCTGTGAGTTCCAGGCCAGCCTGGTCTACAGAGTGAGTTCCAGGACAGCCAGGGATACACAGAGAAGCCCTGTCTCCAAAACAAACAAACAAACAAAACAAACAAACTCTCAACCCCCTCCAAAGGAATGTCTACATCCAGGTTTTCTCTCAAGTGAGGAAATCTAAATGTTCGTGTGTGTGTGTGTGTGTGTGTGTGTGTGTGTGTGTGTGTGTGTGTG
>NW_026587556.1:3432500-3456292 GCF_907164565.1 Psammomys obesus
GTGTGTGTGTGTGTGTGTGTGTGTGTGTGTGTGTGTGTGTGTGTGTGTAATGAAAACAGAAGGAAGATTATGAAGGGCCTGTGAGAAGGCCTAGTGGGTAAAAGTGCTTCTCACCAAGCTTGAAAACCTAAGTTCGATCCCCAGGTCCCAGATAGTGGAAGGAGATGATGATCTCACACAAGGGCTATGGCATGTGCACACACACAGAGAGTAAATAAATGTAAAAGCAAACAAACAAAGCTGCCTCACCCCCAACAAAAACCCAAGATGGGCATTGCCTCAGGAACACCACCTCAGGCTGAGCTCTGGCCTCCACAGTCTACACACGTACACAAGCAGCTGCACACACGTGAACACACAGTGAACGAGTTAATAAAATGTCACAGAAAAGGAGGGACAGTGAGTGGGGAGGACAGAGACAAGGGGAGGGCAGAAGAACAAGAGAAGTTTGTGGGGGAAGTAATCAGAATCTAGATCTTAGCTACCCAAGGGGGAGCAGCCTGAGGAGTGAGGGATGGATTAGGGAGCAGGGGGCATAGACATGAGCCAGCGTGATGACATATATGTGTAAAAATGTCACAATGGAGCCCATCAGCTGCCTCTGGGTCCTCTTCCAGCCTTGCTCCCCCTACCCCCAGTGTTGCTTAGCTGGGACACACACCAGCCTCAGGACATGTACCATGAAGGAGAGTTAGAAAGACTTAGAAAACCAAACGAGAAAAATCTGGATTGAATGAGGTGCACACTGGCACCCCCAGTCCCTGGAGGCTGATTGGGAGCTGTAGGTCAGCTTGAGCGACATAGTGAGTTCTGGGTCACCAAGATACAGAGTGGGACTTGTCTAAAAATAATTACTAATTAACTAGTTAATTCAAAAGGCTGGGGATCCACCGGAAGGTACATCTGTAAGACGCATCCGTGATTGCAAAATGGCCAGTTGGATGGCTCCAGGTCAAGACACTGCCAGGTCTCTGCCCCTGACAGTGAAACAATTGCTGCAACACTTTCAGAGGAAACCGAGTGAGGGTTTGGTTTCCACAGAGACTGTGCAACTTCCTCTCAGGGCACTCAGAATTGAGCATGCCCTTTCGACACGGGCAGACCGGTAACACCGGAGGATGTCATCACGCTGCGACACACACATCTCCAGGCACCTGGGAGAAAACCCAAAGCAATACAGAAAAATCAAAATTCTTCAGGTCATCAAGGCTGTCAGGCTGCCTCCAGTCAGGTGTTCAAACACAGGGAATCAGGAGTGGAGGCCAGGTGTGTGACTCAAGCTGAGGCTTTTGTCCACACACACTGCGGCGTAGAGAGCTCTCTGAGCCAATGCACCTTGGTTTATAGCCCGGCCTCTGCCTAACTCCCTGGTGGATTGAATGAGGTTCCACATCTGTAAAGTGGGCGTTATAATTGTATCCTTACCAGATACTGTGGCTGTGACGATGAAGAATCCAGAGCACCACGTGCCCAGCACACGGGGAAGCCCTCACCCCCTACCCCGCTTTTGCCAGCCACTTTGTTTCTACTCCATGAGACTGTACCCCGAGAGGCTCTGCCCAGCAGCAGATCGAAACAGATGCTGAGACCCACAGGCAAATGTCAGGCAGAGCTCAGGGAGTCTTGTGAAATGTGGGGAAGGGGACAAGAATTCACAAGAAGCTCAACAGGGTCAACTAACCTAGACCCACAGGGGCTCACGAAGACTGAACCAAAGACCATGTATGAACTGGACCTAGGCTTCCCACACATACGAAGCTGACGGGTAGCTTGGTTTTCAGTGGGTCTCCTAGCAGATGGAGTCTCTCATATGGACTCCGTTGCCAGCTTTTAGATCATTTTGCCCTAGCTGGGATGACTTGTCTGGCTTCAGCGGAAGAGATGTATGCTTAGTCCTGATCAGACCTGATGTGTTGGGGCAGGTTGGTGGGAGGAGCTCCCTTTTCTGAGGAGAGGGGAAGGGGGAATGGGGAAAGAGGATAGGACTGGAGGAGAGGAGGGAGGGAGCTACAATTGGGATGTAAAATGAATAAATAGATGGATAGATAGATAGATAGATAGATAGATAGATAGATAGATAGATAGATAGAACTGCATCCACAGTAGCTGTTTTTCTTACTGGGAACTGAACCCAGGGCCTCATGCCTGCTAGGTAAGCCCTTTACCTCTGAGCTACAGCTCCAGAACCCTTTTCACTTTTTAATTTGCGACAAGGTATCATTGTTTCCCTGGGCTGGCTTTGAACTTGCAATTCTCCAGCCTCTGCCTCCCAAGTGGCTGGGATGACAGGCTTAATTTAACACTAGCACAGACGTAAGCTTCCTTTGAAAAAGAAGATAACCTCACTGAAAAACTGCAAAGATGTTTGTGTGAGGGCTGGAGAGATGCTCAGCAGTTAGGAGCACCGGCTGACCTTCCAGAGGATGGGGTTTGATTCCTAGCACCCACATGGCAGCTAACAGCTGTGTGTAACTCCATTTCCAAGGGACTCTGACTTTTGTTGGTTCCGAACGCACCAGCTACACACCTGATGGAAAGACATACATGCAGGCAAACATTTATACACATTAAGTTAAAAAGGTTTGCATGAACTCCAAATAGTCTTCCAATTGGCTGATGGTTGGTTATTCCTCATATTTGCTTTCTCTGTATACTTTCTTGGTTTGTAAACAGTGATGTCACTATTCTGGTTGAAACATCCCAGCATCTGACTTCAGGGGCTTGATTTTTTATCTCTGAGAACAGGAGCCTCTCTCACACAACCACAAAGCTACGCTCAGATGCAACAAATGCAGCATTAACTAGTCTGTGATCTGATAGTCAGCCTACACTCAAACATTCCCAGGTACCCCAATCATCTTAAACAAGAATTATCTCCCCTCCCCCTTCAATTCAGACACCAATCCATGCCATAAGTGGCCATTAATGTAGAATAGATCTTCAGTCTTTGTCTTTCACATCTATCTATCTATCTATCTATCTATCTATCTATCTATCTATCTATTTTTGTCAGTATTTTGCTGTGTAGCCCAAGCTGGATTCAAACTCTCAATCCTCCTGCCTCCTCCTCCTGAGTGTGGGTTTTGGGTGTGCAGGATGAGCCCAGCATCACACGTCATTTCTGAAGAACGCGCTCGGTAGAATGCGCCTCACATGGGCTTGCCTAATTTGTCTCTCGTGATTAGGTTCAGATTAACTTCAGGCACAGTTGCTACATAAATAATGTGTTCTCAGGGGGTCATGCTGGGAGGCGCATGATGTTCTATCTAACCTTTGGGAAGATTCTTTGAGACTGTAAATGTCCTGTCTATCTCAGACTGGCCCCCAGTGGATTCTAGAACAGATTGGAAGACTATACAATCCATCACACAAATACCCTTTGTAGACCGGGAAGCATTCAGCAAACCCTCTGAGAGCTTCGTCCTTTGCCAGTCTGCCTCCCTGCACTCAGGACCCCAGGGGCCCCTCATGCCCCTTCCTTGCTTTCAGAAATTCACATGGAACAGGGCTCCACAAATGCTCTGCAGACCAAAGTGAACACGAAGAGTGTAAACCCAGGTCCTGTAGTCTCCTCGGGGCAAATGCTGTAACAGTGGGCTTTCAGAAAGATTTCCTTTCTGGGTAGTTGGGATGGGGCCTCCAAGAACACAAACGGGCTTTTCTGTCCAGTGAGGAGTTTCTCGGAAAGAACTCTGAATGGCTATATATGTAAAGAGGAAGAGAGAGGAGAAAGGAGAAGGGGGGAGGCAGGATGAAGGAGAGATGAGGAAGGAAGAACTTAATTTGAATATGCCTCTGTCGTTCACCCAGTCTATTTCATTCTGTGTCTACATGTGTCCCTGGAGGTCCAAGTGCTGGAGACTTAATCTCCGGTGCAAACGTTGAGGAGTGGGCACCTCTGAGGGATGATTAGGCTCAGCCTGTCCTGAGAGGATTGATGTCATTACTGCAGCAGTAGGTTGAGTCATCACAGAAATGGGACCCAGATAAAAGGATGCATCTGTTCGCCCTGTTCCTCTAGTTTATGGTGTGCTCTGTCTGGTCCCTCTGCCCGCAAGGTGGTTCTCACCACACCAGGCCTGGTGGCGCGTGACTGGAATCCCAGCACGGGGGGAAGCAGAGGGAAGTGTGTCACAAGGTTGACTCCAGCAGGGTTTAGATGGTGAGGGCCAGGCCAGGACAGGCCAGACTAGGGCTGCATAGGGAGATTCTGTCTAAAAACAGCGGAGTGGGGTAGGAAACTGGGGAGGTGTTGGCTTGGTAGCTAAACACACTTGCTATTTAAGTGTGAGCACCAGACCTTGGTGCTCCACAACCCAAGTAAATGCTGAGCTGGCATGGCAGCTCACCAGTCATCCCAACCCTCAGAAGGCTCTCTGGAGCAAGCTGCCTGGTTAAACTAGCTCTATAGCTGTATCACTGAGACTGCTCAGCTGAGATATTTAGCCTCGGTGAATAAATCGGGGAGCAACTGAAGAAGACTCCATGTCAGCCTCCGGCCTCCACACGCACAGCACACATGCACATCCACACATTGTGAACACAGGTACACACACTCAGAGACAAAACTCACATGCACATATACGAACAAAACAAAACAATACTCAAGAATGTGCTTACTGGATATGGCCTTCCACCTGAAACTTTCCGGCTTCCAGAACTGTGAGAAAATTAGTGTGTTCTTCAAAAACACCCAGTCTCACCAGGCACTGGTGGTGCACTCCTTTAATATCAGCACTTAGGAGGCAGAGGCAGGAGGATCTCTGAGTTCAAGGCCAGCCTGGTCTACAAAGCGAGTTCCAGGACAGCCAAGGCTACACAGAGAAACCCTGTCTGGAAAAACAAACAAACAACAACAGCAGAACCCTACCCAGCCTCAAGTAATCTGTGACAGCATCATTAAGAGGGCTGAGATAGTGTTTGTGTTAATATAGTGTAAAAGTTACCCTCCCACCAATATGTTCCTCCTTATAAAAAAAGAAAAATATGGGGTGAAGGTGAATTCACTCATTTCTTCAATATTTATGACCTTAATGTTGCCGCTCTACTGTAGGAGCCACAGCTATGGTGGCGAGGAAAAGAAATCCCAATTCTCTCAGAACATAAATCTTAGGGAGCGCTGGCAGGCGAAAATCACCATATGAGTGAGTATATATGTCCGCTCTCGTGTGTAAGAACATTTATCAGAAAGCTGCAAATGAAGGGGGCGCAGGGGAGAAACACTAGATTCACAGGTGGAGTGAGAATGGATCCTTCAGATACAGTCAGTTGAAACAGTGGTGGAGCATAAAGTCGGTGGCACAATATCATGTGTGGAACATAGAGACACGCCCAGGGCTGCTATCCTTGCATACTTGGTGCATGTTTGTTTGCACACAGAACTAGTAAAGTCTAAATGTGATAATGTGCAAATGAGGGTGGCGATGTGGGAGGGGAAAAAGCAAGGGAACAAAAGAAGGACTTTGTGCGCACGGGTGACAGGGAACCCAGGACTGAGGTGTAGCGTGGCATCCTTGAATGCACCTGAGGCCCAAACTGCTTCTTCCTTCTCACCAGCCTCAAAGGCCGTACTCCTTTCTATGCCCACAAAGCTATCTCAGGGCAGCACAGCCTGGAACCTGCCGTTGCAAGAAGCAGAGAGTGAGCATGGAGGCAAGAGGGCACAGAGCCCCACCAGACTGCAGGCACCTCCCTTTGGCCACCCAGGCCCAGCTCACATTCCAGCTTCTGGTAGGTACATGATCTTTGAGCAAGCTGCCTTATCTCTCTCTGAGGCTCGAGTTTCCCACTAGGGCAATGGGAACACTGCAGGAGGTGACCCTGTGGATTCAGTAAGCAAGCCCAGGCAAGCCCTCAGCACAGGCCCACCGGTGTGCTCTTGGAAATCCTCACCTATCCGCACAATCCTAACAGGACTACCAAACTACAGCATCTTTACCTGTTTGAGACACATGCCTGGGCTGAATGATGCCTGCTCCTTTCACTTTCCAGACCCAGCAAAGGCACCAATGGACTAGGCTGAGATGTGCTAACACAAACCTCATGCCATAGTTTCTCCACATGATGTAAACCTATACGTATCTGGGAAGAATCTCAGCTGAAGAATTGCCTTCATCAGACTGGCCTGTGGGAAAGCCTGTAGGGTATTTGCTTAATTGCTAATTGGTGCACGAGGGCCCTACCTACTATGGGTTGAGCCGTTCCTGGACAGGTGGGCCTGGCCTCTACAAGAAGAGAGCTGAGGGAGCCAGGCAGAGCAAACCAGCAAGCAGTGTCCCTTCGTGGTCTCTGTTTCATCTCCTGCCTCCAGGATCCTGTCTGTCTTGAGCTCCTGTCCTGGATTCCCCTGATGATGGACAGTAACCTGTGCGTTGAAATTACCGCTTTCCAGCCCAGTTGCTTCTGGTAATGTTTATCGAAGCAACAGAAACCTAACTAGGACATTCCACCGGGGCGTATCTCTGTGTTAAGAACAGGAAACCAAACCCTTCCCTGTCCTTCTCCTCATGGGAAGCTCTTGAATTTCTTGTGACTATTTTCCAATGCGCTGCATTCACGATAGCGTCTGTGTTCTAGAAACCGGGCACTGGAAATGTAGAGATGGTTCTGTCACAGCGCTGGGAAGAGGGTGGGCGCTTACATGAGCGTGTGTGTGCATAGCTTTGCAGTGCACACAAGATGTACACACATTTTTGCGTGCATGTGATCTCATTGTTAGGTGGGTTCTGAGTTCCTTTCTTTGACTTTCACTTCATGGCTCCTTGCTCAGCCCTCAGCCGGGTCCAGCTCGTACACTTTGGCAGGAATTAGGAGCGCAGTTTTGAAATAGATCCTTATCAGATGGCATCAAGTATCAGGTGGCAATAATAACAGGACAAGCCGGAGTTTCTCTGGGACGAAGGGTGGGACAGCTCTCTGGTTAAGATTACAGAGCCACTCAGACTGCCCCACCCTCCGTGAGGTGGGGAAAGGAGGGAAGAACTGGCCGAGGGAGAAGTTGTTGCTCAGCTGGGTGCAGCCGGTGACCCCATTTCTACCCCCAGTCACTCAGGCCAACAGGATTCATCTGGGCCTTCTTCCTTGGAGATCTGCACAGGACCCCATTTTTGGGAACCTCTTGGGGTCAATAGCTACTGGATTTCTCATTCTTCCAGGCTGTAACCTACAGCCTTGCCCTAAGAAGCTGTTCATTATTTTAGAAACAGAACCAAGGACTGAGGATATTTAATGAAAATTTACTACAAAAAAAAAAAAAATAGCTGTCAAGTGTTTGAAGTTGAGCCAACTGAAATGAATGCAGATGGGAGTGTAGCTCAGTGGTAGGACACTTGCCTTGTATGCTCAAAGCCCTGGGATTGCTCTGAGGATGTGCTTTCCAAATTCATGGACCTGTGCACACTGCGTATATGGCAAGAATGCTTGTTTCTGTAACACCTCCCTTTGCTTGAACTTGGTTTGAGCTTACATTTACATTCAGACACCACCACCCACATGGTTTAACACCAGAGCCTCAGTCTCACAATCTGGAGGCTCACAGTCTGAAGGCTCACAGTTTAGAGGATAGAACACTAAGGTCAAAGTATGGGCTGTGGCAGGTGCTGAGGCTGTAAGAGAATCTGCCACAGGCCTTTGCTTTCAGCTCTCTCTGCTGTTCCATGGCTGTGGTTGCATCACTGGGGCAATCCCTGTCTTCATCCCCACACAGCACTCTCCCTGTGTGCCTGTCTGGAAAAGCGCCCTCCCTAATGACCTCATTTTGATGGCATCTGTAAAGATCCTGTCATTACATTTTGGACTGGGAGGTAGGACCCCAAGAGTAACAGAAATCAACTCTTATGATCTAGTAACCCTGGTTTCAAGACCTTAAGAAAGTAAGTGAACCTTGCAGAATCATGGTGTCTTCAGCCATGAAAGGGGGCACTTTAAAAAAATCCCTACCATGAAGGCTTTTTCCTCAGTACTCATTATCAAATTAGATACGGCTCACTACACAGGCTAGTTGCTATGGTTTGGGCTATAAGAGATGGACAGCTCTCCACCCATGACCGTGTGTGTGTATGTGTGCATGCACAGTGTCTAGTGTGTGGATGCATGGAAAGTGGTATATGTATGTGTGGACAGTGTATGTGTCATGTGTGGGGAGTATGTGTCTGTGTGTGTGTGTGTCGAGTGTGTGTGTCGAGTATGTGTCTAATATACACATATGACATACATATATAAACCTACAGTTTTCTGGATAGAGAAAAATGGTCATACAACATGGAATGCATTAGATAGCACTGAATGGTACCTTTGAAAATGGTTCGTTGTGTCAGAAAAGGTTCAGTGGAGAGAAGGGAGGAGGGATGGAAGAGAGGGAGGAGGTACGCTAAATAGGACTTGTCAGCTTCCTTGAGTTTGGAAACAAGAACCATGCGACCATTTGGAATGGAACAGTCTGAATACACAAACATAGACTGTCCTCTGAGGTCTGGAAGCTCTGTCATTTCCTTTCCGCCAGCAGCAGCCTCTGATATGAAGTCATAAGCTATGGCACCAATGCTAGGTGTTTGGCTTAAGGTAACAGCCCCTCCAGTGCTGACCTGGGCAGGCATCTCCAGAACAGAGTTCTCTGTTTCCATGGAAGACAGGCAGCCCCAGATTTTGGTAACTACCTCAGGGCTCAGGGCATCCCAAGCCCAGGGTGGAAGAGTCTGAACAGGTCTAGGCTACAAGTTCAAGAGCATGTAGACGGACACCTTTCTGGAAGCTCTTGACATGCAAGCCATATTTTCCTAGTTCTGGGCGAGATTAAGATACACTGATAAACAGAGGTAGGAGTTGTGACTCAGCTGATAGAATGCTTGCCTAGTATACAAAAAGCCCTGGATTCAGTTTCCTGCATTAGAGGTTTAGTGGCACATGTCTGTATTCTCAACATCCAGGAGGTAAAGGCAGGAGGATCAGAAATTCAAGATCATCTTTGATTACATAGCAAGTTTGAGGCCAGTCTGGGATATGTGAGATCTTGTCTCAAAAACAAATGAAGTAGGCAGTGTGGTACCTGTGACCCAGCATTCCAGGTACTGAGGTAGGAGGCCAGTCGCAAGTTCAAGTCTAGCTTTTTTACATAGCAAGACTGTCTCAAGAGTCAAAAGGCAATAATCGAACAGACAAAAGCCCCAGCATGGATGAAGACTGAGTGGCAGGTAAGGTGCACAGGAGGCTAGTTTCCAGCCTCTAGAAGAGTGACAGCACATGCCCATTGGTGCTACTGTTATTTTTTGCTTTCAAGTGCAGCCTAGCTGGTAAGTCTGCAGCACTCACTGCTCAGAAACGCCCACGGCTGGCTGTCCAGCTGATGTCTCAAGGCTGGCTCTCCCAGGCCCATCACGAGTGACAACCCATGCTTCTTAATCAGACTATCAAGTGATCCTGTCAGCATCGCTGCCCTGGCTTTACTGCATATCACTCCACTGAGGCTCACTCCGAGCTTCCTGCCCATCCTTGGCTCTTTTCCAAAGGCCTGAGCAATTTCCTGTGCTGAAGGCCCAGCCTCCTTATCGTGAGAGCCATAAGTTTAGAAAGTCTGAGCCCAGTTTCACAGTGTTTCTTCCAGGCTCTTTGCACCCACAGCTTGGCTGAGTACTATAGCAATAGGGACCTGCATTAGATAAGAGCCCAAGCCCAGGCCTTGACTCTGCCTTTACCCCCGAGTAGGTGTGTGTCTCTGTAAAAGTCAGCCAACATCCCTGGGCTTCCATTTCTGTATCTGTAGATCAGAGAGCATGGACAGGAGGCCAGACAAGGAAGGAAAACCCTGGCCTTGGAGTAGGCTGGAGCAACATTCAAATCTGAACTAACTCTGCTGCCCACTGGCTCACAACCTGGCTTTTTATTAGGTCTGCCAAAGTCTTTCTGCCCACTGTAAGATAGGGCCCAACTCATTCATCTCTATTTCCATGGAGGTTTTGAAAAGCATCACGTTAATACATGTGAAACTGTAAACCACACATTAACATAAAATGTTGTCACTTCTGTTACACATTTACTCTACCCCTCCCTGTTATGCTTCTTTTTGGGGGCTGGGGGTGGAGTGACACAGGTAACCCAGGCTGGCCTTGGACTTAGTTTGTAGCTGAGGCTGGCTTTGAATTTTTGATCCTCCTGCTTCTCCCTCCTGGTGTTAGGCTTAGAGGCAAGTACCATCACATTAACTGGGAAAACAAACGGTCATTTATTTTGTGTAGGACTGTGGTACTCTGGGGAGGGGGGGGTTGAACCTATGGCCTTGTATATGCTAGTCAAGTGCTCTACCACTTGCATCTGCAAGTGGTAGTGAGTGAGCTGCATCTCCAGCCACTCCTACTGCATGTGTTTTGATTTAAATTTTTTTCAACCTGGAAAAAGTTGGAGGAATACTACAAACAACATCTAGATACCCTTTCCCAAGATTCACCTGTTATTAACATTGCCTTTCATTTGCTCAAACATTCTCTCCCTCCCTCCCTCCCTCTCTCCCTCATCCTCCCTCCATCTCCTTCTTATCTATTTACCAGCAATTTCCTAAACCCTGTAAAACTAGGCTACAGCTCACAGCTCTCACTGTCAGGCTGAAAGCAAAACAGTGTTTGCCTATGTGCCAGTCAGCACTGGGCCTAACCCAGTAGCCTTTGGGCACAAACACTTTACAGTTTTTTTCTCACAGTCCTGAAATCGAAAAGCCAATGTCAAGGTGTTAACTGCCATGGTTCTGGGTATGGTCCTCTTCCTGACCTGCTCACAGTGCTGTCCTGCTGTGTCCTTACATGGGAGAGAGGATGGAAGGAGGAGAGGAAAAGAAGAAAAAGGGAATAGACAAAGGAGGAAAAGAAGGGGAAGAAAAAAGAAATAAATACACACAAAAAGAGGTGTAAAAGGGGGAGAGATCATTCAAGGACAATTCCATCAGGGCCCCACCCTGTGACCTCATCTAACCCTTTTCCCTCTTAAAGACCTCACCTTCAAATCTGATCACATTGGGAATGGAGTCTTCCTTTCCCAGAATTTTTCAACACACAATTACCATGACGAAATAATAGAATCCAAAACGCACGCAGCCTGCACTCAAACTCTCCAATTGTCCCACAGTCTTCCTCACATACACTTTATTTGGTTATTCTGTCTCTTTGCTCATCTTTCATCCACTTCTGAGCCCTTGAAAGATGATCAGTCCGACACCCTTCTAGAACCTTTCTCCTTTCCATGTGTGTAACTTGTGAGGTGGGACAGTTTTGAAGTCCCTGAGCCAATTCGCTTGCAGAGTGACCCTCGGTATGGCTTGGTCTGTTTGTTTCTAACTAGGTTCTGATTACATCTCTCTGACCAGAATGCAATCTAAGTGTCATGGATACAGTGCAAGAGGAGGCCAGACTTGTGTTTATTGCAGTGCTGGGATCCAGGCTCGTGGCTTGGTCTTAGGGGCTCCTCCACACCTCAATCTGAAGATCTCTCTCTGCCTCCCTTGCCCAATATCCTTCAGGACACTAAACATCCTGTTTTAGTGCCCTTTTACCTGATGACTCTTTGAATGGTCTTTACCTCTCTCAATTGTTCATTAACTTTTATTAACCCAATCGTTCAGCACCTTAAATTTTCATTTTAACTCAGCAGCTTGACAGCTTTCCTAGTTGCATTTTTTTTTTTTCTAAAGCACACAGAGGGGCAACACGCTATTTTTAAGTCTCTCACTTTTTTTCCTAGACAAGGTCTTAGAGCTCATGCCAGCCTCAAGTTCCTCACATAGCGAAAGATACTTTTGAACTTTTGTGTGTGCACGTATGTGAGGGCGGGTATGTAAGAGCCAGAGCACCCCTGTAAACAACTTCCCTGTCAATCCTCGATTTCCACCTTGGTTGAGGCAAGTCTCCAGTCTAATGTTGTGTCGCCATATTACTCAGCGCCTTCACCTCCCATCTCACCGTAGGAGCACTGGGATCAGACACACCGTTTCCCTTCACGAGGCCTCTGGGAATCCAAAGTCAGGTCTTCACATTTGTGAGACAAGCACCTTGTGCACTGAGAAATCTCTCTAGCCCTTGAACTCTTTTGTTCGTTAGTTTGTTTTTAGGATGGCCTCCAACTCACAGAGACCCCCCTGCTCTGCCTCCAGGGTGCTGGGGTCAAAGATGTGCACCACCACACCCCGGTGGTCCTTGAACTCTTGATCTTCCTGCCTTTTCCAGATATGCAGTGCCGTGCATGCCTGGTTTGTCTAAGTCTCGTTATTTCACTGGCTCTGTGCTTCACTGCACACGATGCAGAATGCATTGCAGCTTATTTACTCTTTACTGAGTTCTTGTTCTTGGTGCTGTTGGAAATGCCGACTCCATGAAAGTCTCTGCACTGTCTACCTGCCATCCCCTCCTTTGAGAGACATTCCTGGAAGTGAACGTTCAGTCCTGTTTTCTATGCAGGCAGGCAGGCAGGCAGACTGCTCTCCAGAAATATCACATAGTTCACACCTTCAGTGAATCAGCTGTAAGGGAACAACAGCTCCAACACACATAGAAACAGGCCAGTCCAGATGGCAGGGCATTTTGCAATAGAACTGGCTCAGACGCTTCAGAAATGTTCACATCTCAACAGAGAGACAAATATATGCACCCCCTCACACACTCATGCTTTCATACGCCTGCCACACACAAGACATAGGATTAAATAATTTTTCACATAAGCCAGAACACCAAAGGAAAGGTGTCACATACTCTAGTTTCTCCTTGGCTTCATTTTATTACTTTTTAAGATTGGATGAGGCCAGGGAGATACCTCAGTCTATAAAGTACTTGTTTTGCAAATAAAAAGACCCAAGTTCGGCACACAGAGCCTATGTAATCTAAGCTTGGTGTGGTGGCGCATGCTTAGAAATCCAACTTTAATGGAATTTTATGTAAGAAGTGGGAAATAGTAAGAACTGGAGAGGACAGGAACTCCACAAGGAGAGCAACAGAACAAGAAAATTTGAACACAGGGAACTTCCCAGAGACTCATACTCCAACCAAGGACTATCCGTGGAGATAACCTAGAACCCTGACAATGCAGCCACTTCTGATGAGAACTGATAGACTAAGATCAGAAAGAAGGAGAGGAGGACCTCCCCTATCAGTGGACTTGGGAAGGGGCATGCATGCAGAAAGGGGGGGATACAAAATTAATAAAGTGTAATTAATAATAATAATAATAAAGAAATCCAACTTTAATCCCAGCCATAGGTAGGTGCACACAGGCAGATTCCTGGGGCCTCATCTGCTTGGTTTCAGGAAGATGAAAGACTCTAGCTTATAGGCAAGAACTTGAGGAAAACGCTTGTGGTTGCCCTTTGACCTCAACCTGTATATGAGCCCATGTGCACAAGCACCTGCGTATACACATGTGGCTACACACATGAGCATCACACAATCCAAAAAATGATTTTTTTAAAATTAAAAATAAGAAAAACACTGGTGACAATTTACCAAATGGGCCCTGTGCCTCAATCCTGGATAACGACCTACAATTTGAGAAACACCAGTGTTATGGTTCTGAATTTCTTTCTGAAGACAAGGAAATAATTTTTGACCCTTGTTGAGAACAAAAGAATGAACCCCTATCACCTTCTCCATCCGAGTAACAGGGGTCGCTTTTCCACAGGCCCACCTCACCTTGAACTTCTCTTTATTTTCCTTTTATTTTGCCAGCTTAATAAGTCAATAACTCACTTTGCTTTTCAGAGTGCCTCTGTGTTTTGGTGAGAGCTCGCAGGTGCATTGATTATTGTCACATCTTGGTCATGAAACACATGACAGAAACAATAGAAAGGAGGAAAGACGAATGCACTAATTATTCAGGAGGGTTCAGTTCCTGATTGCTTGGTCCTTACATGCATGAACAGAGCATCACGCCGGAAGAAACATGTGGTGGGAGACAGCTGTTCTCTGGCAGAAAGGAAACAGAGAGATATTAGGAAGGGGCTAATGACAAGCTATTTCCCAAGAACCCATCCCCAGTGACCTGACTTCTCTAACTAGGTCCCTCCTTCAGAAGTTTCCAGAACTTTTCAGAAATAATCCCATGCTGACTTCTATGTCAACTTGATACAAGCTAAAGTCATCTGACAGGAGGAAACCTCAATTCAGAAGATGCTTCCATAAGATTTGGATATATGCAGGCCTGTAGGGCATTTTCTTAACTAATGATTGACCTGATAAGGCCCAGACCAGTGTGAGTGGTGCCATCCCTGGCCTGGTGGTCCTGGGTTCTATAAGAAATCAGCCATGAAGATCAAACCAGTAAGCAGCACCACTCCACAGCCTCTGTATCAGCTCCTGCCTCCAGGTACCTGACATTTGATTTGAGTTCCTGTCCTGACTTCCTTTGATGATGAACAGTGATGAAGCATAAGCCTAATAAACCCTCTCGTCCCTAAGTTGCCTTGTTATGGTGCTTCCTCACAGCAATGATAACCCTAACTAAGACAAACCCCACCAGCGGGGAACCAAGCATTCAACACACAAGCCTGTGGGGACATGTCACACTCAAACCATAATGGGCAAACAATATTGTCTAGTGCAGACGATGACAAGAGGAGTGCCTAGATTTCCCATCTAAGCTAGGTGATTTACATCACATTACTTACACTTTCTGTGTCTCTGGCTCCTGGTCCCTGGAATGCGGACATTAAGAATCTCACAGATTTGTGGTAAGAACTCAAAGAGATGCAGAAAACATTTATAGTCCATTCCAAAACCATGCTTCAGAAAACAACAGCATTTTCGCCGGCACCTTGGCCTTGCTCTATGGGGATGGAGTCTGGGTTTGAATCTGCCACACCAGGGAAAGGGAGTCGATAGGGGTTGTGCTTGCTCTGAGCAGCACCTCAGTCCTCAGGTACCATGTAGCATGTGGCCTGTGGAGAGTGCTGAGAGTAAACAGCTGCTGGGGACAGGAACACTTCACTGACAAAGCTGCTAGTCTCTGGATTGCAACTGTCCTGGCACAAATGAAAATATATTCTAAAGAGGCACTGTGCCCACCCCCCTCCCTTAGGCTAATAATCTATTCAAACAATGAACCCTCAGAAGTCGGAATTTCCCCAGGAATCTCGTGCTTAGATCACCATCCAGAAGAAACTGGGGCTGAGACAGTGGAGGGTCAGTGAGCAACATGATCAGATCTTAACTAGGACTGCTTAAATATTCTCCCTATATTTAAACCTCAAGCTTATGTCTGAACCCCTAAATGGAGCTGGAGGGATAACTGGACCTTTGTTCTTTTCCCCACTGTGACCACATTTGAAAACATCACCTTTCTCTGCTTTTCGCACAGTTGCTTGTCTCTTTAATTGGTTTGAGGAGGATGGGTGGCTGGGCCTAGGTGGTTGCGGCTGCCAAGACCCAGGATTTGACCCTGACAATTTCAGTAACAAGATTAAGGGGAAGTAAAGATGTGTTCTGTTTTCTTAATTACGGAAAAGAAGGGAGAGCACAGCCCAGTAGAGAAGCCCTGGCTAGATGCGCTTTTTGCATAGCCTGTAAGTAGCTACTCAGCCCGGGTTTGCCCACACACTTGGTGCAGCTTCTGACGCAACACAGTGCCATTTGTTCCAGGGGTGGTGCCTGTCTCCCCTCAGGCCCTCCATTTTCTCTATGCTCCTTAAAGTCCCCATCTTGAAATCCACATACAAAGGCCAACTCCTTTCCCAAGAGACACCTTGAAAGCCCTGGGGAGATGGCAAAAGCCTGACTTAAAATGCAATTGGCCACGGTGTCATGAAAAATGCTGGCTTCCCCTTAGCTTAGTTTTCTCCTGAAGGATCATTTTTTTTTTCCTCCTGGAATCCTGGAGGAATCCTGCTCTGTGTGTGAAATCTTATGGTCAGGGAGTTCTCAGTGGAGAAGGGAAGCTCTAGTATTGGGGGAGGGGAAACAGGAAGTGGCTGAAGATGAAGGGAAACAGCATCGACTTAGGAGAACATCTTATTGAGAGGCCTGGGGGCACAGTCTCACATATGAATGGGCCTGAGTTTGGTCCCTAGGATCACCAGAAAAAAGGAAAATAAAAAGTGTTCCATGCTCATATGAAGGAGAATGGCTGGGAGACTATGATGGCCGACTGTGAAGGAGCCTGTAAAACCTCCCTGGCGTCTGCCAGCCTGCAGGCCAGCACCAGCCTGCAAGTCTATTCCTGAGCTGCATACTAGTGCTGTCCTAGCAATGTGCATAGACTGATCTCAGTGAGACTGATAATTACAAAGTGGACAGACGAGAGCCAGTGAATGACTCATCAAGTAAAGGCACTTGCCGCCAAGCCTGACCGCCCCAACTTGATTGCTGGGATCCCACAGAGAGGAAGGAGAGGACCAACTCACTTCAGTTGTCCCCTGAACTCTACCTGTATACTCAATCAATCAATCTTCAATGTAAAAAGTGGACAGACATGCAGGGCCTGGTGGTGCAGCCTTGTCATTCCAGCTACAAGGGAGGCTAAGGCAGGAAGATCATGAGTTTTAGGCCAGCCTGGACTACAGAGTGGGTACAAGCCTAACCTGGGCAATTTCTCTCGAGAGCCTGTCGTAAAACAAAGGGAAGTAAAAGGACAATGGGGAGTGTAGCTTAGTGGTGGAGAGCTTGACCAGCATGTGTGAGACCCCTGATTCAAAGCCTGGCACTGTAAAGAAAAAAAGAGAACAAACGACCCCTCCCCCCCAAATAAACAAACAAAAAAAACGGCGGTAGAAATCAGACAAGTGATAGCGACAAGTGAGTCATAAAAGAGGCCCCAAAGTCTCCAGAAGGGGTAACATCTCAGGTTGGTTGGCACTATTAGTTTGTGACAAGTGACAAGACTGTGGAATCGTAGATAGAACGACAAAACACCTAACACGGAGCCTTTTGTCCTGTTCGCTTCTTTCCCTGCCTTTCTCCCAATAAAACAACAGAAAATCTACAAATGGATTTTTTTAAATGTGATTTGAAATGTACTTATTGTGCTAAGCACTATGTCTAGCAGTGAGGCAAACACTGGAGGCTGACCTCTGGCTTACAGGCACACACACACACACACACGCATGCACACATCCACGTGCACACACACACACGCATGCACACATACATGTGCACACTCGAGAGTACACACACGTGCGCACACACACAGGCTTGCACGCATGCACGCGTGCACGCGCAGCCTTGGCTTTCAGCTTTCTGCAGGTCAGGCCTATTCAGGGCATGACCCTATACTGTCAGAGAATAGTGATGCTGAAACCTCTAGAAACCTTCAAAAACCACCTGGGGGTCGAGGGAGGGAGACGTCCTCAGCCTCATCGTGAGGACAATCAGATGGAAGTCCTGTGACTAATACCCATTTCCAGGGCTTTAGGAGCTACGGGGATGACTCAGCCACTGAGACAGATGCCTTTTCTGGTGACGTGGAAGACAGGGGACTAAATCTTATTTATTAGTCAGCCTTTGAGTGGACCTGGAGGGGAGGGGGCCTCAGTGTCCTTCAAAAGGATGAGCGCAGAGTCTACTAATGTAACCGGGCAGAGTTCTCCTCCCCCCACCTCCTGAAAACAAGTTCTCTGACAAAAGGAAAGCCAGGCCTGTGTTAAAGCCTTGGTTACATGAGGAGGCTGGGGAGATAGATAGCTCACTGTGTGAAGTATTTTCTGCACAACCAGGAAGGGCCAGCCTTGATCCCTAGGCACCCCTGTAAAAAGCTGGGCATTGCAGCTAAGGAGGCAGATGGGAAAATCCCTGGGCCTTGCCTGCCATCCTGTCTACTCAGTGCGGGACTGTCTCCAAAGAGAAGGTGGAGAGCAATTGGAGAAGACCCCACCATCGACCTTTAGCCTCCATGTACAGGGTCACACGTGTGCACACAACAGGGCCCAGGGACTGAACTTCATGGCTGTGGAGAGTTAGAATGTTACAGATCAGAATCAGATCATCCTGGCTTATCTTCGGTCCCTTTGAAAGCCATTCATTGCCCACCTTGTGACTGTCCTAATATCACTGTGGCTACTAGGAGCTTTAAAGTGCATTCTTAGCAGGCCGGTAGCTTCCACCGTTCTAAAATTCCAGAGTGTTATCAGATAACAGCTGTTTTCTCCATTTTGCTATAACTTGCCTACCCAAGGTCCCCCAAAATGTACTTGGCAAATGCTATGGTTTGTGTTTTTTGTTGTTGTTGCTGTTCTGTAACTAATAAGATACCCTCGTGTAATCACTTTCATGTGTAATCACTTCAGTACGTGTTTGGGGGCACACTGAATCCATGCTCATGGGCTGTTATCACTCACATTTACCTCAAGAAAAAATGATACCCCATTCCCTTTGCGATGAGAGTTATGTCTTGCTTTCTTGGCTCTGCTTTTCTTTCTTCCTCAGGGAAACTGTCTAAGGACAGTTTCCATCTGGTCCATCTGGGCAGGAGCTGCGCAGCCTGGTTGGCCTAGAGGCGTCTCAGTGCCCTCCTGGAACAATGTCTCCACTTCCAGTTACTCAGCAGCCCCAGAAGGTAGATACTGACTGTTGAATGAAGGCACCATACAGAAAAGGCAAGGACCAAGCCAATTTTTGTTTTGTTTTGTTTTGTTTTGTTTTGAGACAGAGTTTCTGTTGTGTAGCCTTGGCTGTCCTAGACTCATACACCTCTTTTAATAAGAGTATTTTATTAGTGTATATTAAGTTTGCATAGTAACTGGTTTCATTATGGCATTTTCCTACATGTATTTTTTTTTTATCATATTCACCTCTATTACTCTCCCATGCCTCCTCCCTCTTCTGCTGATTCCCTTCCTCTCCCTAACTACTGCCGCTTTTAGTTTCATATCTTTTTCTTTTCTTTTTTTTTTTCTTTTTTTTTTTTGTGACCCATGAGTTTCATTAGGACTGGGTAAGGGGCCCTACTTTGCAATAGTATGGATGACTCACCAATGACTCCACTATTGAGGAAAATGTCTCTCCCTCCTCCCCAGCAAGTGTTAACTGCCTCTAAATCCTCAGGGAGGGTGGGGGCTCATGAGTCTCTCCTCTCCTAGTCAACACATCACTTTTATTTTGAAGTAGGCCTGGTCTGAGCTCATTTCAGGGTGCAGGTATCCCAGAATTCTGATCCTAGGATACAGCCTCTCAGTTCCTAGAGACTGCAGGGGTTGGAGTTGAATAGTGAGAACAATGACAGCTCTTATCACTAATGGATTCAGCCTGAGTTTCCATCCTTGGTGTATGTTGCCTTTTCCTACTCCAATCCAGGCTTCTTTCAGCTTCTGAGAAAAGGAAACTGCAATGAACCAACCCCGTACTTTTATCTTGTCAGCATTTCTTCTGCGCAGGCTAGAATCCAAGGTCCCTCACGGTCCACCCCTGCTTTTTAACTATACCTTTTTGTAGGGGTTCCTTTTAAATTGACAGGTAAAATTGTATGTATCTATGAGTCAGGAGGGCTCAGGCCTGTCATCCCAGCTACTTGAGAGGTGGCGGCAGGAGGACCAAAGATTCAAACACGTCTGTGCTGCAATGTGAGCTCAAGACCAGCCCAGGCCACTCAGTGAGATCCTATCTCAACAGTGAAACGTGAAAAGGTGACGGTGGGCGGAGCTTAATGGCAGAGTGCTTGCCTCTGCCTCATGTGCAAAAAAGCCTTGAGTCCAATCCCCACAGCTATAGATACATAAGCAAACAATTGTATTATTGACACCATGGACCACAGATGCTTTGAAATATATTGCATCTGTCGATACACCCTACTTCTTTGGTCCCCAGCGAGTCACAGACGAGCATCACTATTACATGGAGCCTCTAGTGTCTTGGTGACGTTAGGCCATCTGCCCGGCCTTGACAACCCCCTCTATTATTTCTCCACCCTCATCTGTCTTATGATTTTCATTCTTCTCAGCTATGTCACTTCCTTCCAGAAGTTTCCTTTACATACGCTGGCACATGTGAGCATGTCTCCTTCATATTCCCACAGAAGAGTCCTGCTGCCCTCACTGTGTGTCTGAGCCAAGGTTTTCCTGCCCTCTTCCCTAGATGCCCATCCTAGAGAGGAAGGGTCAGTCCATCTCCATCCCTGGGTCCCCAACACTCTCTGTGCTGTCTGGCACATAGCAGATGAGTGACACATATTTGTGGCTGAATGTTCCTCATGTCCATATGATTTTGATAGTCTTTGCTATTTCAGATATAGTTGTTTACTCCTCCTTTTTAGACCCTTTGCTGCCTACTGAATATGGCTAAGTGACTCATAGTTTCTCCCACTGAAGCTGCCACCTACTCGTGCCATGCGCAAGGCAGCATTCAGTCTCCCAGCCCCCTACACACGAGCTGAGCCTCTGGGCTACTGTATACAAACTTGACTTTTCCACAAGCAACATAGGAGACGTGTGTTTAAGACAAAGACGCAAGCAATGTCAACTCTGCGCAAGGATAAATGTCCCTGTGAAGTCCGCATGGAATGATGGTCAGAAAAACCTGAGAGTTGAATGACTACATAGAGAAACAAAGCGATGGTCCACGGAAATTAACACAGCAGAGCAGGGACAAGAATGGGCAGGAGGAACAAGATGTGCATGAAGAAGTATGACTTGGTCGTGAACTAGATATGGGAGCAGAAGAAACAGGCTTGAAAGGCCAGGTGTGATAGTATAATGCCTCTAATCCCAGCGTTATATACTTATAATCCACGCAGCAACTGGGAGGTGGATGATGAATTTGGAGGGAAATGTAGTAAGAACCTGTCTCAAACATTAAAAGACTCTAAGGTGATTCAAACTTTTGGGTCTAGAAAACAGGAATGTAGTTGACACTGTTAAACAGAAATAGAGATGGTTAGGGGGGCTGTGTGAGGCACTTCGTCTTCTTTATTTAGAGAGGTGAGCTGAGCACAGGATTGGATAGCAGACTCAGGTTCCAAAGTTCAGTTATTCACATAAAAATGCAGATAATGTTGGTTGTGTGATTATCACAGCCAAACGCTTTACAAAGCTGGCTTCCTGAATGCTTGCTGTAACACTGGAAGGTAGAGCCTATCCTTCCCCTTTTATAGATGGGCAAACTGAGGCTTGAATCACTTGTCCATGTTCACACATGTGTTATGAGTGGTAGAGATAGAACTCAGCCCGGGGTCTGGGACCTCATGCCCTTGGCATAGGGACATTGGCTTAAGAAAGGGCTTACCACTGACAGTAGGCTGTAGAGTGGTCCACACAAGGGTGTGTGATGGGGAGCCCTGAGACTGGACACAATAGTCAAGGGAGGTAACATGCAGAAGAAGGTGTGGGGAGTATTGAGGTGAGCCTTTTGGAGGCCCACAGAGGGTGGCCAGTGAAGGTCAGAGACTCCTGCGACTCCTCGAAAGGTCCTGATCCACTGCACACAGTGTCCATCCACGAGGGTCTCCTGGCACACCAGTCAAGTCTCAAAATAGATCCGAGGCTAGGGTGGTGAGTGCTCCCCCTTCTTTACAGAAGTCTCCTAAGGTGACCATCCCCACTCCCTAAAGCCTCTGACATTTCCTTATAGTTGCACCAACCTGATTGACTGTTACTGTTGCTTGAGGCTAGCATGCGATGGTCTGACTGGCCTTTCAATCATTTAAAGGTTGTTACACTGAATAATGAAGTTAGACCTGCACTTTTGGTTCTGGTCTCCGGAGTCTGATTCCCAGAGTTTGGGTCACCACTCACCTCCCTTCCCCCAGTTCATGATCCCCACAAGAAAGAGCCATGAATGGAAGGGTGAGAGCTGGCAGAGCAAATGTTAGAGGTGGGAACTAAGCTCAGCAGCCGTGGAGAGTGAGTGGGCCCTGTTAAGCCTCAGGGACTAAGAATGCAAAGGAGAATCCCATGCTGCATTGCGAGAAAGCAAGTAGGTTAGCGCCACGTAATGGTTAATTATTTATTGATTCAGGTAATAATATGTTTTTCTGCATAGAATTGGGCACCTCTAGAACAAGAAGATAAATGTCAAAGAAGCAGGTAGGACGCCAGCAGCACCATTCATAGAATCAGAGAACCATACTGAAGACCAGCTTACCAAGCAGAGGGAAAATCTGTGCTGTGGTTTCCATACTTCAAAGATGTGAAGCTGTGACATACAAGCATCATCATTAAGGCTGCATGAAAACCCACAGGTCATCCTTCTAGCACAGCAAAAACCTCAGAACCACATCTCGTGTGAATGTATCATCTGTGACAGTGTTGGCTCTCTAGCATCCTGGAGCTCCAGATCACCAGCCAATGATCCAGATCTTATTCCAAGCTCTACTTTCCGTCTCTAGCACCTGATGACACGGGTACAGCCACTGTGCTGGCTAGTTTTATGTTAATTTGATGCACACGAGCGTCATCAGAGAGGACTGAGCTTCCATTGGGAAAATGCCTCCACATAAGACCGGGCTGTAGGCAAGACTACAGAACATTTTCTTAAGTAGTGATTGATGGGAGAGGGCCTGGCCCATTGTGGGTGGGACCACCCAAGGGTGGGTGATCCTGGGTTCTACAAGAAAGCAGGCTGAGCAAGCCGTGAATAGCAAGTCAGTAAACAGCACTCCTCCATGACCTCTGCATCAGCTTCTGCCTCCAGGTTCCTGTCCTGTTTGGGTTTCTGTCCTGACCTGCTTCAATGATGAAATGATGTGAGAAAACATAAACCAAATAAACCCTTTCCTCCCCAGGTTGCTTTGATAATGGTGCTTCAACACAGCAATAGTAATTTTAAACAGAACAACCATCATTCCCAGAAACAACTAGAACTCTTTTCTTTTTTTTTCCAAAAGGCTGGAAAGCTGAGGCTGGCTTTGAACTTTGTGTAGCTGAAGAATACCTTGAGTGTTTGATCTTCTGCCCTCTACCATCCACATGCTGGGATTTCAGGCAAGTACCAGTTTTACATGATGCTAGAAATAGGATTCAGGGCCTCACAAATGTTAGACAAACACTTTACCAACTGAGCTATATCTCCTAGAACACCTTTTCTCTCTGAGTCAAATGAGACTTCACATACTATGTCAAATTTAAAAATTAAGGTGGTCTTCTCTAGCTTGAGTGGTTGGAAGCAATTTCTCAGCTTGCTGGACACAAGGCCAGAGTCTTGGGGGATTTAAGGGCATCTCCATTGGGAAGGACAGAGATTTCTTTCTTTTCTTTGGTTCAAAATAGGTGAACTGGCATCCAAGCTGTTTAGCCAGCATACCCTGAGACTTAGCTGTGTGGCTTCCTGGGCGGAGGCCGGGCTGGGCTGTAATCTGACCATCTTTGACTGCAGAAGCCTAAGACTGAAAAGAACCACAAACTCCATCCAGCTCAAGCTGACTCTTTCAAAGGTAGAAAAACCGAAAGCCAGAAATGTGCTTTTGCTTTATTTTTAGAACTAGTTTGTGGCCAGGCTAAGAGTAGAACTTAAGCCTCAGTCTCTCTCTCCTCCCTGAATCAGGGTTTCTCTGTGTGGCCCTGGCTGTCCTGGAACTTGCTCTGTAGACCAGGCTGGCCTTGAACTCAGAGGTCCATCTGCCACTGCCTCCCAAGTGCTGGGATTAAAGTTGTGTAATACCACCACCCAGCTGGAACTTAAGTCTTTTAGCTCTTTTAATGCTCTTCAGAATACAAACAGTTCATCCATCTGCACATGCTTGTCCTGTTTTAGTTGCCTGCATTTTAGCATGTAATGTCACTTGCAAAGATTTGTGCTTTAGGCAACAGATACAGAAGACAGGTAGACACACTTTTTAAAATAGAGTTTTAAAAAACACCCAAAGAGAATGAATTCAGCTTTAGGGAAAGGCTTTTTTTTTTTTTTTTT
>NW_026587556.1:3456392-3476879 GCF_907164565.1 Psammomys obesus
TGTTTTTTTTTTTTTTTTTTTTTTTTTTTTTTTTTTTTTTTTGTCAGGCTTCATTGCAGCATCATTTGAAGCACCGGGCAAGTTCTTGCTCAAGTTCAATGTCATTTCCTATTGCAAAGCTAGTAGTTTACGACACAAATTTATTCTCTTGCAGTTGCAGAAGTTCACAGGTTTTCTTCAGGCCACAGCAGCTCTCAGCAAAAAAAAAAAGTTTTTTCTGTTTTTTGTTTTGTTTTGTTTTGTTTTTGTTTGTTTGTTTTGTTTTTTTACCTTTTCTGGCTTCTAGAATCGGAAGTCACCTGTATTTCTTGTTGCCTGGCCCTCCTTATCACCAAGCCTCTTGATTTTGTCCCAGAACCTCCTAGTATTTACTTGACTTTTTAAAAAATTTTTTCTTGTGTGTAGGTGTATTCATGTGTGAATGCACAAATGCACATTGGAGGACAAAGGACAACTGTGGATGTTGTTGGTCTTTGTTTTCCATCTTGTTTGAGGTAGGGCCTCCTTAATGCAAATGTATACACCAGCCTAGCTAGCCTGTGAACTTCTGGGCATTTCCCCGACGCTACCTCCAGCAGGAGAGCTAGGCTTGCAGGCTCATGATTCTGTGTCTGGCTTTACATACATTCTCAGGAGTGAAATTCAGGCCTCCAGGCTTGTGCAGAAGGTACTTTAGCCACCGATTTTCTCTCCAGCCCCTCACCTGACCTCCCTAATTCCCCTACTTACGACGACGATACTGGGCCCATCCAGATAACCCAGGACCAACTCCATCTCAAGATTTGTTGTTGTAGTCTTCAACTTTTTTTAAATTAATGTTTGAGAGTACAAAATAATGGGTTTTGTTGTGGAATTTTCACACATATATGTTTTATGCCTTGTTCCCCCCCTCCCTACACTAGCCTCATAACAGTCCTTCCCCATAATGGTCCCTTTTCTCCCCACACATATTCGCCCTTCTGCTTTCATGTCACACACAGATACAGCTACATCTAGAGTCCACATCTGAGGAAAACACACATTTTCCTCCTTGCTTTGCCCTTTCTTGTTCCCCTCTCTTATCTTCCTCTAGACCTCTTAATTAATATCAACAAAGTCCTTTGTCTTTCACATCAGGTAATATAGTTACAAGCTCTGGCAGTTAGGACGTGGGCATTTTTGGGAACATAATTCTGGTTTGTTTTGTCTGTTTGTTTGGTGTTTGGTTTTGTTTTCTTTTTAAACTCTATGATGATGACAGTAACTTTGCGGATATTAAGGTTCATGTCATAATGCTGGGGTATCAATAAGTTCCTGAAAGGCAACTTCTCTGCAGGCTGTAGATGATGCTAGAACCTCCCCCTGTGTGCTCCCTCAGCCACATTTGCTCACCTCTTATTGAAGATCTATGTCATGCCTCATCATAATTACTTATCAAGACTGTCTCTTCCCCACTCAGTAGAGCTGATACCAATACCTTGTCTGACACTTGGAAGTTACTTAGAAAATATTTTCTGTCCTGAGGAAAAAAATGAAACTATGTAGTGTTCCACTTAGCACAAGCACATGTTCAAGAGATGGCAGGTTTTGTTGCTAGCACCGCTGTGTCCAAGAAGTTAGAAGACTGTCTATAGCTGTCAAGCAAACATCTCTCCCTTCCTAATGTTAATGGGTGAATTTTCCTGGGGCAGGGAGAGATATAAAGTAATGTCTCTAGAGGTAGAGAAGGCCTGTAGACCAAAGAAAGGAGTGCATTCAAGTCTGGCTTGGTAAATCAATGAGTTTATTGGGGTCTCTAACAGGGATAAAGATGACTCAAAGGCAGCAACACAATGGAAAGTCCCCTGGGCAACTTATAGGCAATATACACCGCTGAAAATTTCCACCGTAATTTTAGGGAGAGGTTTTATATTTGGTGAACACCCCATGATGATATTATGAGCTTCCTGAATCTTGTGAACCACTTCCACCCCCCGATAGGGGATGTCATTTTGCCTGATCTGTCCTGAAGGTCTCACATGGGCCATCACAGCTGGTGATGGACACATTCAACCCTGAGAGAACAGTTGTACTCCGGGAGACGAATCGAATGCACTTCTCCCAGTGTAAAGACAAAATGCTCATGAAGAGCGAGAAGCAACGTCACGGTCCACTTTTCAACTTTTCCTATGACATTGCTTTGCCCAGAACACCAGTGTACATTTCCAGAAATGGAAAACAAAACAGAGACACGTGGCTGACCTCCAGAGGCTCTCGGGACAGGAGTCGGCGAGGAGGAAGTCATTCACCACCACCGTGGTTGATATTGACTGTATTCTTGACAGGATCTAGAATCGCTTAGTAGGCAAGCCTCTGGACATGCCCGTGAAAGAGCTTCTAGATTAGGTTACTTGAGGTGGGAGCACCCACGCTACGTGTGGCACCATCTCAGGGACCAGGATCCAAAGTGAGTAAAACAGAGAAAGTGAGCTGAGCATTCGGTACGCTCTGCATCTTGACTGTAGATGGAATGTGACTGCCTTCTCAAGCTCCTGCCTCCAGGACCTCTCCTTCCTGGGCAGAACAGAGATGAACCCAGGGACGTCTGACCTCCGGGGTCCTGGATACTTGCATCGTATTGCATATCCCTTCGGTGGGTCATTACTGCGCTCTAATAGTAGTGTTTACATCTGACTCAATGACAGGACAAGGGACGGGAAAGAGGCCAAGTGGTTCTGGTGAGCCCATGGTGCTGTCACTTGGAAGTTACACCGTATTCTTTGGCATTCTCTCCAGCTCTGTGTAAGTCATTCCTTTCTGAAAATGCTATAAAATGCATGAATCACCTCCACAGGTGCCAAGAAGTTCAAAGGCATTGTGTTGTGGTTATTAAAGTCATGAAGTTAAAAACAACAACAACAACAACAACAACAACAACAACAAAACTGCTCCAGTCATGTCTATCAGCCTGCCGTCAGACCATAGCCAGCCTTTAGCAGTACATACTGTTTAAATTGTGTCTGTCCTCCCAACAATTCAGGCTCATGTTCAAGGACGTCTATGATGGTAGAAACCCTGCTTTCCCTATACCTGCACATTGCGACTTAAACCAATGGTCTGCCTTTCTAGTCAAGTAATAGCAGGTATGGAGTGCTCCTATAGCCAGCCAGACTAGTCAGTGCATGTCTTACGCCATTTTCTGTTGTTAGTACTCAGTACGACTGACTGAGTAAGTTATAAAGGAAAGTTGTTTAGACTTGCAGTGCTTGCTGAAGAACAGTGTAGAAGGCCCTATCTGAAGCTGGCCTTCTTTCTGGCAAAAACTTTAGGTGACCCAGGATATCATATGCAGAAAGAGAGAGAGAGAGAGAGAGAGAGACAGAGACAGAGAGAGAGAGAGACAGAGACAGAGAGAGACAGAGGATGAGAATACAGAGACACAGAGAGAGACAGAGAATATATGTGCACATGTGTAAGTTCCAGATTCTCTTATGCTTCCTCTTATTTTCCTTTTCCTCTTCCTGTTCTACCTCTTTCTCCTCTTCTTCCTCCCTACCCTCATCTTTTTCTTCTCCCAGTGTTCAATCATGGGGTCTACCCTGAAGACCAGCCCCTAATCCTATTCATCTCCCAAAGGCCCCAACTCTAAATACCCTGGTTAGGTTGCTCTCAGCCCTAAGTGCCTCATCACAGGGATTAATTTCAGGATCACCTTTCAGAAAGGCAAGTCATTGAAATCACAGAACCAGGCCTGGCTGTAGTCTCAACTGTAGACCAGTTTCAACCTGTTCTCCCTCCTTGATATGAGGACTAAGAAGCCAAACCTTCATAATTCTGGGCCGCTTGGTCTTAGGGAGTCATAACCCTGTTTGCTGGAGTGTGAGTCCCAGGAGAGAGCAGGATCTTGAGTCGCCATCAGCCACAACTAACTTACAGTCATAATGACAAGGGGTTGGAAGCACTTGCAGATACAAGAGACGCATTGTTTCCAACCTTAGCATCTGGAGGAAGTGTCAACCACTGCAGGATGCTCTCAGTGCAGCATTAGCGAAGGCTGTGCCCAGAATACCAGTGAGATCAATTAAGGTTGATGCCACACTGCTTCCGGCCATCACATGCACATGTGTTTCTGAAAACTACCACATCCTGCCCCCACTCACAGGTGGCTCCTTTGCTGTCCTGTCATCTCCTACAAAGCTACCATATTGGACTCTAAGCCCAGACACACAGCACACCCATTCTCTAGTCATTTACTCTTCTTTCTTACTGATAATTCCCTCTCCTTGTTTTCTTTTGTGTCAGGGCCCCAGACCTTAGTACAACTAACTCCATGATGGAAGTACCACTCAGGGCCACAAAACTCAGCATATAGACAGTACTATCTGCTGAAACAAAAACAAAAACCTAATCCATCAAAATCCATAGTTCTCAGAAAAAAAAATCTCTAAGTGTACTAACCTTGCTTTTTGACTTCTGTAGTTGTGCTTCTGGGTAACTGTTTTTCTTAACTGAAGTGTGTCAACCCAGAACATGGTTTTTGTGCTTAAAAGCTCACCCTTGGGGTTACAGCAGAATCCTAAACACCCAGTGTAGTCGCCAGATGGGTAATTAAGATGTTTTATTGGCTTAGCATCATGTCTGAATAGTCTTCTCTGGTGTATACCCACAACACTTTTCCCTCAAAGGTTCATTTTATTTTTATATGTAAATGAGCGTTTTGCCTGAATGTATGTCTGTGTACCACTTGCATGCCTAGTGTCTATGGAGGGCAGAAGAGGATGGCTGACCTCCTGGAACTGGAGTTACAGATGGTTGTGAGCTTTCACGTGGTGCTGGAAATCAAACTTGGGTCCTCTGGAAGAGCAATCAGTGCTCTTAGCCACTGAGCCATCTCTCCAGCCCCATCCCTTCTCTGTTGTGTGATATGTTGATGTCACTTTCTAAGGCAGGGATAGGAGAAAAATGGTGCAGATGAGGATAGAACCAGGAATTCTCTTTGAGGTTCCTATTTGGGTTTTAAGTGGAGCTATAAAGAGAGATATTTGATTTTATGTTGGGATCGTCAGAAGCATACCTCTGTGCAGTGGGGTTGCAAGAAGTCTGGTGTTTTGCATGTTGGCAAGTTCTAGATGATTCTATACATCTGTTTCAAGATCAAATATAGATTTCTAGGAGTGGGTCAGGGCATAGCTCAGAAGTTGGTACTGACAGTTATATTCTCAATCTGGAATGTTTCCCAAAGGCCCATGTGTTGAAGGGTAGGTCCTCAACTTTACACTACTGGGGAGTGATGGAACCTGTAAGAGGTGGGACCTAGTGAAGGGTCTTCAGATCCTTAGGGTCATGTCCTTGAAGAGTATCCCATAGCCTGTGGGTAGATACTTATTTTATAAGTAAAGATATTATTTCTAATATACAATCGAATTCTCGGCTACACACTCATACTAGCAGGCATATACAATTATTCTAGATGATTCCATACCTACATGGATACCTCAATAGGACAATAGGATTGTGTGGTAGTTTGAATAAAAATGGCCCCCATAGGTCCATAGGGAGTGGCACTATTAGGAGTGTGGCCTTGTTGGAGAAAATGTATCACTAGGGGGTGGGCTTTGAGATCTCAGAAGCTCAAGGCTGGCCAGCCTGTCATTGTCACTTTCTGCTGCCTGCAGATCCAGATGGAGAACTGAGATACCTCTCCAGCATCATGTTTGCCTGTTGCCATGCTTCCCATACCATGAGGATAATGAACTAAAACTCTGAACTGTAAGCCAGCCCCAATTAAATGTTTTCCTTTATGAGAGTTTCTGTGGTCATGGTGTCTTTTTCACAGCAATAAAACTCTAACTAAAAAAGATTGTATACTTTATTTTTAGTAGCTGTGTAACAGGCCATCATTATCTGGCCTTAGTTATAATTACAGAAAATGAAATGTCACCAAAATGTACAGAAAAGGCTTTCTATAAAATGAATAGTCTGGGCATAGTGGGAGAGCTGGCCCTGGTGGCACAGGTACAGGAGAGCTGACGAGCTGACCAACTCAGCTACCACCCAGGCCCGGATCCAGGTCTTTGAGTGGACCCACCCATCTATGAACTGCTGGAGCACATGAAGGGGTGGATCCTGCCAATCCAAAGCTGCAGGATCTCCATGACAAAGGGCAATAACAGGATATTCAAGATGAGTCCTCCAATACTGGAGGATCCAGTATTGAAAGTGTAGCAGAAGCCAGAGGCCTCAAACCAGACCAATGACTCATTGCAACGAACATTTGTAAGGAACACTATTTAGGCAAAAGGTTATTCTGTGTGACACACCGTGACATGCTGTAGCTTCCATGGTGAGATGCTTTTGGTTTGTTTTTGTTTATTTTTATTTTTTTATTTTCTTTTTGTGGGGAGGTTTCAAGGGTGGAAGGCAGATATGAAAGGATGGAGAGATGAGTGGGATTGGGGTGCATGCTGTGAAATTCACAAATAACTAATAAAAAAGTAAAAAAAAAAAAAGAGTCCATAAAGTGAGTCATGTATCTTGTCATGGTTTTGATATAAAAATATCACCTACGTGTATTTGGCCCTAATGTGATGACACTGTTTGGGGAGACTATGAAAGTTTTTCAAGAGCTGGCTGAGCCAGGCATAGTGGTGCACATCTTTAATCCCAGCACCCTGGAAGGCAGAGGCAGGCAGATCGCTGTGAGTTTGAGGCCAGCCTGGTCTACAAAGAGAGCTCAGGACAGGCAAGGACAGCCAAGGATACACAGAGAAACCCTGTCTGGAAAAAACTAAACAAACAAACAAACAAACAAACAGGAGAGAGAGAGGGAGAGAGAGCTGGCTGACAGAAAATTGATCACTGGAGGCAGACGCTGAAGTTCATAGTCTGGACTTCCTTCTGGCCCCGGTCTTTCTGCTTCCTGGGTCATAGAGATGTGAGGGGTCCTGACAGCACCCCCACCGCCATGCCTTCTTCATGAGGGACTGTATCCACTATAAACCCTTCATCTCTTAAGCTGCTTCCATCAGGTCTTTTGTCACGGAGATAGTATGAATAACGGATGCAGATCTGTCTCCTATAGCAACATGGTAATAAAATTCTTAACTGGAACGTTAAGAATTTAGCTTAACATACGATTTAAGCTCAGACGTCGTGAGGTGAATAGAGGGATGGCCCTCAAAGCTTGCATACCCTTCCTTGGAACGTCTGTGTGTATTATGAGCATCTCTCCCACTCATGCCCAACTCCCAGAACAAAGTGTGCTCATAGACATGATGCAAACATTTCTCAGCAACATTCATTCAGTTCCGAAGGAGCTCCCAGGGGAATCCAAAATTAATTCCTGAAGAGCTTGTTCAAATCTAGACGTGATTTTTTTTCCTCTTTCAAAATTTGTCACATCTCTTTGTAGTTAACAGTCAACACTGTGGCTGCCTTTTTGTCTGTGAGACTAGGTAGGGAGAATTGAAAGAAATATTTAGCAACTGACTCACGAGGCTCACGTAAACCACCATCCACCCCTGCTCCTTAGAACTCCATCCCACAGGATGCCTGTCTCTACTTACTGACTAACAGTTGCAATATGAGCAAGTTACTTCTGGGGATTTTGTAGAAGAGTAAAGAAATCGATACAGGCAAAGCGTATTAGAGCTTGGTATCCAAGATGAGGGCCTGTCTGAAGGCAGTGGGAACATAACAGTCACTGGATAGGTCACTAGAGACTGCTTACTTCCTCTCCCCAAGTTGCCTCTCCATGGCTCCCAACTCTCCTGAGGGTTGGCTTTCTCTTTCATTAGTTTTAGTCACTTTCAAGCCAATGACTCTAAAAATCAGTCTGTTGCTCTCAAGTTTCCACCTCATTCTAGTGACTAGAACTTCCATTTCAACCTAGCTCCACCTTAAGTAGCACCTCATCCATTTTCCTGTCTGCTTCCCTAGGGTCCTAAGCCATCATCGGTCTTTGCCACCCTCCCTCCTATGCCTCTCACATGCTGAATCAGTAATCAGGTCCTGCCAGTTTTTCCTCTTCAAGGCTCTTAAATCCCTTTATAGCCTTGCCTCTCTGAGTTCACCAAATGGGGTCAGATCCTCATTATACCTCATGGGCTCCGCGTGCTTCCAAGTGTGTCTTCCTCAAATCCAGTATCTTCTGTCTCCAATCCCTGCCTAAAACTTGCAGTGACCTTTTGCTGCTACTCATTTAGCTTCCAACCATGACTCCAGAGCCTTCCCTGATCTGGACCCAGCACATACCTCTGACTGAATACACCAGCACATCCTGACATGTCTATAAAATACCACATTTCAGTTCCATGTGAGGGCTGAGGCTGCCCCCTCTGCTTGTAAGACCGTTGACTCAGATCATCTCCTCTGTTAAGCCTTCTTTGGTCCTCCTTTCTCTCCAGCTGGATAAGAATTTTTCCCCACTGTCTGCCTTTTCTTTTGTGTAGCAAATCTTTGACCTTTGCAGAACTTACTTTTCTCATGGTTGTAAAAAAATACCTACAGATGCAGCTTCATGGGGTGACGAGTTTGACTAGAATATATTAGCTATAACACATGAATAGATTAATTTTTAAAAAGAAAGAATAGGTACACAAACACAACTCAAGAAAGGTTTATCTTCACCCGCAGTGTTAGGTACAGACGGTCAGGGTAGGGAGGTCAAGGCAGCAAGCGCCTGGAGCGGCCGGTCACACAGGATCTGTAACCGGGAAGCAGAGAGAAACAGACTCGGAAGCTCAGCTCGCTCTTTTCTTTTTATGCAGCCTCCACTCCAGCCTGTAGCGCCATCCGTGTGGGTGGATCTTCCCATTTCAACTAACATAATCGAGACTCTCCCTTGCAGACAGACCCGGAAACTTGCATAATTCTAGATCCTGTTGAATCGATGATTGATATCAGCCATCAAACTTGTTACCTAATGCTATAATAATGTGTCTCCCCACCAGACCGCTGAAGGTCAGGAAGTCCTACGTCTCATCCACTTTTGTATTGTGCTTGATATTAAGTACCTGGCATTTAATGCAGAGGTGTGAAATAAATGGCTCTCAACCGAGTCCCCCTGAGACAGTACCACTTGACACAAATTAGTGTCAACTAGTGCATGGTCCCTAAGGTGGGAGGAACGCTTCAAAGTCTAGGAACACTACAAGGCAGCAGGGAAGTCCCCTGTGAGCTGCAGGAAGCATGCCAGCCTGTTGGAGCCAGGGAATTGGGAAAGACATCAGGATTAGCCTGGGGGAAGCTCAGCTGAGGAAGAGAACAAAGTAAGGACACATCACAGAGTCTGACAACCACCTCTCTGTGTCACACGGCTCTGGGCTACGCACTGCCACACCAAGAGAAGGGAAAGTGAGATGGTTAGTCACTTGTTCAACACACACTTTTGGAGCAACTTGTTTTGTTTGAGACAGGGTTTCTCTGTGTAGCTCTGGCTGTCCTGGAACTTGTTCTTTAGAGTGGGGCTAACCTTGAATTTAAGAGATCTATCTTCCTCTGCCTTCCAAGTACTGGGATTAAAGGCATATGTCACCACTGCTCAGATATTTTTGGAGCTTCTAGCATGAGGAAGGCATTATTAGATCAGGCTCTAGAGGAGAGGATGTAGCGATGAGTCAGAAATGTCTGCCCCTGTCTTCATTGAGATTAGCAGGTCGGTGGAGAGAGGAAAGGAGAGCAAGCAGATCCATCAGTGTATGTGGTCATAAGAATGTGATATGGAGAGAGAAAATAGTGGGAGGAAGAAAAAAAAAAGTCTCTTCCAGGATTCTAAGACTATGGTTCTAAGCTGAGGTTGGTCAGGTAAGAAGGATGAGGGAGGTAGAATCTTGTTTTGTTTTTCTTTGGTTTGTTTTTTGAGACAGGGTTTCTCTGTGTAACCTTGGTTGTCCTGGACTTGCTTTGTAGACCAGGCTGGCCTCATACTCACAGAGATCCACCTGTCTCTTTCTCCCAAGTGCTGGGATTACAGGTGTTTTAAGAGGCCAGTGAAGCCTTCAAAGCCCAAGTGAAGTGAGGGAGGAGAGAGCAGGGGGCAGATTCTTATCCAGAACAAACATGAATGCTGGCCAGTCTTGCTTCTTTCTCTAGAGACTATGAAGATGGGATTCTTACAACAGCTGCAATAATTGCAGCTGATTGGCCAGTCATTTAAAGTCTTAGAATGTTCACAAGCAATTCTAACTCTGAAGGTTATGGTTAACATAGAACGGGCCTGAGGCTCACAGGGTTACATGCTCTGAACAAAGCCAGGAGTGGGAAAGCAGTGGCTCATGTCCAACGCCTTGCCTTCTTCTCCCACCCAGGGAAATGAGAACAAGAACGCTAGACTTTTCTAGAGACAAGTTACTAGTAACAGTTCCTGAAACTCCTTTCCTAAAAATTACTCAAATCCAACCACTGAAGCCTTTTTTGTTTGTTTTGAGACAAGGTTTCTCTGTATGACAGTCCTAGCTGTCCTGGACTAGCTTTGTAGACCAGGCTGGCCTCACAGACACCTGCCTGCCTCTGCCTCCCGAATGCTAGGATTAAAGATATAAGCCACCACAGCCATCTTACTGAAGCCTTTTTTGCGTTTTTAAAGGAAAAGTAGCTATCTGGGCAGTGGTGTCACACACCTCTAACATCCCAGCACTCAGGAGGCAGATACAGGAACTCTGAGTTGAGGCCAGCCTGGCCTACAGGTAGAGTTCCAGGGCAGCCAGGGCTACACAGAAAAACCTTGTCTCAAAAAAACAACATAAATATCAGTTCCAGAGAAAGAGGCATCAGATCCCCTGGAACTTAAGTTATTAATGACTATGAGCTTCCATGCAGGTGCTGGGAACTGAATCAGGTCCTCTGTAAGAGCAAAAAGGGTCTTTACTGACAAGTCATCTCTCCAGCCCTAGAAACCTTTCTTACTAGGAAGATTTAATACTTCAGGAGTGTTCAGCCAGATTTAATGTTAATCTTACCACTATCTGGAAAGATTTTGTTTGCTTATTTATTGCCTCAAACTCACTATGTAGCTTGAACTTCTGATCTTCCTACCCCAGTTTCCTGGAGCTAGAATTACCAGGCATGCACCACTATGCTCACGTGGTATGCCCAGGTTGGGGTTCAGCCTGGGGCTTCGTGAATGCTAGGCAGGTATAGATTAACTGAGTCACATCTCCAACCTCACTTCCAGGGAGAAGTTCATGTGCTAATAAAGGCATGTCTGTACCTGTGTAATGCCAATCATCCATCCTTCTGTTCCATACATGCTTCCGCCATGTGGGTTTAACAATCGTATGCCTCTTCATTATGAATTTCATGAACGGACAGTGGTGATCCAGGATGTTCATAAAACCACAAGAAACATTTGTTTTGTCCTAGGCTTCTCCCTCCTCCAGGAGAGATATGCTTTGCTTCGGCAGTCACTGTTCAGGAACCCCCATGGAGGATCTGTTCAAAGGGCAACAACAACAAAAAATTTCCCCAGAGACTGTGGCCATGCACCTTTCTTTCCCCTGCTTTACTGGGTCCTGGACTGGCTCCCACCATCAGTCAGCTTTTGCCCACCTCGCTGCCTCCAGCTCTGCCTGGTAGTAGTCTCCCTGTGTCTCCTGACAGTTTCAGGTAGCCTCCAGCCTCCTAGTGATCTTTATTAAGTCACTTTGAAAGAAACGAAACAGATGAATATGGACTCTGAGCTGTGCCCTTTCTCTTGACCTTTAGACATTGAGAAATACCTTGGCCTCATAGCTATACACTGTCCTCTGAACAAAGGCTGGGCCCTGGAGGGCGGGGCTGTGGTCTGGGTACACAGCTTGAGTACTAAGTAAATACAGGATTTTCTGGGCTTTCTGTGGGAATTCCAGCTCTTAGAACATACCAGGTAAGGGTCTAGAGATATGGCTGGGTTGGTAGAGTGTTTACCTAACATGCACCTCATAAACTGTATAGGCACACACCTGGAATCCCAGCACTTGGAAGGTAAGAGGATCAGAAGTTCAAGGTCATTCTTGCATCCTTGGCTACATATCAAGTTTTGAGGACAGCCTGGGTAGAGACCTTCTTAAAAAAAATATAATAATATAGTATGTGATACATAAATAATTTCCCATACAAAATGTATCTAGGGACCCAGCGACTCAGCCCATTGACCCAGATAGTTACAAAGACTATCAGAGGGCAGAGATCTTCACCTGACACTGGATATTCTAGCTTTTCCAATAGGCAAATAGGGTGAGGAAGATGGGGTTAAAAAAAAATAGGTCGAGGTTGACATGGAAGGCTAGCATTCATTAGCCCCTAAGGGTCCTGGAGATCAAGGATGAGTAGGGAAGGTAATTTCAAGAATTTCAGGTATTTGCTAGCACCTCAGGTTTGGCAGGTTAAAGAGATATGAAGGTCAATCTTGCACAGCTGTCTTTGGCACTTGTAGCCGCCCTGGGGTGGAGTAGAAGGCAGAGGCATGTGACTCAGCATATAAATACAGCTAGCTGTCTACCTCCTTCTTTCTTTCTGAAAGAAAACATTTAATTGGTGGCTTGCTTACAGTTTCAGAGGTCTAGTCCATTATCATCACGGCAGGAAGCACAGCCGAATGCAGGCAGGTGCTCGAGCTGTAGCTTGAGAGCTACATCCTGATTCATAGGCAGAGAGAGAAACTGTCCAGCTCTTTCTACAAGCACATGCAGAGTCAAACTGACCCTGCTGCTCTTTGGACATGAAAGCCCCTCTGGGTTGGTGTCTAACCTGTGTCTCCATGTGACCTTTCTTGCCCATCACCTTCTATTTATCTTCTAGACAAAAATTTCTGTGTTTTCCCTCTGTTCCTCCTGGGCTACGGTATGGAGAATTCTTATCCTGGTGCTTCCACCTCAGAATGCATTTAGTTCCATAAGACACAGTGTGGTATCCTCAGACCAGATGAAATAGTCAATAAGACCCGTATAGTGTGGCCTACGGAGTCTGTCGTTTCATTTTTCTTACCTCTTTAGGCAGTCAGGGAACAGACAAGTATGAGGCAGGTCTCCGAGACACAGCTGGCATTAGGAAAGCTTCAGATAAATGGAAAACTTTGCAAAAGACTCAAGAGATTGGGGGAAAGCATTGTTGACATTTGTTTCAGGAACTGCCCCAACCAAACAGAGAGCTTGTCCAAGAGCAAGCTAAGCAACTGTTACTTATTTTGTAACAGCGGATGGGTGGATAAGGGGCCACCACCATCACACTGCCCCTTCAAACTAAGCTTGCTTTATATTTTTTTCTTTTTAAAATATTACTTACAGTTTATTAACTTTGTATCCCAGCTGTAGCCCGCTCCCTCATTCCTTCCCAATCCCACCCTCCCTCTGTCATCTCCTCCCTGCCCCTTTCCAAGTCCACAGATAGGGGAGGTCTTCTCCCCTTCCATCTGACCCTAGCTTATCAGATTTCTTCAGGACTGGCTGCAATGTCCTCCTCTGTGGCCTAGCAAGGCTGTTTCTCCCTCGGGTGTGGGGGCGAAGTCAATGAGCCAGCCATTGAGTTCATGTCAGAAATAGTCCCTGTTCCCCTTACTGGGAACCCACTTGGATACTGAGCTACCATGGGCTACATCCGATCAAGGGTTCTAGGTTATATCCATACATGGTCCTTGGTTGGGAATTGCTTTAAATTTTTTATTTTATTTTTTATCTTATGTGTATATTTGTATGTGTGTGTATGTATTTGCACATCACAACACACACGTGTTCTTGCAAGGGAACCAGTTTTCATTCCCAGCACCTATCTAATGTCTCACAGCTATCTATAGCTCCCATTTCAGGAGATATGATGCCCTGATCTGCCCTCTGCACAAACATGGTACACATATATACACAAAGCCCCAACACTTACACACATAAAATAATCTGAAAAAAAGTCAGGTGATTAATTACTTTCCTGTCTGGCCATTATGGGGTCCACAGGTCAGGGCCATCTAGAATTTATAGAAACAAGTTCATTTACTTCTAAAAACCAAATTTCTGTGGTTACTGGAATTGTCCCAGTTCAACCAAAAGAAGTTTGGCAAAATCATGTGGCCCTGGCTAACAGGTTATAGGATCAAATTCAATTTGTGGGACTTGTCAGAAAGCATCTTTCCTCACTGGAAAGCCATCTCCTTGGCTCCTGAGCATGCCTTTGACAAAAACCTAGACAGATTTTTCCACCTGTTTGTTTACTCAAATTACTGATGTTTCAGGCTCTGTCAGAAGATATGCTTGGGTATGCTAAATCCCACACTGTTACGATCATCCCAGGGTCTTTATGACCCTTCATTTTGTTATCTGGTGTGCCTGGGCTCTTCTCCATCTTTATGGCTCAATGGGCCAAGGTTCCTTGACAGAGGTGTTGGAATTCTGGGAGATTGGCTGAGTGTCTATAATTCTTCTTGAAAGAAGGTCAATAACAACTCCCTCTCTGGAGTTCTCCTAGGTCTTCTCTATACTGCTGATCTCTCACCCTCTTTGTTATACAGCGTTAGGGTCAAAGCCACTTGCCCATGATGGGCCCGTTAAATAGACAAATGAGACTGAAAACAGAGGCAAGAAATTTATTCACTGTGGCTGTATTAGGAAGAGCAACAAAGAGTTCTAGTGACCTGCCTGCTAAGCCCATTGTTGCGGGGGGGTGGAGGGGGGAGGAATCCTGACATGAGGTTAAGGTCCAAATAAGATAAGAGACAGATATAATTAAGCACCTCTGATCAGGGTGTGGTTCTACCCATCACTGGTCCATCATTGTCTTGAGAGAATAGTCTTCTCCGACAAGTTGTCAGAACTGTGTAACCCTCTTTCTGGGTTCTCCCAGCATGATTCTTCTAAGGAAACTCCAGCTGCTCAGGATCCATTGTCTCAATGTTTGCTTCCCAAAGGGTGGGACACAAGAGTCTCTTCATAATGTCTTAACTATTACCAGGACATCCATGCTTACAGATATGCCATGGTTTGGATCTGAACTGTCCCCTGAGGCTCTTTGGTAAAAGCTTGGACCTACCTAATCAATATATTAATCCACTGATGGATTCAAAATTGAATGGACTATTAGCAACTGGTTGAAGCTATGGAAGGAGGGGCCTGACTGGAGGAAGTGGACCTCTGACTGGAGGAACTGGACCTCTGGGCATGGTTTTGAAGAATATACCTTGATTAAAGTCTATAGTGACATTTTTTTTTTAATCTGGAATTTTGGTTTCTTTCTTTTTAAAAAAGATTTACTTATTATGTACACAATGTTCTGACTGCATGTACACCTGAAAATCAGAAGAGGGCATCAGATCTCATTATAGATGGTTGTGAGCCACCATGTGATTGCTGGGAATTCAGGACCTCTGGAGGAGTACCCGGTGCTCTTAACCTCTGAGACATCTCTCTAGCCCCCTTTGGTTTCTTTAAAAAACACAGAAATATTATGAGAATGTGCTTTCATTTTAATCCCAGGTGTAGGACTGTTTGCAGCAGCTAGCTGTGATTTGCCTTGTGTTCTAGCAGAGGTGTGGTTTCGCCAGCTGCAGGTAGTTTCTATGTGCAACATTTGGAATTCTGAGAACTTTTCATAACCCTGGATGTGGGGGGGAGAGGGGAGAGGGACTTTGGCTGTTTAGGGAGGCTTGGTGTGGTTTATTAATAGCTGAGGTAAAAAAAAAAAAAAAAGGAAAGAAATAAGATTCATGGATTTTTAAAAATTCCTCTATCCTTGTTTTTCTCCTATCTAGTGTTATAGTGTTAGGGGTGAAACAGAATTTTGGGGGATAAAGGGTGGGAAAAAGAAGAACCCACAAAGTATCTAAGGCCAGCTCCAAAGGTCCCTCTGTCTTTCTGCTTCCTGGCCATCATGGTGAGAACTTGGGTCCACCGCACTGTGAACAGTTCCAGAAGAATGTGTTTTTGTTTTCTCAGATGAAAGATACAAAGTTTGGGGAAAGCTTTTACCTTATCAATCTTGTTTCTTCTTTCCTTATTGATAATATTTGAGTCCGAATTCAGCGCTTAGCTGTAACAAAACATCTCATGAGGAAAATCATTTTATTTGTATTTTTTTATATGAGATTGGCCCATTTTTGCAATATGCACCCACTTTTCCAAGCCACCTGGTATCACTCTGTGCGTGAGATTTTTTCTTGTTTGTTTGTTTTTGGTTTTTTCAAGATAGGCTTTCTCTGGATAGCCTTGGGACTATGTAGACAGGCTGACCTCGAAGTCACAAAGATCCACCTGCCTCTGCCTCCCTGAGTGCTGGGATTACAGGTGTGTGCACCACCACAACACTGGAGAAGAGGATACCTTTTCATACAACTTAAAGACATAGCTCTCAGAAAACAATATTAATTCAATGCACAGGGATGTGGTGGGTGATCCCACAGGGGTAGAGTTAAATGAGGCAGTAACACCTAGAGGTGCGAAGTCTTCACCGAGTACTTGGGATGCTTCAGAGAGTTTGGGAGTAGCCATAATGTTAAACAGAACTAAAACCACTTCAACATAAAGAGAGCTCACCGCCCTTCCCTAGGAATAAACATTGACAGTGTGCGTGTGTTTACATATGAACACATGTTTATCTGCAAGTTAGATTTAACCTGAAAGTACCAAGGGGAGTCTCAGTTGGAATGATTGCCCTGATCAAGCGGGCCGTGGTATGTCTGTGAAGCAATTAAAAAAAAAAAATTATTCACGCCACTAAGCAGGTGGTGCTGGATTATATAAGAAAGCCGGCTAAGCTTGAGCCCGAGGATGTAAGCCAATGAGCCGCTTTCCTCCATTGTTCCCTTCTCTGCTCCTGATTGACTTCCTTCCTCGACTCCCCACAGCGAGGGGCCATGGCCGGGTAGTGTAAGTGAAATAAACCCTCTCCTCCCCAGGTTTTCTTGGCTCCTGGTGCTTAACACAGCAGGAGAAAGGCAACCTAGAACGGTGCACTTGGAGGCCAGCAATCAGGGTTGGATATCTTCCTCAATCTTTCTCTGCCTTAGATTTTGAGATATGGTCTCACACCGAACTTGGAACTCACTCAGGGACATAAGAGAGACAGAGAGGAAGTTCTTATCTTTCCAACAGGGAAACCGGCTGGAGGCTGCAGGCAATAAAAGCATTGCCAAGGGGCTGAGGCGATGGCTCAGTAGGGAAAGTGTTTACGTGCACCTGTGAACCTGAGCTCGGATCCTTAGAATCCACGGAAATGTTAGGCATGACATTAATCCCACTTAATCCTGTGTCTGTAATCCCACTGCTGAGAAGCTGGGGTCAGGAAGATCACTGGAGCTCATTGGCCAGTCAGTTTAGCCTGGTTAGTGAACCCCAGACCAGTAAAAGAGTCTGTCTCAAGAAAAGCCCTAAATGAATAGCACCAGAAAAACAACATGGACATGTACATTCGCCTACATGTGCATATACTTGAACACATATAAACATATACTCACAAATATTAATTCAGAGCTCCATACCTGACCTGGAATAAAAATATAAAATGCAAACAGTAGTTTATAATGAGCATATAAAAAATGAAACAATAGCATAAGAATGAAAAAAGAAAGAGGCCGGTGTCAGCATAAAGGAAGGGCAAACACAGGACATTGCATGTTTAGTGATAGTTTGTAGCCAGGAGGCTAGGGGCAGTGGCTCTGGGTCCTTCAAGGACTAAAGACTTTTTAATCCAACTCATGAAGATTCTTTCAGGGATACTGTTAGGGCTTGCTCCTCTGCAGGAGCATCCAGGAACAATGACTCAGAAGGGTGACCGTAAAATCTCTAACTCGAAATTCTCACTGCAGACACACTGCAAAGGAATGGGGCTTCCTTTGCCAAATTCCCCATGTGATTCAAACATGGCCTCTAGCCAGAGAGCCAGAGGGAGAGAAGGCCATTCCATAGAGACTTGGAGATTTCCTAGCACCATCAGCGGGTGAAACAGTAGCATGGCACTTTTAGAAAGCCATTCCCAAGGACGATGTGGCTTTGAGAAGAGCAGGTAGAACGCCAGAGTGGCTGATGCTTTGGCCTCTTTCCACGGCTCACCCATTCTTGTGTGGAGTCATTGTGTACTTGCACTGACTGAGAGTCGCTGCCTGCCTTCACCATCTGCCTCTGTGTCTTCCTCTGGTGACATCAGAAGGCACAGCAAGATTTGCCCTTGTCATCCAATGGGGCCTTAGGGTGTTTGACTCACCTGTTTGTGTTCCTCTAATGATGACAAAATGATGCCACCCAAAGTCAGCTGAGAGGAAGCCAGGATTTAACTGCAAACAAGAGACCCAGCTTGCTTAGCAGCACGAAGCAGTTCTGTTGCAACTGAGTAGATGTGTGCTAATTAGGCTGCGATGAAAGTGTCTACAGAATCACTTTGAAAGGGAAGCCTTCCTTCCTCATCTGAAGAAGGTACTTAATGGCACAGGTAGGCAAACATGTTTCTGAGACTGCTCAGTGCTGGCAGAGAGCATGGGAAGGTTGGGCAGGCAGGCTGGGCGTGGGTTGAGAGCTTGGGTACCACAGGACATGGTGATGATAAAAAGAATCCTCGGTAGCACTGATGCCACGGGGAGCTGGCTCTTGCATGCTGCTTGCTCAGAGGGTGCTGGTGCCTTGGAGTAACCTCTGGGAGGGTGTGAAGTAAGAGAATAAAGCCATTTCCTAGAGTTGGGCGGGCTGAAGGCCTTCCCTGGAGAGATGCCAGTCCTGATTTTCAGGTGCCAGGAAATTTGGATTGTGTAGGACATTATGGAGTTAAGAAAGGGTCAGTCGATAAATGGATGCAGATGGGCTTGAGTGGGATGTGAGCAAACAAAGCACATGAGATTGAGCTTATTCAGAATGTACTCTGGGGGCTGAGGATGTAGCCAAGTTACCAGAACCTTTGCCCAGCACGCAGGATTTGCTCCTCGGTATCACATAAACTGACTATGCTGGCACATCTCGGCACTTGAGAAGTGGAGGCAGGAGGATTGTAATCTCAAAGTTAACCCCATCTGGTACTTAACAAGTAGGCTAAGCTGTCTGGACAGCCAACCCTAGGGATTCTTCTGTCTCTCTCTTGAGTGCTGGGATTATAGGTGTACACCACTACATCAGGCTTTTAAAGATAATTTCTAGGGATAGAATTCAGGTCCTCATGCATGCTCAGCAAGCACTTGACTGACTGAGCTATCTCCCCAGCTGAGCCACTGGAGTCTTTCGAACTGGAGAGCTGACAAGCTTTCATTTCAGAAAGATCGTGTTGATAGCTGAATGAAAAATGAATGGGAGGTGGAAGAGACAAAGCAGTGGCAATGACAAAGAAGCTCCTGTGTATCCCCCCCATAAGACTCAATGAGGCCTCAAACTTAGAAGTAAGGATGGAGATATGCATAGAAGAGCCATACAAGGATAGGACCGGAACTTGTGGAGTGGCAGATAGATGGTAGAAAAGTTGTCTTTTTACTCCTGAATTCTCTACGCTCAGACAAGCTGACCCCTTCACAAGAGCAATGGTTCCCGGTTTCTTATAATCAGGGCCCTCATGGCCCCTGAAGGTGTCCTTTGGCGTCTAAATGTATGTACATACTCATGCATCAGCATGAACACACACACACTGCAGCCTTCATCTAGAACTTATCTACAAAGACCCAAACTGGAGTTATCTGCTTTTTTTTTTTTTTTTGCTGTTTTTTAAAAAATTTATTTAATCACTTTACAGCCCAATCCCAGCCCCATCCTCCTCTCCTCACAGTCTTGCCCCAATGCCCCTCTCTTCTCACCCCCTCACTCCTTCTTCTCCTTCTTCTCAGAGAAGGGCAGGCCCCTAAATGGTATCAACCCACCCTGGCACCCCAAGTCACAGCAGGACTAAGCACATCCTCTCCCACTGAGGCCAGACAAGGCAGCCCAGCTAGGGGAAAGGGATCCAGAGGCAGGCAACAGAGTCGGAGAGATCTCCTACTCTTGTTAGGGGACCCACATGATGACCATGCTGCATATCTGCTACATATGTGGAAGAGGTCTAGGTCTGGCCCATGAAAGCTCTTTGGTTGGTGGTTCAGTCTCTGTGTGCCCCCATGGGGCCCAGGTTAGTTGCCTCTGTAGGTCTTCTTGTGGTGTCTTTGACCCCTCAGGCTCTCTCTATCCTTCCCCCTACTCTTTCACAGAGCTCCCCGAGCTCGGCCTATTGTTTGGCTGTGGGTCTCTGCATCTGTTTCCATCAGCTGTTGGATGAAGCCTCATAGAAGGCAGTCATGCTAGTCTCCCATCTGCAAGCATAGCAAAGTATCATTAATAGCGTCAGGGTTTGGCGCTCTTCTGTGGGGTGGGTCCCAAGTTGGGCCAGCCATTGGTTCGCCAATGACTCAGTCTCTGCTCCATCTTTATCCCTGCACTTCTTGTAGGTAAAACAAATTTTGGGTTGGTGTGCCCTTCCCTCCACTGGAAGTCTCATCTGGTTACAGGAGGTGGCAACTTCAGGCTCTATGTCCCCTGCTGTTAGGATCTTATTTGCTCTTTCCTTTCCTTTTCTTTCTTTCTTTCTTTCTTTCTTTCTTTCTTTCTTTCTTTCTTTCTTTCTTTCTTTCTT
>NW_026587556.1:3476889-3485959 GCF_907164565.1 Psammomys obesus
CTTTCTTTCTTTCTTTCTTTCTTTCTTTCTTTCTTTCTTTCTTTCTTCCTGCTGTTTCTTAATAAGACTCTGTAATCACTTTCTTGTTTCCTTGTGCTATTCCTTTACCTGGAATATCTTTTTTGTTTGTCCCGCTGCCAATACCTTCCTAGTCTTTCAAAACAAAGCTGTCTCCTCTGGGAAGCTTTGTCTGTCATTCTTCCATAGTATGCTTAATTGTCCTGCTTCCTATTCATACTTGTATGTTTAAATAAATAAATAAATAAATATATATATATATATAACATAACTTGCAATTTTATCATTTATTTGTGCGTATGTTCACAGGCATATAGGTGCATGTGTGTGCAAATGTGCATGCATGCCTGTGTATGGAGGTCAGAGGTCAACCTCTGCTGTTGTTCCTCATGATCTATCCACCTTACTAAGTGAGATAGGGGGGACTCTCACTGGGACCTGGCACTTGACAATACAGCTAGTGTGGCTGGCCAATTAGTCCCAGAGATCCTCCTGTCTCTGCCTCCCCAACACTGGGACTACTAGGGTATATTGGCAAGCCCAGATTTTATAAGGATGCTAGGAACTCAGGGCCTCATGCTTGTGTGGCAAGTATCACATGTACGTGTACTGATCAGCGGTCACAAGAACATTCACATTGTTTAGCAATCACCACAACTTCATCTTGACCAGCTGAAACCCAGTCCTATTCGATACTAATTCTTCGCTCTTCCCTCTCCTAAGTCCTAGGAGCCACAGTTACAACTTCAGTCTATGTATTTGACTATTCTTGATGCAGTCATATAAGACGAATTACACAGTATGCATCCTTTTGCGATAGGCTTACTTTACTCCCCATAAGCATTCTCATGGTGTGTTTGTGATAGCATTTTCTCAGAATTCCACACCCCCTTTCTGTTGTGTGTACATACCACATTCTTTTCACCTACTAAACCATCAGTGCTTGCTTGAGTTTCTTCCATCCTTGGCTGTGTGAACAACACTGAGAGAACATTTGCTGCAGATGTCTGAGGTCCTCTGTGCTGCTGCTTTTGGTGTGTTCTCCCAGGAGTGAGGTTACTAGATTGTGTGATGATCCTCACTCCCACTCTTTCCCCTCAAAGGTAATTGTGTATGTTAAATGTGAGTCTTCATTATGGTAATGGGGTTGGGCATGACTTCCCTTGGAGTCATTTTAGATAATTAAGCTACCACAAGGACCCTGCAAAGGAAGCCTGACTCTGCCCTGCAGCAAAAGTATGTTTTCTGCACAAGTTGCAAACTGGCTGAAACACAACAGTGCTAATAACACGTGAATCTAAAATTAGATGTTGGGAAATGCTGGGAGGAGAAAATCCTCTAGAGAAAGCCAGTTAGTAAGTTTTATAGTTTGCACTTCCTTGTGATCTGCCGGGGAATATGGAATCTGGAATTCCCTGTGTCCTCTCTGCTCTGCTCTTAGCCTACAGTAAATTAGTTCACCCTCTAGGTTAATTTCATCTTCAGTAAAGGAACAAATGCCTCTTTACATTCACGAGCATGAAGAAATCCAAATGAAAATATGTTGATGGTCCCAAGAGAAGGGGGTCAGCTGAGTTAGCACAATGACCGGCAGCAGGCAGCAGGCACTTTACAAAAGCCTGCATGGCAGTAGGGCTGGCTGGCCATCCTGTCGAAGGAAGCTAAGTGGAATTCCTTCAGAGATGAAGTGCAGCCATTTTCAGGTGCTCTCATTTAGATAAGAACATTCTCTGAGAAATAAGTACACTCTGGAGCTAGAGCTCAGGGATCCTGCTCTTGCTTAGCATTGGAACCTGGGTTCCATCTTTAGAGCTGAAAAAAAAAAGTTAAATCCCAAGAACAGTAAATATGATAAGAAAGGTGCTGGTAGGATTTTAAAAATACCACAAGGGAAGCAGCAGCTTCATTGACTTAGGAATGGATACTGAGAAAGAACGTATTTGGCCAAGAGAAGAGAAAAAAAAGTCCCTTGGTAAAAAAGGGGCTGAGGCTGTAGCCTCGTGGTTGAGTTCTTACCTAGCAAGTGTGTTTGATCTGTGGTAACACACACACACACAAACCCAGTAAGTCTTACCTGAGATGTTTGCACTGTGTTGAAGAGATGCTGGTTCTAGTGTTAAAGTAAGTGATCTAGCCTATGTCCATGGTTGTCTCTGACTGGATGTGTGTGTGTAAGGTTTGGCAAAAATGTATTTATTGTCACTGCAATGATGGTGGTTCCAAACGAAGATAGTACTGCGTCTGAAATCAACATAGTTTCATTGTCTTAGTACAGCTGACCAACTCACTTTAGATGTTACAATTTCTATATGTTTATCTTTCATGTTTTAGGGTGTCTGTGTTCTTGTTTCCATACCTGAGACAGCAGTATAAGCTTAATAATCATTTGGTTTTTTTCTTTTTACATATAAAACAAACATTTTACATCTATCTATCTATCATCTGTTTATCTATCTATCTATCTATCTATCTATCTATCTATCTATCATTCTACCTACCTATCATCTATCTATTAATCATCTATCTTTCTATCATATATCTTCTATCTTTTTATCAATCATCGATCATGTATCTATAATCTATCTTTCTATCATTTATCTATCTATCTGTCTATCTATCTATCATTTGTCTGTCTATCTATCATCTATTTATCTGTCTATGATCATCTATTTAGTGGTGGTGGATGCATGTATCTTAGCACACATGTGGAGGTCAAAGAACATGTTCCTGGAGTGGGTGTTCTCTTTCCACCATGTAAGGTCCTGGTATTGAACTTAGGTCCTCCGGATTGACAGCAAGCCTTACATTCTAAATGGTATTGTTGTTTTTCAGAGGTTCTGCTTGGTCTAGAAGACACTGTAACTGTTGAGACCTTAAACTTCTGATTCTTCTGTCTCTACTTCATAAATTTTGGGATTGCATGTGAGAGCCCCCATGATGGGAATCCAGGGCCTTGTGCATACTAGGCAAATACTCTGCCAACTGAGCGACACTGGGAGTCCTCACGTTTTGTTTGTTTTCACACAGACTGATTATGAAAACTTGCTACTGGGGGGCAGGGTCGCTGGAGAGATAGCTCAGCAGTTAAGGGCACACACTAGTTTTGCAGAGGACCTAAGTTTGGTTCTCAGCCCTCATGTTGGGCAGCTCACAACTGCCTATAACTCCAGCTCCACAGAATTCTGATACCTCTGGATTCTGCAGGTACCTGTACTCATGTGCACAATACACCCCACACACATACCACACATAATGAAAAATAAAAAAATAAAAAAAAATTTGCAGGGACATGCTCAACTGCCATCATTATCTCTCCTTGCTCACTGACACTGAGGAAGTGGTCAGTAAAAATAAAACATGTTTGGAATAACTACAGAATTCAGGAGATGTAACTAGCCACGGTTGATAGGAGACCTAGAGAGCATAGTATCAAATGTGGGGTAGCAGTTAAGTCTAAGAAAAAAAAAAAAGACTAGTTTCTTCTATAAAGATTCAGGTCTGTTTCTGAGTCTGGGCTATCAGTTTATGGATTTCAGTTTTGCTGTTCTGTAGAGACAGAGCCTGAACAACAGAAAAAACCTCAGGATTTAATTAAGAGGCCATTTCAAAATAGAATGGGATGCTGAGTATCTGTTTGGAAAGGAATGCCTCTTGCCTCTTCTGTTTCCTTTCAGATGTCGTCTTCCACCTGTATGTTCTCTGGCACTGGTTGGGTAGTCAAGAAACACAGGCGGCACCTGTGCATGCTGCTCAGCAGGGCTGGAAGGGAATGCTGCAGGTACCTGTGCTGCAGGCATTCAACTCTTCCTCTTGTATGCGCCTCCACTTGATCAGCCAGTTGTTCCTAATATTCAATAATTTTTCTTTCTTTGTGCTTGGTTTGAACTGACTAGGCTTCTTGGAAGCACCCTCATACCTGCAAAATACATTTTCCTGATAATGATTCTCCAAATGTCATTTTGAATGCCACTTTTTTTTTTTTTTTTGTCTGAGAGTGTCATAATGTATAGCCCTGCTGTCTTCAAACTTTCAACAATCTTCCTGCCTCTGCCTCCTGAGTGCTGGCCCAGCACCATTAGACTTTTTACTACTATTTATGTCTATGTGTATGTGTGTGTGTGTGTGTGTGAGAGAGAGAGAGAGAGAGAGAGAGAGAGAGAGAGAGAATGAGCCCATTCATGAACATGTGGAAGCCAGAGTCAACTTCAGATGTCTTCCTCTACTTTTCTTTACCTTACTTTTTGTGACAGAGTCTTTCACTAAGCCTGGAGCTTGCTATTTTGCTAGACTAGTAGCCAGCAAGCTCCTGGTTGCTTCACTGTCTTCACTGCTCAAGCACTGGGGTTACAGGTGAATGCCTGGCTTTTACGTGAGCTCTTGAGGTCTGAACTTGGGTCTCCATGCTTGAACGATAAACGCTTTACCCACTAAGCCATCTCCTCAGCCTTTCATTTGCCTTTGATAATGTTACTCTGTTAAGAATCAGCCATTGGTGGTTAACACACTCACCCGGTAGCTGCCTGTAAAGTGTGAAGACCTCAGCCCCCTGCACTATTTGAGTCTGGAGTGGTGGATGGCAAACATAGGGTTAAGTCAGGTTCGCAACAATGAGCAGAAACACAGCTTCCTACAAATATAGCAGGGGCTGTCTGCACACTGTCAGGAAGTCCTCACTCTCCTATTAGACATGATTATCAGCCAACCACCGTGTTGCAGAAATGTTGCTGCAAGTTCAACAGGAAATAAGCCAGGGTTGGGAGAGTCATCCTGTAGGGCAAGAGGTCCTGAGATCACACTTTTCAGTGCATTTCCTGGCCATGTATGGCTTTGCTTTGTTGACCCCAGATTCTTAACTGATGACTTCAATGTCTGAAGAAATTTGCACAATATGAACTGAACAAAACACCATTGTCATTGTTTTCATCATCACCATCATGTTTGTCACCACCATCATCATTACTCTCTGCATTATTGCCATTATAATTATCATCATCATATCATCATTATCATTTTCATTCCAGTTCCCACTATTTATGTTCCAGCGAGCATAGGTCTGACTGGGGAATGGTCGGAAGGGTGGTATAGCAGAGGAGTTTCTGAAGAAGGAAGGTCAGTGTCCTTGGCAGTGTCCACCTCCCAAGGCCAGATTCCCTCCACAAGAAGGGAAGAAGTGCACTTTCAGACTTGCTCCTGATTTGGAGTTAGATATAGCTGACAGCTGAGCCCACCTACCCTGTATGCTGTCTTGGAGCTCATTGCCTATGCCCACACCTTGATGGCACAGTTTTCAATGGGCCCAGCCATCTCTAAATGCTTTTTTAGTTCATTAAGGCCCTTTGTAGTGTACGAAAGTACACCAGTACATCTGCTTAGAACCACCTGCTTTCCTCAGACTTTTGCAATCTAGTAATACCCTGCCTTCTCTATTATCTATTTCAGTGGTTCATTGGTGCCCCGTTCTTTTCTTTTGTTCTTTCTTTTTTCCTCTTTATACTTATTTTATGTGTGTGTGGAAGATTTGCCTTCATGTATGTCTATGTACCATGTGTGTGCAGTCCCTGAGGAGGCCAGAAGGCTCCTGGAAATGGAGTTATAGATTGTTGTCAGCCAGTATGTGGATGATGGGAACAAAACCCCAGTCCACTGGCAAAACATCCAGTGTTCTTAACTTCTAAGTCATTTCTCTAGCCCTTATCCTCCATTTCTTTCTGTGGTACTTTGGATGGTTATCCATCTACCTAGGTATCATGACCAGATGGATGACAGATATGTGCCACTAGACCTTGCTCAGTTGTTTTTTTGTTTTGTTTTGTTTGCTTGCTATTTTGTTTGTTTTCCCATCTGATGCCTTCATGGGTTCCAATACCAATGTGTGTCTTGAGTCTCTTTTCTGGATTAGATATTGTTGCCCTTCTGGAGGGTCCATATATTTTATTTCTAGTAAGATGGTGCGTCTGGGCTACATCTACAGAATTTAATCCGGTGACTGTCTCAGAACTATTGGGGTGGAATAGTGGCATTTAAGAAATCGGGAGTTAGGGAACAGGGACTATTTCTGACATGAACTCAATGGCTGGCTCTTTGACTCCACCCCCCCCCCCCGAGGGAGGAGCATCCCTGCTAGGCCACAGAGAAGATACCTAATAAACCAGTCCTGAAGATACCTAATAAACCAGGGTCAGATGAAAGAGAAGGAGGTCCTCCCCTATCAGTGGACTTGGAAAGGGGCAGGGAGGAGATGAAGGAGGGAGGGTGGGATTGGAAGGGAATGAGGGAGGGGGATATAGCTGGGATACAAAGTTAATAAACTGTAACTAATATTAAAAAAATTAAAAATAAAGTAAAAAGAAATCGGGATTTAGCCATGTCTTAGGCACTGTTCTATTGCTGTGAAGAGAAGGCAACTCTTACACAAGAAAGCATTAATTCGGGGCTTGCTTATAGCTTCAGAGGTTTAGTCCATTATTATCATGGCAGGGAACATGGAGGCATGCAGACAGGCATGGCCCTGGAGCTGAAAGCTTTAAATCCTGATCTGCAGGCAGAGAGAAGAAACTGCTACTGGAGTGGGCTTTTAAACCTCAAAGCACACCTTCATTGACACACTCCCTCTAACAAGGCCACACCTACACCAATAAGGCCATACTTCCTAACCCTTCTAATTTCTAATCCTTTCAAACAGTTCCACTCTCTGCTTACTAAGCATTAAAATATATGAGCCTTTGGGTTGCCATTCTTATTCAAACCACCACAAGCCATAGCCTTTTGTATTTTGGCTGTTGTTGCAATTTTGGCATTGGCTCAACAGAGAAAGCCCTTCGTTTCCATTCAAGCCTTGGGCAAACATTTGGTAAAAAATGAACGTCTTCTCTTGGCAATGGCTGAAATGCTGCAGGGTTTATACACAGTGGGCACGACTATGCTCCTGATTCTGGTGTATACACTGGGTTCTTTGAATGGTCCATGCTGCCTGGGAACAGCGAGCCCATAGATATTTTGTGGAAATAAGACCTGCCCTTGTGGTGTCAAATCTCACATGCTTTTGTCCTGGACAAGACTTAGTGTCCAGGAAGCAGGTTGCAAGTGGATTTGGATGAAAGATTCACACAATCAGCAGTTTCCTTCTGTAGGGCAGGTTTTTTTATGGCCTTGTCTCAGGTAAGGTCTGCATGAGAACGATTCAGCAATATTATTCAATCATTTATAACTAGCTAGGACCCTATCACCCCACATCACCATTCCTGATGCAAACAGAGCTTAAGTGGAAATTGGGCGGCACACTATGTTTCTATTTAGTTGACTCCAAAGATGTGAAAGTCCCTGTGTCACCAAAATGGGGAAGTGAGCTTGGGCAATGATGAAGTTGATTTTACAAGTGTGACTTACTTTGCCTAAAATGGTGCTTTTTTCAGCAGTCAGGGCCCATATCACAGTGCCTGCAGAGGTAAAATATTCTGATATGTAAAGTTCAAATCCAGAATTTAAATACTATCTGCTGAAGTGTGAGGAGATGTGCAGATTCCAAGAAGAGTTTATCATGTACTACAAGTCATAGAGAATTTCCTCAGCAATTTGTGGTTTGTTTGTTTGTTTGTTTTTTCTCCTACTATCTTACATGTTTATTCAACTTTCATAGAAGTGACCAACCCAGACTCATAGGAACACAAAAGGCCAAAACAGTCCCCATACTTAATAGATTCTGTGTATTTGAGAAGAGAATTTTGTTTTGTTTTGTTTTGTTTTTCAGACTGTTTCACACTATAGCCCAAGCTGTCCTATTATTCACTATGTACCCTACACTGGTCTCAAAGTTGCCACCCTTCTGCCTTGGCCTTCAAACAGTTGGGAACACCATGCCCAGCTTGAGAAATTTTCTAGGGACAAGAGTGACACTGCAGAAGGCAGAGGAGGCTGGGAGAAAGTATGAGATTGCCTGCCAATTTCCTGAGTGCTCTTTGAGTGGATACAAGAGAATATGTAAAATTTAACTTAAATCCTAATTTATACCACTGAAAGGGCAAGGTGGTGCCTTATGGAAATTCACTGCAGATCTGATGAACGTGCAGCGTGAGAGAGCAGTGCAGCTGTGTGGAACAGGACAACTCCTGCCAGTGTGTGTACCAGACCCTGGCTTATATTTATTCTCTGGGAGTCTTGTTCCTTAATAAAACAAAACGTTGCCATAGTGGTACAGACATACATCTGAAGTCCCAGCTTTCAGACTAGGACAAGGCAGAGGGAGGAGAAGCTCAACTTTGGGAACAGCCTGGATTACAAAGCAAGACTGATATTTAGAAAACCACTGTGACCCATGGTTATCCTTACAAAATGTTCATATAGCACACTACTAATTGTCACATAATAGTCACTAGACCTTAGTCCTTCATCAAATTAATCTATATTATGAGTTTTTAAATTTTCTTTGTGGTGTGTGTATGTGTGGTACATATGCTTGTGTAAGTATAGGTGTGAATGCTCATGCACACGTGTGGAAGCCAGACAAAGAGGTCATGTGTCCTGCTCTAGCATTCTGTACCTTATTCCCTTGAGACATGGTCTCTCACTGAAGCTGCAGCTGACAGTCAGAACCCCCCCCCCCCCGATCCTCCTGTTTCTTCTCTGCAGAGCACTGGGGATACAGGAATATGTAACCATACCTTAAATTTTGTGCAAGGGCTGGGGATTTGAAATCAGATCCTCATGATCGCTTAGCATGCATTCTTACCCTCTGAGGCATCTCCCCACTGCCTTCTGTAAGTTCTTTAACAAGTGATTGATATTTTAAGGAATATGAAAAATGGCTTAATTAAAAATGACCAGAACGATGTCAGATGCAGTGTGCCATAAACCCATAATCCTAGCACTTGAGAGGCTGAGGCAAGAAAATGACAAATTTGAGGTCAACCTTGGCAAGATTCTGTCTCAAAAGCAGAAATAAAATTAGCCAAAGTCTCAACAATTCAGGAAAATATAGAGAGCAATAAAGAGAATCCAAAGATGAAAAGAGAAGAAGAAGAAGAAGAAGAAGAAGAAGAAGAAGAAGAAGAAGAAG
>NW_026587556.1:3485969-3546198 GCF_907164565.1 Psammomys obesus
AGAAGAAGAAGAAGAAGAAGAAGAAGAAGAAGAAGAAGAAGAAGAAGAAAAGAAGAAAAGAAGAAAACACGAATCATCAGCTACCTGCTTACCCTCCCAGCATCTCCCTTACCTTGCCTGAAACATGACCTTTTTCCTTCACTAAGTATCTTCAAACCACCAGAATCTTTCTCAACAGACCTTACCCAGGATGTCTTCCCTGCTTCTAAATGTGCACTTAAATAATCCGGTGAACTTGTTCAAATGCTGGGTGTGACTCAGTGAGTCTGGGGCATGGGCTGAGATTACAGTTCCCACAAACTCCTGGGTGATGCTGACAGTACTGGCTAAGCAGCATTGGTGAAGAACACTTTTTGTTCTCCTGGCTAACCCTTTAGTAGTTTCTGAACACAGAAATTTTTATAGATCACACACACACACACACACACACACACACACACACACACACACACGAACAACGCCAGCCAAGCAACAAATCTTTTCAAGAGATCATGGTTGCCAGCACCTTACTGCCAGTTGTTTGAGAAGTGACATCAAAGGTATGCCAAAATGTTATTTCTCTGCTGTAAAAGGAAGGTCACCGCAATTTCAAAAGAGAAGGAAGGGTGGAGCTTCCGAAGGAAAGACAGCAGTGAATCAGCCTACCTTTGTGGAGAATTCACTTCACTGAGCTTCACCTGACTTTTAAAGTGGAACCATTGAGAGCATCTCCAAACTTCTTGGTCTTTAATTCTCAGGTCTAGAGTCAGCCTTTCAAAGTCCTTTCTTGACCTTGGGTGGGCATGACCATACTCCTCCAGAGACTCCTGTGCAGGCTGATGAGAGATGTTTCCACAATTCTCCTGAGCCTCTGTAAAAACTAATTGTTTTCCTACCTGGAGTCCTAGCAAACCTGGGATGTCTTTCAACACCATTTTGGTCCCAGTACTGGAACATTGCAAGTATTTAGAAAGTATCTAATGAATGGAGGAATGGAGGCCTATAACAGTGCCTCAATCTTGGAGTCTTTTTTATTAAAAAAAAAAAAAAAAAGTTACCGTTTTCCTTGCTATGATCAAATACCTGACAAGAAGCAGCTTAAAAGAGGAAGGGTTTATTTTGGCTTAATATAATACATCATGGTGGAGAGCCAATGGTGTCAGGAGTGGCTGGTCTCATTGCATCTGCAGCCAGGAAGTAGAGAGTAGAGAGAATCTTCAAACACCCCCTCCCCACCCCACCCCCCAGTCCTCCAATAAGGTCCTACCTTAAGGCATGGTTCCCAGCTGGGGATCAAGTGTTCTAACATATGAATCTGTGGGATATATTTCACATTCAAAACACAGCACCATGTTTGTTTGCCAATGTGCCTGTTCCTCACCTGGTCTTTTGAAACTGCTACTTTGTGACGGTCAGGTGATACTCTGCTCTGACTCCACAGATCAGTGGGAGTGTGTGTTTCTAGTTTCCTTCTGAGTTGCCTGTCTTGAGCAATTAGAAACCCTTATGCTCTTTAATTTCCTCCAACAACATGGGCTCCTGGCTTTAGGAACAGGAATATACATGATAACATTTTAAAACTTCTTTTTACTTATACAGCCAGTTCATTATGTAGGGCTGACTTAGTTTGGTCTTCTAAAATAAACAGCTAATGTAGGTTATAGCTGAAAGTTAATCAGAAACTTGCCAGCCATGGTGCTATATGGGGCATAAAGACAGACAAATATTTGCTATTTAAATATGAAATAGCAAGTACATGAATTGACTTATGCTTAATAAGTGACCAAAATCCTACCCCCTCCTTGTTTCATTTTGCAGTACTAAAGAGTAAACCTTTAGTAAAACATGCTAGGCAATTATTTGCTACTGGGCTATATCTTTTTATTTTGAGACTGACTCTTGCTAAGTTTTCTAGGCTGAACTCACTGTGTAGCCCTGGAAGAGTAAACTTGTGATTCTCCTGAGTAGTTGGGATTACAGGCCTGAATTAAATCCTAATTTTTTTTAGTGACAGTGATGGTGATAGTATTATTTAAAACAATAATATGTAGTGTATGCCTTTAATCCCAGTGCTTGGGAGGCAGAGGCAGGAGGATCTCTGTGAGGTCCAGGACAGCCAGGATTACGTATCTCAAAACAAACAAACAAACAAAAACAAAAACAAAAAAAACAGAAAAAGAAAGAAAGCTTAAAAAGAACAATGTGTGTTGTGTCATTGTGTGAACTAAAACATCTGTGGAAAAGTATATCAGTTACTAGTGATTGCTTTTGGGATAACACTACCCTTCATTTTCTATATTGTGTATTTCTCTTGAGTCTGGCATATATATATATATATACTTCTGACGAGAAAAACAGGTCATACTTTGAAGAGAAAAATACTGCAATGGGAAAATTGACACTGTTGCCCACAAGCGGTCTTTCCTACGTGTGAAGGTTGAACCCCAAGTCACACTTAGCATGAGGTTTCCATAGCAAAGCAGAAAACCTGAATTGCTTCAAGATTTCTTGTGAGTTTCAAAGGTTACCTCATTAAGTGGCTTTTGAATTTCACAAATCTTATAATGCAATGACATAAGTCCTGAATAAAGTATCCATATATTTAAGAACATTTGCTATCAGTGAAACAGCAGAGAAAATTACATAAAGGAATTTCGCTAAAATCGACTCTGACAGCATAGCTTTTATAAGCAAGATAAATCATTTTTTACATAAGGAAGACATTAATTATGAATAAGCCACTTCAATCACATTTCAAGGCATCTGTTTTAAGTCACATTTGAAAGATTTATTAAGGCAAATACCCCAAAACTCAGTATCCCAACTCAGTCTGTGTGTCTAAAATAATATGATATTTTTGCTTTTGAAGTATTGGGAATCAAACCCAGGGCCTCACCCATGCCAAGCAACTGCTCTACCACGAAGCTATATTCCAAATCTGATACATCTCTGACTTTTTTTTTTTTTTTTGCATGTATATGTTTGTAGTATGTGTGTGTTGATATGTGTGTGGGTGAACATGTGTCAACAGGTATGGTACATGTCAGGGGTCTTCTTTAATTGTTTGTTAAACAAACAACCTAGAGGTTGACAATGTAACAGGCACTGGGATTACAAACAGTGGATTACTGCCACACCCGTTGGCATTTATGATAGCTTCCCGGTAGCCCAAATCCTGCCCTCATCCTGGTGAGACAAGTCTTCATCAGTTGAGCCATCTCTCCTGACCTACAATTTTTTTTTAATAGAACACTTACTTGGTCTTTAGTTATATGTATAAATATAGTTAACTATATAATTTTGACCGTTATATTATTACAGAAATTACATCCCTATGTTTCTTCCACTGTTTCACAAATCATTTAATGTGTATAAACTTGCTTATTTGAAATTTAAACAGTTATTTTTTTTATTTTGAGGTAGGTCTCACTCTGTAATCCAGGCTAATCTTGAATTCTCAGAGATCCTTGTGGCTCAGCCTGTCTGGTGTTAGGATTACAGACATGAGACACCCAGAAAATTAGAATATAGGCATGGCTACCTAGAAAATTTTCTTAATGAAAGCATTCAAGCAGATATCCCAAGTGCCTAGTAATAGTGTGTGTGTATCTCTGTATCTCTGTGTGCACGTGTGTACGTGCCTGCAGAAGTCAGAGGTATTTGACTTGTTTTGAACTCAGATCTTAGTGATGTATTATGTGGTACAAAGATTGCTTCTTTAATGAATCATGGAGTCTTAAGTAGGAGAGATGAATATAATAAGCATATTAGTCAGGCCTGTGCAATATAATGAAACTCTGTCTCAAAATATAACAATAAAAAGTGGGCTGGGCATATGCCTTGCTCTTAGAGCATTTGCTTAGCACGTTAAAAGCCCTGGGTTCAATACCCAGAAAGAAAGAAAGAAAAAAAAAAAAAGGAGATATACTGTCTAGCACAAAAATTGCTATTCTTGTGGGTCCTGTATTCTAAGTGGGAGTGATGATAAAAATAAGCATAAGAGCTGGGCCTGGTGGTGTAGGCCTGTCTTCCCAGCTGCTCTGAAGTCTAGGATCTCAAATGACAAATTACCTAAATTAAAAAAAAAAAGTTATTTAGTGGCTGTTTGTCTTATGAAAGAAACCCAGGCACAGGGTCCCAGGGCAGAAGCCTTTGTTTCTGGGGCCCCACGGAAGTGTTGAGGGTAGCTCTCACTGGGAGATAAAATCAGAGTATAGCTAGAGGAATTACCATTGTGACTATCAAGTGAGAAAGCACTTTGTACAGAGGGGCTAGGCAGTGCAAGGTTTTAAAAGCAGAGAGTTGCCTGGAAGTGTATGCCTAACAGTGGAGAGGCCAGTCAGAAGGGAGGAAGGAAGGCAGTGAGGAGGTGAAGTTCTGGGGCAGATATGAAGCTCTGAAGGTCATTGCAAGGTCTTTGGTTTTTGCTTAAGTGAAATGAGGAACCATGCGATCTATTAGTCACTGAAAAATTTTGACGGTATTTAGGGAAGAATTAAATGTGAAGATGTGCATATTACAGCACATCTTAACGTTATTGTCTCATTTTAACGTTCATTCATCGCCAAGTTGTACGGAAAATTTATCACTACAAAATTTCTCCAGTGTAGCAAATCAACATTAGTACGGCTTCCTTCTATAGTGTTCATTTTTCTTTCTTTAGATTTTTTACTTTTGCATGTTCTCAGTTACCATTTTGATATTCATTTGAACTCTCTTAAGCTGTGTCTTAAGCTTGCGTCTACTGAGTGTTCCGTTGTTTATCCACATTCACTCCTTTTTGTTTTTCTTGTTTTGAGAAAGGGTCTTCTGTACCAAGGCCAGCCTCAAACTTGCTCTATAGCCAAGACTGACCTTGAACTCTTGACCCTCCTGCATCCACTTCCTGAGTGCTAGGCATGTACTATTTTGCCTGAATATTTGTTTTTACATTTACTTATATTTGTTTGTTTGTTTGCTCTGTGTGTGTGTGTGTGCGCGCGCGCAGCACACACACATACACACAGAAGTCATAAAACACATGTGGAGGTCAGAGAACAACTTTTAGAATTTGGTTCTTTCTTCTGCCATGTGGGTTCTGAGAATCAAATTCAAGTTGTCAAGGTTAGCATTGAATTTCTGGCAATTGTCCTGCCTCAGTCTCCAAAATGCTAAGATTACCAATGCTCATTACTACACCCGGCTCAATCCTAAAGCGTTCTTGAACAAATAAATACTGTAATGTTTTGTTTGAAATGCTTTATGATTTAAACATACAATGTCACAAATGCCATTACTTAGCCTTTTATAAATTTTGAGGGCCAATGTATACCACTGTTATGTAATGCCTCTTTAATTTTCTTTCCATTTAATGACATCTTGATCATTCATCTATAATCTTCCTTCCAAGAGAAACAGAAAGCAGTTTGTTATGTGATGTTCCTGTGACTTTTTATTCATTAAAAAAGTTTGTTTGTTTGTTTGTTTGTTGTTGTTTTAGATCAGTGGGTGAACTTTGTATGAACAAGAGTAGATTCAGTCTTAGGTAAACACCGGGAAAGCTTAACCACTTTCCCTTTCTGTGTTTAGAGACATTGCAGTGTTTCAAGTGCCTGGCCCTGTGCTGGGCACGAATGCTAGCACCTGGGAGAAGCTCTTTATATGTTTGTTAAACAAGTGCCCATTTTGTGGCATTTCTATCGTTTGATTCTTAGAGATACCTAGAGTCCTGGAAATTTAAAAGACTGCTGCCAGAGGAAGTGGGTAACCTCTTCGTAAACATACGAGCTTTTAATGGTTAAATACCAGAGTCAGATGAAGTTATTTTAAAGAGAGGAATTTTCCCAGGGAGCTCCCTTAAGCCACATCAATGGGCAACTGTATACTCTGCTTTATCATCAGGCCATAAGAAAGTTGAGGAATTAAGAGTTGCATCTGGCAAATAACCTTTGGATATAATGTCCTGAATTATTTCTATTTCTCAATTCCTGTACAAAAAAGTGACTGGAAGCATTAGATCTACAATGAGTCCTACTATTCCAGGCAGATTTATGGAGTATGGAAGCTACCTACTGAAGTTTCCAGAGTTCTGTGTCTTAGGCCAAGGAATTGGACCAGGGACACATGGGCTAGTGGTGGAAACAAAGGGCAGTTTATTCAGGAAGAAAAGCTTGAGCCACAGCTGGAGAAAGATCAAAGGCCCAAAGAATAGGCCATGAGGGCTGTGACTTGTTATAGGTCATTTACACAGCTCCTGCCTTTCCTCACATTGCTAGACTATGGGATTTTCTCAGACACATTCTAACTGTTGTATGTATCCTTTGGTGATGATAATGGGGGTTCCAGTGTTCTGTCTGTGATTGACTGTAATATTTCTACCCTACTCTTCTGCCACATGATCAAGCCATAGAGTGTTTGATTATTGACTGCGTTATTTGGAAAGACTTAAAAACTGCCAAACGATAGCAAATGTGTAAGTATAGCTTTGACTCTTTTTTTCATGCCTCTGATATCTCAAAGGCCTGCCACAGTTGTGGCTGGAAAGTGGGGAAGGGTGGCCTCTAAGCTGTCAAAATGCCTGCAGCAGCATTTTGTCAGCCTTAGATTTGGTTGGACTGTCTGTGATGAGGCTCAGATATCATTTTATTTAACTTGTGGTTCCCACAGTCAGGAGAGACTGGTATATTAAGGTTTGTGCCATTAATAGTCATCAGAGAAAACCAAAGCTGGGCATACGTTAAAGCGGCAAAGACAAATTTTATTCAGTACTATTACAAAAAAGACCCAGTTATCGAGCTGGCCTCTGCTCTAAACACACTAGGGATAACTGGGAATTTCTGTCCAGGAACATGGAACTCATGGCAGATACCAACTTGGGTGAATTCTGGCTGCACCAACCTTGCAAGATTCTTGCTGCAGGCAGGCCAGCATGAACAGATACCAAAGGTGGAGACTGAGACATTTTTTTAGATAGGGAGGGTGTGATTGTGTATATGTGGGTTCTTGCTAAACTGCCTTGGTAATTGTTAAACCTGGAATTTACAAAGATGTGCATATGTAGCGAGTGGGCCAAGGAGAAGGTTCAAAAGTATGACTAAAGTTTGGTTTAAGCAAGGATCTTTGCCACATGGCCCATTTCATGTAAACATAATTGAACAGGGCTAGGTAGGGTATTATACCTGGACCTAGAATGTTTGCAAGTTTCTATTTCTTGACAGAAGTGTAAGGCCAGGCCCCAAAGCTGTCTTGAGGTTTCCATCTTGGTGAACCTTTACGTTTTTCTTTTTATCCTTTAACCTCCAGCAGAAAATAGGACAATAGCACATTGCATGTACTGTCCATGAAAAACAAGGGAGTAAGAGAAAGTTTATTCTGAGGCAAATTTGAGTGAACACTGGGAATAGATTCGGGTTTCCCAGAATTACACGCTCTATTGTGGAAGAGTATTTTTTTTTTTTTTACATGAGGTTCTATAGCCATAGAACAAAAGACCATAAATCAATCTATTTGCCAAATACATATAAGGTAAAGGACATCATGTGGGCAGATTACAGCACAGCAGGAAAATCTCCTGCAGGTATTCTTCCTTTGAGCATTGCTGAAAAGCTGGTCGTTGGCTAGGTTTAACAGTACGTCCCAAACGTTTTACATAACAGCCACAGAGATGCTAGGTCAGCTACAGAGATTGATAATAAGTGGTTTTTAAAGGGCCTAAAGATAGACCGAGATAATTTTGGCTACCGATCATTCATCTCTCCCTAATGGCAAAGTTCTAGTCAATCAGCCATTCTGAACGGTCTTCAACACAGATGTGGTTCTTCCAGTGCACGCTGAGTTTACAGTAGGAAGATAATTACGCTTGCACCTCGGGGGCTGACTCTCGAGATTGGGATAAGGAGCTTTGCACAGCCTGGAGGGGTGGAACTCCCAATCGCTGCAAGGCCCCGCCCCGCCCTGCCGCGCTTGGCCCGCCCTCTTTCTCTCATTGGCTGAGATGCTCCACGCTTCACGCTGGCGACCCCGGCGTGCCCTCCTGGCGGGGCGGGACTCTAGGTGCTCGAGGCGGGGTCTGTGCGCACGCGCAGAGGAGCGGGTCTGGGTCCGGGCGGGGGAGGAAGGGGTGGTGTTCCCGGTTTCCCGGGTTACCTGAGGGGGCGGGGGTGAGAGCTCGCGCTGGCCGGCAGCTGTGGCGAGACGGGATTCTCTTGCACGGGTGAGAGCGCGCGGCGGACCACAGAGCGGAGGTAAGGACGGGCTCCTTTCGAGGGTCGGGGTTGCGACCCCAGCAGGGCATGGTGGGAAGGTGGCGGGCTGCCCGGGCGGGGTCGCGCAGCACCGAGGGAGCCGAGGGAGCGGCGGTGCCCGGAGCTCGGCCCGGCTGGGGCTCGCTAGTGCTCAGAGCTTTGCACGGCTCCTGACGGAGGCGGTCCCGGGTCCCGAGGACAGTGGCGGCGGCGGGGACCCCGTACTAACTTTACTTACCGATCGGCCGGCGCGGCGGGCCGGTGCCCTCAGGGGGCGCTTCACCTCGGGGAGCGCTTGTCCCGGACCGCCGCTCCTCTTAGCCCGCCGGGTCCTCTCCAGCAGGTGACACCGGGAGATGACAAGGTTCGCGCCGCCGGCCCATCTGTCATCCCCACCCTGGTGCGCCCGAGTCTCTGCTGTCCCCTCCCTGCCCGTGACACCTGCTGCGGGACTCCCGAGTACAACCCTGCGTGGTTCGCGCGCATCTCTGGAGCGGTGGCTGAGATGCTAATGTAATAGGGACATGACCCAGGGAGACCCTCTCCGTCGCTTGGCAGAGGCCTAGGGTTCACGATGGCGGGCTGGAGTTCAGGGAGCCAAGAAAAAAAAAAAGCATCCTCATCATCCAATCCTCAGAGGGATAAACAAAACAGCAAAACATCCTTGATGCTCAGCCGATCACACACACACACACAGTGACAGCTCTTGCTTGGTAGTTGATGGGGTGAGAAAAAAATTTTAAGGGTGTTGACTTGTGTTGAATACACATTTGTGTTGAATTCCGGCCAGTGTTTCCTTAAGGATCGAATTCATTTTGCCTTTTCTCTAGGGTTTGTTTAACAGATTGATACGGCACACTGAATTGAGCTTTTCTTCCTGTATGTGCTTGGCTGGTCTGTCATTACTTTTAACTAACACACCTAGAAACCTTATACTAATAAAGATGTTGACTCTCAGCTTTTACTAAGGTAGTTAATTAGTAAGGGATATCCTGTTTTTAAAAAGCTTTGAAAGTAACTTCTCTGTTGATTGCTCTTTGCTGTAATCCACACCCACACTAAAACATATAGGTATTGAAAGACTTTGGAAGAGAGAGGACACAGGGGAAAAATGAGTTTCTGTAATTTAGTTTACCTTAAAATACTTCCCAGTAAATTGCATATATAGCATATGTATTTAGTAAAGAGCTGTTAAGCACTTATTGTGGACCAGGCACTTTATAAACAGATAAATGCCCCTCCCTCTGGGGACATCCTACTGGAAGAACCTCAGATTGTGAATAAGTAAGTACAATACACACTTGTCTGATGATGTTAAAGGACTGAGAGAAAGAAGCAGGGAGAAAACAGGGAGCCAGAAATGGGTTGCAATTTGATTAGAGGTAGTTAGGAAAGGCTTGCCGGAGGAGATGACATTTGATCAGCCGGAAGGAAGTGAGGAGTGATCCATGCTCTGTTCTGAGGGAAGGGTGTGCAATGAGAAAACCACTTGCAAAAAGCCCTGCGGCAATAGTATGGAGACGGTGGAGTCTGAGGGGAGCTGAGAGACTGGTCTGGCTGTGGTGGAGCCATCAAAGTAAGAGTTGCAGAGTACTGACAGATTATAAAGGTGAGAGATCAGATTGTGAAAGGCCTTATAAGCCTTTGTATGGAGAAGAATTTTCTTTTTGAGTAAATAAATGATGTAATCAAAACTGATTTTTAAAGGAGCCATATTATGCCTTGTTGGAAAATACACCACCTTGGGGGAAGGGATTACCAGGAACAGAAGCAGAGGTACCATGACTGAGTATATTGGCATAATGCTGTTCAGAAATGACGTAGGGATTGGTGGCTATGTTGAGAGGTTATTGATTTCTGAATAGGTTGTATGTAGAGGACAGCAACAATTTTGTCTTTAGCAGCAATTATAGAATAGAGAGGTACTGAGAGCTTTATGAGAAGAATAGCCTTGGTTGGGAGGTTAGGTTTTAGGTGATAAAATTAAACATCCAAGTGGAGATTAGTCATCGTGGACATTATTGACTTTGCATTGCAGAAACTTTTTAGTAGACATTAGTGACTTTGCATTGCAAAAACTTTTTGTGTTGCTTTGACTATTCTAGGAGCTTAACAATTTTGCCCATAAATGGACAATTTTATTTCACGTTCACTTTTTTTTTTTTCGTCCAGTGTTGGGAATCAAACTGAAATACCTTGATCATTCTAGGAAAGTACACTCACTGAGCTTATTTTCTTTTTAGTTCTTTTGAACCAGCCTAGTCATTTATATTCCCAAATGTAGCTTAGGTTTTATTTGCTTGGATTTAGTCTATGTTTTTTGTTAGTTTTAGTTTCAGAGAAAGCCATTTAATACAGAATTTCAGAGTATCTTTTATAGCTATATTTAACTTAAACAATTTCATTTGATTTTTTCTAAATTATTTTTAGATGCCTGTTAAAAAAATTAAGCCCCAGAAATGTTATCAAATGTGGCTTCTTGGCTATTTGTGAAATTACAGTGTAAGACTTGAATTTTTCAAAAAATATTTTTCTAATAAGTCAGTAACAAAGAGATTATCTTAATTCTTTTGTTTCATTACAGATGACTTGAAATAAATGGACCATCACATTCTAAATGGAGACTCTTTTTAAACACCAGAATATAAAGCATTAGACCAATATACTTTGATCTGTAAAACTTGAAGGAGCATCTCTGTAGTCCCACCTACTTGGGAAGTTGAAGCAGGAGGATCACATGTTCAAGACCAGCCTGGACAGCTTAACAGCTTAGTGAGGCTCTGTCTCAAAAATGAGAAAATGGGGTTGAGGATATGGCATGGTGATAGAGTGCTTGTCTGGCATGCACAGGGCCCTGGGTTTAATCTTCCATACTGTGAAAGAGAACAACAATAACAAAAAATACTTGTATCAGAAAATATGTAACTCTCAGCCCTGAGGTCTACCTTTTATAATGAAGAACCAGAAAATAGCTAATATTTTATAGTGAATTTTCAACATTCCTATCCTGAAAATCTAGAAAGCCCTGTTAGATTAGTGTGTAATCATAAACTGACTTTGGAGTCAGTGAGGCAACTGTATTTCATGGTACTTCTTTTTCATTGCTGCTTCTCATCAGCGGTTGTCCTTGTGCCTCTCAATCCCCTTGGCCTTGCTTATAGTAATTGAAAGTTGAATGCTTATTAAGTCTAAGTGCTGGGAAAAATGGAATAGGGGAAAAAGTACCTAATTATATGGAATAGTAATACCTAAAACCAATCATCTTTATTAGTCAAGAAGGAATAAAATTATTCTTCAAAAGGCTATTCATTGTTCCATTTGAATGTTAGTCTTTGAAACTGAAACCCACAATGGATGAGGAAATGAGAGCTTCTAACCATTTTAAGTAAATGGAAAAGTTAGATGAACAGTTGAATTCTGCACACACTTAGACATGTTTATAAAATTGTTTCTACCAATCTTTGAAAATTAAAGAGACATTTATATAGTGGATTTCTAATTATCAATTGTGGAATGGACTATAAGATCATACAACATAATTATGTTACATGTAGAAACACACGTGTATGCGAACGTACAAAATCACAATCCAACCAACCAACATAAACCCCACTATGTACTTTGTAGTTCCATCTAGAAAGTGTGTTCTTTTTGTAGTGGCAGGAAGCTTATCAGTGGTGGGCTGGGTATAGATAAAGTAAGGGGAGGAGGCACAGAAGGGAAGGATAACAAGGATGTACTAGGAAACTACAGGGAGTGATAGACAGGTTTCACTATCTTGATTATGACCATGGTTTCATGGGTGTACACATATGTTGAAACATATACTTTAAAGATGGACAGGGTGTTATATATCATTTCAATTGCACCTTAATAAGCAGTATTTAAATATAGCTCAAGCTTTAAAAGATAGGAATCTGAAGTACATATTACCAAATGAAGGAAGCCTGTCTGAAAACGATTGTATACTTTATTATTCCAATTATAAGGCATTCTGGAAAAAAACAAAGCAAAAATCTGGAGACAGAAGATCAGAAGTTGAAGAAAGGAAAGAATAAATGGGCAGACAACACAGGATTTTTTTAAAAATTTATTTATTTATTTATAAGTTACAGTTTACTTTGTATCCCTGCTGTAGCCTCCTCCCTCATCACCCCCAATCCTGCCTTCTCTTCCTCCCTCATCTCCTTCCATGCCCCTCCCCAAGTCCACTGATAGGGGAGGTGCTCCTCTCCTTCCCTCTGACCTTAGCCTATCAGGTCTCATCAGGACTGGCTGCATTGTCTTCCTCTGTGGTCTGGTAAGGCTGGTCCCCCATTAGGGGGAGGTGATCAAAGAGCCAGCCACTGAGTTGATGTCAGAGACATTCCCTGTTCCTATTAGTAGAGAACCCACATGGAGATTGAGCTGCCATGTGCTACATCTGGGCAGGGGTTCTAGGTTATTTCCATGCATGGTCCTTGGTTGAGTATCATCTCAGAAAAGACCCCTGTCCCCAGATTTTTTTTAGTTCTGTTGCTCTCCTTGTGGTGTTCCAGTCCCCTCCAGGTCTTCCTGTCTCCCCCTTCTTTCATAAGATTCCTTGCACTCTGCCCAAAGTTTGGCTATAAGTCTCAGCATCTGCTTTGATACTTTGCTGGGTAGAGTCTTTTAGCAGTCCCCTGTGGTAGGCTCCTGTCTTGTTGCCTTTTTTCTCCCTCTTCCAATGTCTGTCCAGTTTGTCTTTCTGAGACAACACAGGATTTTTAGGGCAATACAATACTACAGTGGTGGATATATACCATACATTTGTAAAAAACTTGTTGTATGTACAACTATGGGTTTTAATGTAAACTGTTGTATAGAATTAAAAAAATAAGTAATTATAGAAAAACTTTTTTTAGTTAATGTAGTCTTTCAGGTATTTTTTAAATGAAAAAGGCAGTGTATAGAAGTTTGAACTAGGAATAATGATTGGCCAAAGGTAAGTTTTTCTTTAAGGATTGGAGTCAAAGATATTTGTATGGATTGAGGAAGGGGGCATCCTATAAGAGAAAGATGCTAATTAATTAAGTATAATATGAGAGAAAGGGGAGGGCTAGGCCAGGGAGTACAGGTAAAAAGGGTTACTCAGAAGAGTAGCAATGTATCTTCCAGTTTGCAAAAGAAAAGGTAATCAGGCAGTGTGTTGAGGTGGAGTTGAGCATCCAGGATAGTGTCTTTTCTCTAGGAAGCAAGGTTATGTGCTGAGACAAAGAAAAATGGGTTGGAGTATGCTTGGGGGTGCCCCCTAAACCTAGTGTATTGGAATTTCTTGTTTTTGTGGCCAACTGAATCCAGAAAAAGAACTCTTTTGTGGAAATGAAACTTAAACAAGAACTAGTGACCTAATTACCCAATGCTGATGAGTATTTTCCCAAGATATGAAATCACAAATGTACAGAGGTTATCAGAATGGTTAAGTAGTTTTCTCCGTGACGGGTTTGCTTAGGTTAAAAAGCAAGTATGGTAAACTGATCCTGGATGAGAATAGGAAGGAAAGGTGTAATGAAGAACTTGGGGAAGAAGGATGGTATGACACCAAGGAATGCAGGATGTCAGTGAGGTCACTGTCTGAAGGGACAAGCCACAGAGCGCCTATTAAATTAGGAGGGAAAGCAAGCCAAGTTGAGGCTGATACTTATAGAGGGTGGAGAAGGTGAAGAATCTCAGTAAAAAAGAATTTATGAGTAGTATATATGTTAGTAGTAGAATACTAGAGATGGAAAAAAAAAGGTATACATTATAAACATTTTAAATTCTAAATTTTAAATTCTAGAGTTGGGGCAATTTTAAGTAATAAGAGTCAAAATAAGGCTGCTGCTGCTTCCGCTGGGTAGCCAGTCTTAATAGTGCTAATCACAGTAATAGAAAGACTATTGCTAGTCAGTAACCTTCCCCAAGGTACACAACTAGAGAGTACCTGAGTCTGTTTAGCTTGAAAGTTTTTGTGACCAACTATTAAACCACACTAATCTGCAAAGCAGGAGCCATGGACGTTAACTAAAGGTTAACATTTACATCTAGTGTATGACAATGAACCCCAGAAGATCAGCTCTTGTGGAGAGTGTATAAACTGTTTGTCATAAATGGTAATTAACTACTCAAAGCTTCACCAGTGGGTGACAACTGTAAATATAACCCTAAAAGTAGATAAAATGAAGCACTATGGTTGGGAAGCCAGGTAAATACTGACTTTTCTTCCAAGACAGATCTTGGTGATGCAATGATCTTCATTGAGAAGAGGTGGTCAAGGTGGAGAAGCTTCTTAGCCATAAAGGTAGGGCCCAGAAAGTGAGTAAAGAACACAGGGAAGGGGCTGAGGAGATAATTCAGTAAGTGAGGTATCTGCCTCATATGTGTGAGGCCCTAATTTTGATCCCCAGAAGCCATGTAAAAATGGTGGGCCTAGTGGCAGACAATTAAAATTCCAGCCCTGGGGAGACAGAGACAAGAGAACCTCTGGTCTTGCTAGTTGTCCAGTTTAACCTCATTGGTGATCTCCAGAACAGTGAGAGACCCTGTCTCAAAAAAAAAAAAAAAAGCTTGATGTTTCTGAGGATGACATCTGAGGTCATATACACATACAAATGTATATCCACATATGTACATGCTCTTTCAAGTAAAACATAGCAACAGAAAGTTTATGAGGACTTAACCTAGTGGGATGGTGAGTATGTAGGGCAACCACATAGTTTGTTGGCTAAATAATGGTAAATTTGAGAATGAAAAGGGTATCATTAATAGTTATTCTTGGGCAACAGACATAAGCCAGGACTAGGCTGAGCAAATAGAGAGGTATTTGGTTACCCCACTGTAGGTAAGCAGAGATACTACATTGGAAAAGAATAGATACTGAGAATGAGTGTACCGAGTCTCTTATTAGAGGTGCTTGTATGGTGTAGCTTCAGATTTTTTTCTCTAATGTCATGGTACTGTCCTGAGACTTTCTGGCTACATCTTATATAAGAAAGTCTGGACTCATTCTTGTATGAGCATTTTGGAAGGAAGTCATTAAACATATAGGTGATAGCTGAAACCTCAGAAGTGGCTGAGTTCATAAAAGGAGAGCACAAAAAAAGTGAAATGAGGAGGAGAGATTCCAGAGCCTCATCAACATGAAGAGTTGGCAGAGAAGAATCCAGCCAAGGAGACTAGATAATAATCAGTAGAGGAAACCCACAAAATGTAAATAGAGGTATATGTATGAGTATATTTGTGATCCCATAAGTCAGAAGAGAGGGTTAAGAACAGGCTGATTATTGTTTAACATATTCTTTGTATTTCACAGAGAGGTCTGATCAGATAAGTACTGGAACGTGCTTGTTGGAATGGATTTGCCAATTGGAAGGTTACTGTTGTTCTTGGCCTGAGTAGTTTGGATAGAGGACTGTGAGCAAAAACCAGACTGCAGTTCACAGAGCAGAGGTGAAGTGTGCTTCCATCATAGATTGTTTCTGAGTAATCTTGGAAGAGGAGGTGTCGGTGGAATATTTCCCCTGTTTTAAATGCAAGCAGTGAAGAAGCTAATGGAGATAAGGGGTTTAAAACTAAGAGGGAACTGGGAGAATGTCACAGCAAAAAGCGTTGATGTCATTGCAAAGGCGAAAGTAGGAGGGAAATAGATTTTGTTGTTTTGGGCTTTTTTTGAGATAGGGTTTTACTTTGTAGCCCAGGCTAACCTCAAACCCATAATCCTACTTGATGAGTCTTTTCTGTTCTGAGAGTCACTGCACCTGGTTTGGAAGATATTTATTTATTCTTTTAAAGATTTAAATATGTATGTGTGCTGGGAACCAAACTTGGGTTCTCTGTAAGAGTTTGTTGCCCTTAACTGCTGAGTCTTCTCTCTATATTCTGGGAGATGTGTTTTAAATAAATAAGAAAAATTTACTAATTAAAAGTGTCAAGTACTACAATGGGTGAGACATATTTAGTTTACATCCAGTGTGGACTAAGTCTACAATTCTGTTTTCTCTGCACTGCTTTTAGAAATGGTTAACCATGAACTACCCACAAGATTGTTGTGGATGTTTGCTATTTTCTGGGGCTCTTTTTTCTCCTTATACTTACCTCTTTTTTTTTTTTTTTTTTTAAAGTTAGCTGTTTTTGTACATTGGAAATGTGCTTTGATTAATGGTGGCACACGCCTTTAATCCAAGCATTCAGAGAAGCAGAGGCAGGCAGATCTCTGTGAGTTCTAGGCCAGCCAGGTCTACAAAACTTAGTCCAAGACAGCCAAGGCTACACAGAGAAACCCTGTCCTAAAGCTCCCCCCACCACATATAGTAATCTGTTTTCTTACCAGGAACAGAATGCTTTTTAAAGTATAATGAGTTTTTAAAAGCAACAATTGTACCTTCTTTTTCTTTTTCTTTAACATTGGTCTGGTCAGATGTGACTTGCTGCAGCTGTTAGTTCCATCGTCTTCACCTCTTAGAAGAGCAGTAGTCATAGTCACATTCATTGTATTGGAGCAACAGGGCTACTGAATACATTGAGTTTGGATGAGTATGAAATTAAAGCAGTGGTAAGAACAATTTCCTCTTTTTATCATAATAATGTGGCCTCTTTGAAAGGGCAGCAAAACATATTTATCAGTTCGTAAAATGCTTTCATTGTTGTCACCTCTGGTTGTTCGTCCACTGAAGTGGGAAATACAGTGTGGCAAGTGCAAGGAGGTTGTACTGGTGTAACTTGTAGGGCAGCTATGTATGTCTATCAGCTCCCTCTCTACCCTGCTTTCTAGCTTTGATTTTTGTACTTCACTGCATTCTGGCTTTGTGTGTGTGTGTGTGTGTGTGTGTGTGTGTGTGTGTGTGTGTAGACCAGAGGCCTTTCTTCAGGTGATGTCCACCTGTTATTTAAATTTCTCAATGGCCTGGAACTAGCTGATTAGGCCAGGCCATTTGGCCAGTGAACCCTAGGGATCCACTTGTCTCCATCCCCTCAGTGCTGAGATTACATGCATGTACTACCATGCCCACCTTTTTATTTTGTTTTTTTTTTTAAACATGGGTTCTGCAGATTATATTGAGATCCTCATGATTGCAAAGGAAGCACTTTGTTGATTACACTATCTCTACAGCCTAGCCTGATGTTTTAATGTGAGTGTGTGTGTGTGTGTGTGTGTGTGTGTGTGTGTGTGTGTTGGGGGTTGCACCACGGTCTTCATACATGCCAAGCAAGGGCTCTGACACTGAGATATCCTCAGCTTTGACTTGGAATTTCTTTCTTTCCTTCCTTCCTTCCTTCCTTCCTTCCTTCCTTCCTTCCTTCCTTCCTTCCTTCCTTCCTTCCTTTTTCAAGACAGGGTTTCTCTATGTAGCCTTGGCTGTCCTGATCTGGCCGGGCTGGCCTTGAATTTATAGTGATCCATCTGCCTCTGCCTCCCTGAGTGCTGGAATTAAAGGTGACTTGGGATTTCTTAAAAATTAAAATGCTTTGTTGCTTTTTGAATTTCCTAATGGTACTTCCAAATACAACAATGCTGATAATTACTCTTGCACTTTTTCCTGTTAGCTTTATTTAAATGTTTTGGAGACTATTTTTTTTTTCCAGTGCCACATTATAATTACTTTCTTTTTTTTGCTAATTAATTTTATAATTTTTAAAAATAATTTATTCACTTTATATCCCATTGTAATCCCCTCCCTTGTCTCCTCCTGGTCCCACCCTCCCTCCTTCTTCCCCATTATACCCCTCCTCTAGTCCTCAGAAAGGCAGAGTCCTCCTCCCATCTGCCCCAGCCTATCAAGTGTCTTCAGGACTGCCTATATCCTCTTTCTCTGTGGCCTGACTAGGCAGGCCACCCGCCTAGAGGAAGTGATCAAGAGAAGGCATCAGAGTCCTTGTCAGAGATAGCTCCTGCTCCCCTTAGTAGGGAGCCCACATGGAGACTGAGCTGCCTATTGGCTACATCTGAGCAGGCGGTCTAGGTCCTCTCCATGCATGGTATTTGGTTGGTGCATCATTCTCTCTGTGTTAGAGTTGTTGGCTTTGTTGGTCTCCTTGTGGAGCTCCTGTCCTCTCCAGGTCCTTCTCTGTCTCCTCTCTTCCATATGACTCCCAGTACTCTGCTCAAAGTTTGGCTGTGAGTCTCAGCATCTGCTTCCATGCCCTGCTGGGTAGAGTCTTTCAGAGGGCATCTATGGAAGGCTCCTGTCCTGTTCCTTCTCTTCAACCACTTCTGGTGTCTTTTTTTTTTTTTGTCCCTTCTGAATGAGAATTAAGCATCCTCCCTAGAGTCCTCCTTGTTATTTAGCTTCTTTAGAAACTATTTTTAAAGTCATTTGTTTCAAGTTACTGGCACAGTCTTCTCCATTCCTTATATTTTACATTCATTATTTATGTGTATCTGAGAAAAAGTGTGGCTGTCGTAGGTATGAATCATGGAGGTCAGAGAACAACTTTCAGGAGTCTGTTCTCTCCTCCCATGTAGATTCTGAGGATTGAACTTAAGTTGTCAGGTTTGGTAGCAAGCACTTTTACCCACTGAACTATCTCCCTCCCTCCCTCCCTCCCTCCCTCCCTCCCTCCCTCCCTCCCTCTCTCTCTCTCTCTCTCTTTCTTTCTTTCTTTCTTTCTTTCTTTCTTTCTTTCTTTCTCTCTTTCTCTCTTTCCCTCTTTCTCCCTCCCTCTCCCTTCCTTCTGTTCGTCCTTTCTTTTTGAATATTTATTTTGTTTGAATGTATATGAGCCTGAGTCTATGTAAGTACAACATATGCAGTGGCGTCCACAGGATCAGAATAGGATGTTAGATCCTCTGGAGCCGGAGTAAAAAGCCATTGAAAGCCTCCTAATACAGGTGCTAGAACTGAAACTGGGTCCTCCGCAAGAGCAGCAAGTGCTCTCAACTGCCAAGCCATCTTTGCAGCCCTACTCCTTATTTTTTCAAATCGAATACTACCAATGTTATTTTGACAAAACCTTATACTCACCTTAAGAAAACATTTGAAATATGTAATTATAATTGTAAATGGATCTTCATGTTTGTTACGTTTTCTCATGGTGTACTGTCATGAAAACTCACAGTCCAAAGAGACATTTAGAGATTATCTAGTTTTTATTTTCCTGAATATAAGGATAATAGGGGACAGGCTGGGCTTAGTGACACATACCCAGTAGTGGGGTCTCAGGAGATTAGATCAGGAGGATCTTAAGTTTTGGAATGACATGTGCTGATTTTGACCCCTTTCAAAACAAACTGACAGACCACCATCAACTCAACAGTTGAAAAGTGGGTGTGGGTATAGGGTTCATAAAGATTTGAGAAGAAACAAAAGCTCAAAAATATCTTTTGTTTTCAGTCTAACATTCCATCTACTATACTACCAACACCCTGAAACATTTTAGTGTGGCTTAGGAATGCAGTTCAATAGCCAAAATGTTTCTGGGATAAGAACCTGTAGCAATTGGCTTTCAATATCTAATTCTTGTATAACTTTAACTATTATTCTTTATGTGTCTGTGTTATTGTTGTTGTTGTTATTATTATTATTATTATTATTATTATTTTAGGTGTTTCACTAGCCCTGGCTAGCCTAGAATTCATTGAGCTTGAAGTTAAGCCATATTTAACCTTTCATTATAATTATTTTCTTTTTTTGCTTATTAATTTTTAATGCTTTTTTAATAGTTTATTCACTTTACAGCCCATTTGTAACCCCCTCTCTCATCTCCCAGTCCCACCCTCCCTCCCTCTTCCCGACTATCCCCTTCCTTTAGTCTTCAGAAAGGGGTGCTAGAATTACAGGTGTTTACCACCATGCTAGCTTACCTGTCCATGTTCCCATCATAGTGTTAGAAACTGATTGTGGGGCTAGAGAGATAGCTCAGAGATGAAGAGCCCTGGCTGCTCTTCCAAAGGTCTTGAGTGCAATTACCAGCAACCACATGGTAGCTCACAACCATCTAAGATGAGTTCTGGTGCCCTCTTCTGGCGATCAGGTGTACACGCAGGCAGAATATACATAATTAAGTCTTAGAAAATATTTATTTCTTTATTGCTTCAGTTCTCCCTAAACCTTGTGTTCATCTCCCCTAACTTGCCCTTTTCATAGTTAGAGAGCAGCTGATTCAGCAAATACATCAAATACATTTTGATTTGACTCTACTCTTATTTTTCTCTGAGTGAAATATAACAGGAATGCATCTTTTTTTTAAGGGTAGTTAGTTGTATTGTCAGTGTACACCTTACAGAAGATTAAGAGGAAACTAATCCTTTAATTCCAAGGTGTAGTCTAGGTTGGCTACAGTCTCATCATGGTCATGCTGTGTAGCTTTCAAGAACTGACATTAGAGGTTTGAGTCTTCTACCCGGTTTGCAATGTATCCTTAAAGCTTGTGAATATATATGTTTAGTATTCCTAGACCTTATTTTGTGAAATCTTTTGTATATGTTAGAAAAACATATGGAACTGTTGATCATTGCAATAGACATTATCTTTATTATTTTCACTTCACATTAGGCTTAGGCTTCAAATTATTTTGGTGCTTCTTCAACAAGTATGAAGGGCTGTATGACTATAATAAGTTTAAGAACTTTTTAAAAAGCCTGTAGTCTTTAACATAAAATAAATGATATAATAACTTTTATTCCCAAAGTTTTTTTAAAGGTTGTAAACTTTACTAAGGGTTTCAGGAGTTGTGTAGCACCTTTCTTAGTACTTCACAACTAGCTGTGAAATAGAAAAAGGCTTTTCTTTTTTTTTTATTTTTTAATTTTATTTTTCTCATTAGTTACATTTTGTTAATTCTGTATCCCTCATTCCCTCCCCAGTCCCACCCTCCCTCCCTCATCTCCTCCCTGCCCCTTTCCAAGTCCACTGATAGGGGAGGACCTCCTCCCCTTTCATATGATTCCGTTTTGTCCGGTATTTTCAGGACTAGCTGCAAAGTCCTCCTCTGTGGCCTAACAGTACTGCTCCTCCCTTGGGGGGTGGGGAGGTCAAAGAACCAGTCATTGAGTTCCTGTTAGAAATAGTCCTTGTTCCCCTTACTATGGGAAACCAATTGATTACTGAGCTATCACGGGTCACTTCCGAGCAGAGGTTCTAGGTTTTATCCTCTCATGGTCTTTGGTTGAGTGTCCATCTCAGAAAAGACCCTGTGCCCAGATATGTTTGGTCCTTGTGGAGCTCCTATCCTTTCCACATCAAACTCCCCTTCTTTCATATGATTCCCTGCACTCTGCCGAGGGTTTGGTTATGAGTCTTAGTATCTACTTTGGAACACTGCTAGGTAGAGTCTTTCAGATGCCTTCTGCGGTAGACTCCTGTCATACGTTCAATGCATATTCCATTTGTCTTTCTAAATGAGGATTGATCATCATACCCCGTGTCCGCTTTCTTGATTATCTTCTTTAGGTGTATAGAAGAAAAAGGCTTTTCTAAGTGTTCATATTAGAGCTTTAGTTTAGGAAAATTTCTTAAAAGCATTTGAGTATTTTTAAGTGTTTTCTATCAAAGTTAGTATAAAGCAAGTGGGTATTTATTGACTTCTTACTGTTTGTAGCATGTGTTAAGCATTGGTGATATTTAAAAAAATAAGATCCGAATTTTTAAAATCCTTTAAAAAAGATTTATTTTAATTTTATGTGTACGGGTGTTTTGCCTGCATGTGTATCTGTGTACGACATGCGTGCAATGCTTGAAGAAGTCAGAAAAGGGTGTCACATCCTTTGGAACTGGTGTTGTAGATGGTCGTAAGCCACCATGTGGGTACTGGGATTTGAACCTAGGTCCTCTGGAAGAGCAACCAGATCTCTTAAGTACTGTGTCATCTCTCCAGGCCCCTGGTGTCCCTTAAAGAAAGAATACAATTACATAACAGTGTGATGAATGATAATATAAAGTCATGTAGAAAAGACATTAATTAATAGTAACTTCCATGGCAAGAGCCACATGATAAAAGAGTGAAGCAGTGTGGAGGAGGTATATACCTTTGGGTAGGAACTGTAGAGGAGGTGGGCCTATGTGTTAGTTGTATAAAGAGATTGGAATGACAAAATGGTGAAGGGTATTGCATACTCTGTTCTAACAAATGTATTGGGGTCTTATTTCTCATGAATTAGAATGTCATTTGTAATTTCAAGGAATCTGAGTGACAGTTTTGTTTGTTTGTTTGTATGTTTTTAGTAGTTGTAAGATTTAGGTTGGATGCAAAACAAACCAAAGGCAGGTTTTGAGAGAAGATGAGGGTCCAGGAATGCTTAGAAATAAGGCTAGAGGAGAAGGGGCCAGATTCAATGACAATGATAATGCTTGGGAAGAAAAATGAGTTCACCCCTAATAAAGACTATGTTCATTCATTCTACAAACCCTTTACTGTAAGAAGGACTCAGGAAAAGGAAGTCAAGCACCCAGCGCTTCAGAGTTAGTGAGTAGTGGTTTTAGAAGTGAACCAGCAAGCAACAGGAGTGAATTGCCAAGGCTTGGGTGAAGTATGTTTTGGTTCCTCTTCTGAGTGACTAGCCACAAACTGGAATAGGAATGAGGAAGGAAAAGGTGGCTTGTTGAGGGCAGTCAGTAGACTTCAGAGAGTTGGTGAGCCTGACTCCTGTCTCTGACACTTTGAAGCTCTATGATCTCGGACAGCTGCCTAGCCTTACTGTGCTTCTGTGTCCAGTGTGTGTAACAAATGAGGGCAGTCATGGTACTTTAGCAATAGTTACAGGGATTAAACCTATACTGTAAGCTTACAGTAGTACAAGATGCACACTAGATCAGTTAAATCTCTAGGTGTAGCTGAGGTCAGATGAGCTAATCAGTATAAAATTCCTATCAGATTCTAGAGGAGACTTGCTCAGGTGGGCTTTCATTGTTCTAGTTTGTATAGTTTCACTAACACCGTCTTTTTGGAACTCAGGGCCAAACACAGGTTTAACACAGGATATCTGGTTATCCAGTTCATTTGTTTTAGGAAAACAAACTACTTATTGAAGGGTTTAAGTCTGATGCATTTTGATGACTTCCTCTGAATTTCTGTTAGAGTTCTGCCTTGCTGACTGGGCTTCATTTATTTCCCAACCAACTTTGTCATCATGGGCCCAGTGTGGTCATCATGGTGACCAACAGTAACTCTCAAGGCCATTGTCGTAAGAGTTATGTCAACTAGGACTTTATTAACTTAGAGAGATGGGAGGGAAATTATCATTATTGCTTGTTGACTCCCTGAAATAGAGAAGGAAAAGAAAATTTAGGGACTGTTGATTTCTTAGATTTCTGCCCTTTCCACAAACATTATTCTAAATATATTTAGTTTAAGTGTTCTTTATTTGAACAGCCCACACAGTTCCACATAACTTGAAAATATTTCATTAAACACATTTTTCTAGTTTGACTTAGTTTAAATGCACAATACAGATTAAATATAGGTGCAGCAACACTGTTTCTTTCCCTTTTCACTTCTTGAGAATTATCATAGTTACACATTTGTAATGTGGAACATCTGGATCACAGCTAACTTTTGCAAAGCCCTGTGATGTTGAAATTCCAATAACACCTCTCATTAAGATGTAAATTCTTTTAGGAGAAGTAGCATCTTCTCAGGTCATTTACTTGTTTGTATAAAAGAAAAACAAGAAAACATAAGGGAAGTAATAACAAGTAGATATATTTCTCTCTGTGTGTGTGTATGTGAGAGAGAGACAGAGAGACAGAAACAAATTGAAAGTTAGGACAGCAGGAAACTTGTGATGCTTGGGGATGAAGCAGCCTAGCTATACATAGGTCTAGAACCCACCACTAAACTGCTCCATAGGTAGCATTCTGAAAGACATGGGTTGGCTAAGACAAGTCTTCCCAAAATTTATGCGATATCAGGAAAAACATGAGATAAGAATCTGTAGACCCAGCTTTTAAACTCAGCCTCACTCAGGAACACAGAAAAACTGTAGATAAATTGTTTGCCAGGATGTAACATGAATTGCCTCTAGTCTAATTCTTTATAGAGCCCTCATTCTTATTTGAAACTGCATGAGCTTGGCCCTCACTGTCGAATTCTGGTTGGTACTCTGCTTCTGAGCTCCCAACAACTCATTAAGCTTTGTTTATACCATTTGAGATCTTTTCTAATCTACAGCTCCCAACATTTCCAAGTCTCATAAATCAGTCCCAAAGGCTTAAGAACCACATGATTGGGCTTAGACACAAAAAAACTCCACTTCACTGGCATCAGTTTTTCTGTGTTAGTTTTTCAGAGCTGTGACCAAAATAACCAAGGGAAGAATCTAAAGGAGGAAAGATTTTGGCTCACACATTCAGAGTGCTCAGTCCATCGTTGCGTGGTTTCTTGTGCTTGAGAACAAGATCATGACAGGAGCAGTGTGTGACAGAGGAGACAGAGAAATAGGTAGATAGATTAGCATTATAAAATGGATTTTAAAAAACTTATGTTAACAAAAGTATGTATTCTAATGTGCTTTCTGTTTTAAATCTGGTTGGAAATCTAATGGCTGTTGCACATCAAGTACTGATCAGAAAGTTACAGTACGGTGCATAATCAGCAGATACTCTCTTGCTTATGTTATTTAATTCTATGCTCTAACTTTTGTCCTGCAAGTGTGAGGACCTGTGTTTAGATCCCTGGTCCCTTCATTAAAAAATGGTCATGGCAGGACAGTCTTTAATCGCAGTACTAGTGTGAGGGATTTGAGATAGGAGGATGGCCAGTGAGTCTGACTAAGTGGTGAGTTGCAGGTTCAGAGAGGGGTGGGAGGGAAGGAGAGAGGAAAGGGAGAGAGGGGAAGAGCAGGAAATGGGGGTGAGGGGAGGTAAGGAAGGGAAAGGGGAAGACCTTGTCTTAAAAAATAAGGCAGAGAACAATAGAGTAAGATACTGATGTTGGCCTCTGACTTCTACAAGAATACACATGTGAAAATAACAAATTTCACACGAATAATAACTATTAGTTGTTCAGTAGACAGCCCTGAATTGAGGCTATTCTTTGTTGTTTTTTTGAAATAAGGTTTCACTGTGTAGCCTTGGCTGTCCTGGACTCGCTTTGTAGACCAGGCTGGCCTCGAACTCACAAAGGTCTGCCTGCTTCTGCCTCCCAGAGTGCTGGGATTACAGTCGTGCACCACTGTACCTGGCTGAGGCTATCATTCTTGAACTTTCTTTCATTCTTGGCTACTTTCTGATAAGTTTACCATACCTGCAAATTCTAGCCCTCTTTCCCTTTGGCATCAGATAATGAATGATGTAATGCTTCTTGCTGTCTGCCCCTAACCTCTTTACCTGTACTCTTCACCCAACTATCACTTATTTTCTCTTTCATTCATTCCTTCTCTCACTCCTACCTTTGATGGTTTTCCCCTAGTGGACATATAGGTATGTCAATAAATTAACTATTTGGAAGGAAAAGAAAACAAATAAGCAAAATCCTGATATGGGCCAATGGGATGGTTTAGTGGGAAGATGCCCTTTCCAGGAAATTCTGGTGACTTTGAGTTCAATCTCCAGAACCCATGTAAAAGTAGAAGGAGAGAATCAACTTTACAAAGTTGTCCTCTGACTTCCACACACATCCCCGCACTCTATTATTTATGTACATACATAAACAAAATTTAGAGGCCCCATATAACATTGGTTCTTTTTCATTGTGTAAATACTCTTACTATTACTGAACTGCCTGGAAAGAAAGGCCAGACAGAGCCAGTTATATATAACTAGCTGTACCACCAGCCTGTTTCTTCCTTAGAACCTAAAAATATGACTGGGTTCCCAACAGTTCCAAAGCAAAAATGAGAACCAAGTGTTTTTTTTAAAATTATTTTATTTATTACAATTTATTCACTTTGTATTTCAGCTGTAGCCTCCCCCCTTGTCCCCTCCCAGTCCCACCCACCCTCCCTCTTCTCCCTTTATGCCCCTCCCCTAGTCCTCTGATAGGGGAGGACCTCCTCCCCTTCTATCTGACCGTAGCCTATCAGGTCTCATCAGGGCTAGCTGAATCATCTTCCTCTGTGGCCTGGCAAGGCTGCACCCACCAGGGAGAGGTGATCAAAGAACCAGCCACTGAGTTCATGTCAGAGGCACCTCCTGCTACCCTTACTAGGGTATCCACTTGGAAACTGAGCAGCCCATGGGCTATGTTCAAGCAGGGGGTCTAGGTCTTCTCCACAAATGGTACTTGGTTGGAGTATTGGTCCAACCAATACTGTAGGTCCCCCCAGGGCCCAGGTTTTTGGCTATGTTGTTCTGTTTGTGGAGCTCCTGTTCCCTCCAGGTCTTTCTATCTTTCTCTTCTTTCATAAGGTTCCCTGCATTCTTCCCAAAGTTTGGCTATGAGTCTCAGCATCTCCTTTGATACCCTGATAGGTAGAGTCTTTCAGAAGCCCCCTGTGGATGGCTCTTGTCCTGTTCCCTGTCTTCTCCTACTTCCCATATCTATCCTGTTTGTCCTTCTGAATGAAGTTTCAGCCTCTTCCCTAGGGTTTTCCTTGTTGTATAGCTTCTTTAGGACTATAGATTTTAGTATGTTTATCCTATATTATATGGCTATAATCCACAAAAATATCTGAAGCCTCCCGTATACAATAGACAAACAGGCTGAGAAAGAAATTAGGGAAACAACACCCTTCACAATAGCCACAAGTAACACATAGTACACTGATGTGACTAACCAAGCAAGTAAAAGATCTGTATGAAAAAAACTTCAAGTCTCTGAAGAAAGAAATCAAAGAAGATGGAAAGATCTCCCATGCTCATGGATCAGTAGGATTAACATAGTGAAAATGGCCATTCTACCAAAAACAATCTACAGATTAATTTTAATCTACAGATGCAATTTCCATCAGAATACCAACACAATTTTTTATAGACCTTAAGAAAACCAAGTGTTTAAAAAAAAATATAACAAAAATCTTTTTTACCTGTGGCTTCTCTGTAGCATCCCTCTATATTTTCTTCTTTCCTAGTCTTGTTTTCTCAACAAAAAGATCTGTATTTATACTAGTCCCTTATTCCACCCTGTGTTAGAAACAGTGAGTAGAGTTGGCATGGTTGTTTTAAGAATTCTGGGGTTAAAATGCATGGCATAGTGAATTTAATCTCAGTAGTTACTGCAAAGAAGTTAATTTCTGGACTAATGGACAGAGTTGTAGTGTACCAGCGGTATGGTTTTTCCCCGGCAGCCATTCTGAAACATGCCTTAGCTCTTCTGCTGTTTGTTGCCCAGGTGGCAATCCCAGGAGCTCAGGCAGCCATTGAGACGGTTGTCCTGACTTTCCTGCTCTCTTCCCAATCTAATATATCACCAAGATTACACTCTTGTAACTCCTAAATAAAAATTCTACTTCTACTATAGCTTAGGAAGAAAGGTCTCACTTTTTACTTGAAATATTACAGCAGTCTCTAAATAATGCTAGGTTTTTTCCTGAAATCTTGCTTCCACTTTGCTACAAGAATGCTCTGTCTGCTCAACATTGTGTTACTCACATATTTAAAATTAGTCCTAGGCCTTCTGTCAAGCCTGTTCATCGGAATCTCTTAGGAAGCTTGTTAAATATGTTGTGTTGGGCTGTCTTCAGCTTAGGGGACTGGAGTCTTTGAAGGTGGGAACATTAAAAGTCTATAATAGATGGTTCTGAGACCCACTAGCCAGTAGATTAAGTTCTTAGTATAATGTCAAAAGTGTCTCCCCTTTTGGTTTTCACCTACCACTCCATCCTCATTTTCCTGTATTTTATGTTAAAATTCTGATACCAAACTTAAGCACAATGTCCTCCGTGACTTAACTAGAACCACTCTTTCTATCTGTAACCCTTTCCTTTGCTCACTTTCTCCCATTATTTGTCCATTTCTACTTAAAGATACTTTAGCTTAAAGAATACCTCTTTCAGGAAGCTTTCTGGACTCAAATTTGGGTCAGGTGCCCTTAGTATGTAGGGTCCTCCGTCCTGGTGTTCCTTTGTCACTGTATTGTGAGCTTCCTGAGGTGGAGACTGAGATTGTGTGTGTGTGTGTGTGTGTGTGTGTGTGTGTGTGTGTATGTTTTGTGTTCCTTTTTACATGTTTCTAAAAACACATTTATTTATTTATTTATTTATTTGTATATGTTGGTGATGTGCATCCTAGGGCACATACAAAAAAGTCAGAGGACAACTTGCTGCAGTCAGTTCCTTCCTTCAACCTTGTGAGTTCTGGACTCAAAGTTAGGTCATGAGGCTTGTGGCAAACGCCTTTACCTAACTGAGCCATTTTGCTGACCCAGTGTTTTGTATTCTTAATACAGTACCAACTAGATGTTCTGCAATTATAGACAGGAAGAACATGCGACCAGGCTGGTGTGTTAAATTAGATCTTGTCACTAATAAATGAGAGAAATAATTTAAAAGGAGAAAATATTTATTTGGGTTTGTGGTTTCAGAGGTTTGAGTCGATGGTTATCTGGTTTCATTGCTTTGTTCCTGAGGTAAGGCAGAAAACCGTGGCAGTAGCACCTTATTACATAAAGTCTACTTTGTGGTAAAGAGGGAGCAGAGGTAGCAGGAAGGGGTCAGTGCCAGGATACTCTCCTCAGGGACATACCCCCAGCAGCCCGCTTCCTCCAACTAGTTCTACCTTCCACAGTTTTATTACCTCCTGATAGTCTGTTGAATCTTGACTCTATCAGTGGATTAAACCAGTGATTGGGTCCAGATACAATTGTCTCTGGAAAAATCTTCAGATATACTCAGAGGTATGCTTTACTGGTCTCCCAGTCAATCAAATTGGCAAAATTAAACACCACAGCTGGTATACAGCAAATTAAGTTATGGAAGTCAAGCACTGGAGAAAAGACTCAGCAGAGAGAAGCATTTCCACAAAAGCCCAATCTCCTGAATTCGATTCCCAGAACCCTTGTAAAGGTAGAAAGAGAACTGACTCCCCAAAATTGTCCTCTGACCTCTACATGTGTGCCTATACATGGTTTGAGTGAGAATGGCTACCATAGGCTTTTGTTTGAATACTTGGCTCTTGATTGGTGAAACTGTTCGGAAACAATTAGGAGGTATGGCCTTAATAGAGGAGATGTATTACAGAGGTAAGGGTGGGAGGGGAGAGTGGGAGTAGGGAGGTAGGTTTTGAAGTTTGTGAAGCCCATACCACTCCTAGTTAGCACTCTCTCTGACTCCTGCTTGTGGATTAGATTAAAGCTCTCAGCTACTGCTCCCAGGCCATGCCTGTCTGCCTACTGCCTTACTGCCTGTCATGATGGTCATGGGCTCACCCTCTAAAACTGTAAGCCCCAATAAGCTCTTCTGTAAGTTGTCTTGGTCATGGTGTCTCTTCACAGCAATAGAAAAGTAACTAAGGCATACTCTCACATACAATGATAATAAAATTAAAATAAAAAATAAAGAAAATGTAAATAAAGTGCCATGGATATAGGCTCTGGAAACAAAAGTAATCGTATAGCAGTCATAGTGTTTTTGTGGAACAGCTGGAAATGTGTGAAGGAATGTGATAGGAAAATAAGTTAGGCAAATGGACTGATTTTTAAAATGGCATGTGCAGAAGGAAGAAAGAAAGATATGAAACCAGATAATATACATACACAAGACACAAAAGAGAAATAGATTCTAGTAGAATAAAGAGTTGATATTTTGAAACAGGTAAATCTGGCCTTTTATACTTTGTAAAAAGGAGAATGGAAATAACAAATAAATAAATAGTTAATTAACTGACTATTTTGATTCAGAAAATAAACAGAAGTTCTCAACATCTGTTCTTTATTTTCTCTGAGTGGAGAGAATGACCTATGGACAAACTAATGAAGATGAAAGTGAGAAACATAGTAAGAGAAAATTAAAGCCCGAGGCAAGGACCTTTGGCTATTCTAAGTGAATTCACACCTCAGGGTCAGATTCCAAGCAGATCTGTTAATGTGTTTGCCAATGTTTTTGTTAATGTTTTGGTAATCTTTGAGGAATTGTAATGCACATGAAAACTTGTAAGAAGCTGTGGAAGTGCTGTGTTCCAAAATTTAGGAGAATGTAGAGTCCACAGATCTTAGTGAACTTGACATTACCCCCACAAAATTCTAGAGATGACCTTAACATATTGGTAGATATTTATACATGGGAAGGTGAACAGTAGTCTGCATGGATTCTCTAAGAATTCATTCCAGATAATACGGCTCACCCTGCCCCCTTTGAAGGCTGGTAAAGGAGAAGCTGCAACGCATCTAGGTTTCTGTGGGAAAGTAGCTGAGCTGCTGTTGCACTATTCACTAGTGATGTGGGCTGCATCTACCCTCTGACTCACACAAAGCTCCATGTAGTCTCTCATGGCTCCTTGTTCCATTTCCTGCCTGCTTTATCTTCTAGAGCTTATGATGATGTGTAATCAAGACTGTTTGCCAAGATACTCAAGGCGGTTCTTTGGATTTTAAATACTCTGAAACAGTTAAAGATCACTTTTATCTTTTTAAACCTGTTATTAAAAATAAATCCTTACAGCTAATAAAGAAATATTTCTCCATGTCTTCCTGGTAAAAACTATAGAGAACAGATAGTTAACCAGAAGCATCTTGATGCTCTCAGAAGCAGAAAGTTTCCCTTAGCATTCTGAAAGTAGCCTTCATTGTATTATAAGATAGAAGATTTTAATTTCATTTAAAGAATTCAAACAAAACAAGGACTTTAAGAGTATGAATTGTGGTAGGAATTTATCATTATTTGGGTCTGAGGTTTTGCATTCCCATGTATCTTCAAATACCATTCACCCTGATAGGAGAGTAATAAATTGTCTGTGGGGACACTGAGTTATATGTGGGGATATCCCACCACTTCCCAGATTCTCATGCTTAGAATACTAATACTTGTCTCATTCTCGTTTGTGGCTAATTTGTGCTTTTCGTGGAGGTAGGAGTTGGAAACAAAAGAGTGGAATGCTGTAATGAAGTTTACAACTCTGTTTCAGGATATTCTTTTTCAAGACTCAGTTCTTGGAGATAGCCTTTTATTTTTATTTTAATGTTTTTATTACTTAAGAATTTCATACATGCATATGTTATTTTGACCAAGTCCACAATCCATTCCCTCCCTTCCAACACCTTCCTTACCCTCACCACCCTAGTCCCTCCCAATTTCATATGTTCTATTTCTCTCTCTTTAAAATAATAATAAAAAAAAAAACAACCCACAGAGTTTACTTAGTGTTGCCAGTGTGCGTAGATGTAGGGCCGTCTATTGGAACATAGGAAGCCTCTCAGGTATTGCATCCCTGAAAAAAAGTGACTCTGCTGCTCAACAGTCATCAGTTGCCAGTAGCTCCTCAGGGGTGGGACTTCCTAACCACCTCCTCCATTTTTTCTGGGATTTTTGTCTGGCTTGAGCTTGTGCAGCATTTCAGCATTAAGACACAGCCACTGTTAGTTTTACTCTACAACTTCCCTGTTGTATTTTGGAAAACACTGTTTAGCTATAGTCATCTACTGCTTCTGGTTCTTACAGTCTTTTTAAAAATTTTATTTTTATGGACATTTGACATTTGGCATACATAATATGTCTATGTGAAGGAGTCTGATCCACTGGAATTTGAGTTACAGACCAGACAGTTGTGAGCTGCCATGTGGGTGCTGGGATTTGAACCAGGGTCCAGCCAATGCTTTTAACTGCTGAGCCCTCTCTCTTACAATCTTTCAATCTCTTCCTTCATCCCTGAGTCTTGGGAGGAGAGGGTATGATATAAATGTCCCATTTAGGGCTGAGCATTCCACAGTCTTTTATTCTCTGCATATTGACCAGTTATGGGTTTCTGTGTTAAAATGCTATCTACTACAAAAAGAAGCTTCTCTTATTCGGCTGAGAGATGCACTGATCTATTGTGTACAACAAGAAGGCTTTAAGAGTTGGTGCTATCTGTGTGAGATTCACAGCTCTGTCTCATTCTCAGCTGGGGTTGCCCACTGGGTTACGCTACCTGTGTATAAGCTGTGGGAATCTGCCCTATTCTCAGGTGGCAGGATACGAGAGTCAGCAGGTGGGTGATTGGGTGGAACTACCTGTGAAATGGTTCTAAGAGGTTCTCAGATCATTAGGAATTTTTCTTTTAAGTGTGGTTTTGCGAATACAAATAATTTGTTGCCTGCTACATACATCACATAAAAAAACTGTCTACTGATTTTTTTTTTGTCAGAACTTTATTAACTATTTCTGGTTTATTATTGTCACCCATGTATTTGTATTTTTTTTTCTTCTTATAGGTGAAGCCTTATGCTGAGGACAGTTTTATCTAGTCCATGAACCAAAATTATATACATGCTGAATGCTACAAAAGTGTTGAAAGACTGGTGAGTAACATAATAAATATTAACAGTTAGAATACTTGGTTCAAGCCGGGCATGGTGGCACACACCTGTAATCTCAGCACTCAGGGAGGCAGAGGCAGGTGGATATCTCTGAGTTTGAGGCCAGCCTGGTCTACAAAACAAGTTCAGGAAAGCCAAAGCTACACAGAGAAACCCTGTCTTGAAAAACCAGGAAAAAAAAAAAAAAGACTTGGCTCAAGGTAAGGTAAAATTTTGGAGCTATATAGTTATAATAAACAATTAGATTCTTCCTAAATAAAAGGTGCATGCATAAATTATGGTTTATTATATAGCATACTGTTAGATGGTTTAAAGCAGTGGTTCTCAACCTGTGGGTCACAATCTCTTTGAAGGGTGAATGACCTTTTGTAGGGAACACATATCAGACAGCCTGCATATCAGATATTTATATTATGATTCATAACTAGCAAAATTATAATTATGAAGTAGCAGTGAAAATAATTTCATAGTTGGGGTCACCAGAACATGAAGAACTAAAGGCTCAAAGCATTAGGAAGGTTGAGAACCACTGGTTTAAAGGAATGAAAATAATGTTAAAAGGAATACAGGATACTGTCTTTATAAAAATGTTATATAGTTAATATTTTTATAGCTGTAAATATGTATAAACTGTAAAAATATGCATGGTAATGACAAGTTCCAGCTATCATTTTTATCATGGGTGTAGCTTTCCTGTGCTGTAAATCTTGGTTTCTTTATACACACATATGCACATTCACAAACTCACCTGAACATTATGAATGTTAACACTTACTAATTCTGAGTCTTGGCTATAATGTCATGTTATCTGCCTTTTAAAAACATTTGTGTGTAGTGTATATATATTTTTTGTGTATGTGCTTATATTATGTATTCTGTATACTTTTCTGAGTATGTAAAATATTAGAAAAAATTTAAAGAAAATATATACATATCTTTTCAGTTGGAATTCAGAATGGCTGGAAAATATTCAAGTATATTCAACATTTATTTTAGGAAGTAATGAGCATTTAATGTACAAAAGAGAAATAGTCCCTAGTATTGTGTTCTGTGTATGCAAATGTAATTAGGATGGAACTGTATGAATATTGCATAGGAGAATTCAGAACGTTGGCAATTTTTGTAGATAGTGGTAATTTGTTGCCCAGCATAGTAATTGTAGTCAGTGATGATGTATTATATTCTTTAAAAATGTAAAACAGCGGGCCTTAGTGTTCTCATTGTAGCATAAGTGTGTAAGCTAATAAATTTGTTAGTTAACTTGTTTAACCATTCCACAGTGTGTGTAGACATATGTGTATTTAAAACATTGCGTTGCACACCATAAATAAAATTTTGTTAGTTTAAGAAATAAAAGAGGAAGAGCTCATGTGCAAATTATTTTTTTAATTTATGAGTATTTTTCTTGTATTATGAATTTGTACCAGGTGCATGCTTGGTGCCTGGAAAGGCCAGAAGAGGGTGTCAGATCCTCTGGTATTGCAATTATAGAAGGTTGTTAGCTGTTTTATGGGTTCTGGGAACTAAATCTAGGTCTTCTGTAAGAGCAGCAAGTGCTGTTAAAAGCTGAGCTCTTTCGCTAGCCTTTTAAATTACTTCTGGCCATAAGATAAAACTATTCTGAAACTCTTTGAATATTATGTTATTTGTATGTGTGTTTTTTCTGAACGTTTGTACATTTTTCCTCTGTATTCATTCCCAGAATGTTTTACCTTGCTTTTTTTCTTTAATCTTAAAATGCCACATTGTCCTTTATTTGGCTAAAAGTAGAATAAGCTCAGCAGCTAAATTTCTTAAGTTCTCACTTACTGTTAGGAAATAACACTTCCTGCCTTAACTAAGTGTTGGGGTTTTAGGAGGGTAGGGTTTTAGGAGCCATATCTAGAGGAAAAATTATGTTCTATTCTATTCTATTATTTATCCTATAGTTTAAGGTTTATTTGTTTTCATTTTGTGTGCATGAATGTCTTGTCTGCATGTATGCATCACATGGATGCTAGGTGCCCATGGAGGCCAGAAAGAAGCCTTAGATGCCCTGGAGCTGGAGTTATAAGGCAGTTGTGAGTTGCCATATGGGTGCTGGAAACTGAATCGAGGTCCTCTGCAGGAGCAGCAAGGGTTCTTAACCACTGAGCCATTTCTGCAACATCCAGTTTACATCTTTAAAACATCCGTTTATCTGTTTTAAACATGGAAAGCAAGAACAGTTTTCTAAGTGATGGCGTATTTTTATTCTATGTAAGAGAGAAAGCCAGACTCTCCCTTAACTGCCATTGCTCACTAGCGTCTTCTCCCAGATGGTGTCATTTATGCCTGCTTACCTTTGTTTAGGCACTTCAAACTGGGACCAGTACTGCCAAGTAGGAATTACATAATGGGGTCAGAACGATGCCTGAGAGTCATAAAGAGCTAGGAACTGGTATCTAGCAGTTTTAAGTCAGTCTACAAAAATCACATATATTTAAAAATAAATTTATATTCATCTTTAAAAATCTTTCATATTCTGTTCATTTTGTAGCTCTGTCATGAGCACCGACAGTAACTCATTGGCACGTGAATTTTTGATCGATGTCAACCAGCTTTGCAATGCAGTGGTCCAGAGGGCAGAAGCCAGGGAAGAAGAAGAAGAGGAGACACACATGGCGACTCTTGGACAGTACCTTGTCCATGGGCGAGGATTTCTATTACTTACCAAGCTGAATTCTATCATTGATCAGGTAATGTTGTCATATCAAAGAATTGTTGATCAGTATATTACTGTTGGTCATTGGCTAGTAATGTGTAGGTTTCATACTTTCTGAGAATCTCTTTGAGTTAAAGTCCTATCTTTCATGCCAACAAGAAAATAGCACCATTTGTGAAAATATTATGTATTTTGTATTCTTTTCCAAGTGTCTGAAACATTTTAGAATTGCAAGTGGCCTTTTTTTCTAAAGAGGTTGTGTAAATAGGCTTTTTTTTTATTACACTTTATTCATTTTGTATCCCCCCATAAGCCCCTCCCTCCTCCCCTCCCAATCCCACCCTCCCTCCCCTTTCTGCATGCATGCCACTCCCCAAGTCCACTGATAGGGGAGGTTCTCCTCTCCTTTCTGATCTTAGTCTATCAGTTCTCATCAACAGTGGCTGCATTGTCCTCTACTGTGCCCTGGTAAGGCTGCTCCCCCCTCAGGGGGAGGTGATCAACGAGCAGGCCAATCAGATTATGTCAGAGGCAGTCCCTCTTCCCATTACTCTGTAACCCACTTGGACACTGAACTGCCATGGGCTACACCTGTGCAGGGGTTCCAGGTCATCTCCACGAATAGTCCTTGGTTGGAGTATGATTTTCTGGGAAGTTCCCTGTGTTCAAATTATCTTGTTCTGTTGCTCTCCTTGTGGAGTTCCCGTCCCCTCCAGCTCTTACTATTTCCCACTTCTTACATAAAATTCCATTCACTGTGCCCATCAGTTGTCCATCAGGCTCAGCATCTGCTTTGACAGTCTATACTGCAGAGGCTTTCAGAGGCCCTCTGTGGCAGGTTCCAAGGTTGTTTCCTGTTTTCTTCTGGCTTTCAGAGGCCCTCTGTAGCAGGTTCCGAGGTTGTTTCCTATTTTCTTTTTCTTCTGATGTCCATCCTCTTTGCCTTTCAGGATGGGGATTGAACATTTTAGTTAGGGTCCTCTCTTTTGCTTAGTTTGTTTAGCTGTACAGATTTTAGTGGGTTTATTCTATGTTGTATGTTTATATGAGTGAGTATATACCATGCGTGTCTTTTTGCTTCTGGGACAACTCACTCAGGATGATCCTTTCCAAGGTCCCATCATTTACCTGCAAATTTCATGATTTCCTTATTTTTCATTGCTGAGTAATACTCCATTGTATAGATGTACCACAGTTTCTGCATCCATTCTTCAGTTGAGGGGCATCTGGGCTGTTTCCAGCTTCTGGCTATTACAAATAAAGCTGCTACAAACATGGTTGAGCAAATGTCCTTTTTGTGTACTTGAGCCTCTTTTGGGTATATGCCTAGGAGTGGTATGGCTGGATCTAGTTGTCTGAGAAAGCGCCAGATTGCTTTCCAGAGTGGTTGTACAAGTTTACATTCCCACCAGCAGTGGAGAAGGGTTCCCCTTTCTCCACAACCTCTCCAGCATGTGTTGTCCCTTGAGTTTTTTATCTTGGCCATTCTGATGGGTGTAAGGTGAAATCTCAGGGTCATTTTGATTTGCATTTCCCTGATGGCTAATGAGGTTGAGCATTTCTTTAAGTGTTTCTCTGCCATTCGATATTCCTCTGTCGAGAATTCTCTCTTTAGCTCTATTCCCCATTTTTTAAGTGGATTACTTGGTTTGCTGCTTTTCAGCTTCTTTAGTTCTTTATATATACTGGACATGAGTCCTCTGTCAGATAAAGGGTTGGTGATGATTCTTTCCCAATCTGTAGGCAGTCGCTTTGTTTTGATGACGGTGTCCTTTGCTTTACAGAAGCTTTTCAATTTCATGAGGTCCCATTTATTGATCGTTGCTCTTAGAGCCTGTGCTGTTGGTGTTCTGTTCAGGAAGTTTTTTCCTGTACCAATGAGTTCAAGGGTATTCCCCACTTTTTTTTCTATCCGATTTAATGTGTCTGGTTTTATGTTGAGGTCTTTGATCCACTTGGACTTCAGTTTTGTGCAGGGTGATAAGTATGGATCTATTTTCATTACATGTAGACATCCAGTTGGACCAGCACCATTTGTTGAAGATGCTATCTTTTTTCCATTGTATGGTTTTGGCATCTTTGTCAAAAATCAGGTGTCCATAAGTGTGTGGGTTTATTTCTGGGTCTTCTGTTCAGTTCCATTGATCCACCATTCTGTTTCTATGCCAGTACCATGCAGTTTTTATAACTGTTGCTCTATAGTACAGCTTGAGATCAGGGATGGAGATACCTCCAGAAGATCTTTTATTGTAGAGGATTGTTTTAGCAATTCTCGGTTTCTTGTTATTCCATACGAAGTTGAGAATTTTTCTTTCCAGGTCTGTAAAGAATTGTGTTGGCAATTTGATGGGAATTGCATTAAATCTGTAGATTGCTTTTGGTAAGATGGCCATTTTTACTATGTTAATCCTGCCAAGCCATGAGCATGGGAGATCTTTCCATCTTCTCATATCTTCCTCTAATTCTTTCTTCAGAGACTTGAAATTTTTTTCATACAAGTCTTTGACTTGCTTGGTTAGGGTTACACCAAGGTACTTTATGTCATTTGTGGCTATTGTGAATGGTGTTGTTTCTCTAATTTCTTTCTCAGCCCTTTTGTCTTTTGTATACAGGAGGGCTACTGATTTTTTTGAGTTAATTTTGTATCTGGCCACTTTGCTGAAGGTGTGTGTGTATCAGCTGTAGGAGTTCCCTGGTAGAGTTTTTGGGGTCACTCATGTATACTATCATATCATCTGCAAATAGTGATAATTTGACTTCTTCCTTTCCCATCTGTATCCCCTTGATCTCCTTCAACTGTCTTATTGCTCTAGCAAGGACTTCCAGCACTATGTTGAAGAGATATGAAGAGAGTGGGCAGCCTTGTCTTGTCCCTGATTTCAGTGGGATTGCTTTAAGTTTCTCTCCGTTCAGTTTGATGTTGGCTATAGGCTTGCTGTATATCGCCTTTACTATGTTTAGATATGTGCCTTGTATCCCTGATCTCTCCAGTACTTTAAACATGAATGGATGTTGGATTTTGTCAAATGCTTTTTCAGCATCTAGGGAGATTATCATGTGGTTTTTTTCTTTCAGTTTGTTAATATGGTGGGTCACATTGATGGATTTCCGTATATTGAACCACCCCTGCATACCTGGGATGAAGCCTACTTGGTCATAGTGGATAATATCTTTGATGTGTTCTTGGATTCGGTTTGCAAGTATTTTGTTAAGTATTTTTGCATCAATGTTCATAAGGGAGATTGGCCTGAAATTCTCTTTCTTAGTTGAGTCTTTGTGAGGTTTATGTATCAAGGTGATTGTGGCTTCATAGAATGAGTTTGATAATATTCCTTCTGTTTCTATTTTGTGGAATAGTTTGAAGAGAATTGGAGTTAGCTCTTCTTTGAAGGTCTGGTAGAATTCTGCACTGAAGCCATCTGGTCCTGGGCTTTTTTTGGATGGGAGACTTTTGATGACTGCTTCTATTTCTTTGGGGGATATAGGACTATTTAATTGATTTACCTGGTCCTGATTCAGCTTTGGTAAGTCAAATTGATCAAGAAAATTGTCCATTTCATTTAGATTTTTAAATTTTGTTGAGTATAGACTTTTGAAGTAAGTCCTAATGATTGTTTGGATTTCCTCAGTGTCTGTAGTTATGTCCCCCTTTTCATTTCTGATTTTGTTGATTTGGGTGGTGTCTCTCTGCCTTTTAGTTAGCTTGGCTAAGGGTTTGTTGATCTTGTTGATTTTCTCAAAGAACCAGCTCTTGGTTTCATTGATTCTTTGAATTGTTTTATTTGTTTCTAATTGATTGATTTCAGCCCTGAGTTTGATTATTTCCAGCCGTCTACTCCTTTTTGGTGTGTCTGCTTCTTCTTTTTCTAGGGTTTTTAAGTGGGCCATTAAGTTGCTTGAATGAGCTATCTCGAATTTCTTCTTGAAGACACTTAGTGCTATGAACTTTCCTCTTAGCACTGCTTTCATTGTGTCCCACAAGTTTGGGTATGTTGTGTCTTCATTTTCATTGAGTTCTAGGAAGACTTTAATTTCTTTCTTTATTTCTTCCCGGACCCAGCTGTTATTTAGTAACAAGTTGTTCAGTTTCCATGTGTGTGTAGGCTTTTTGCTATTTCTGTTGTTGTTGAAGTCCAGCTTTATTCCATGGTGATCAGACAAGATACAAGGGATTATTTCAATCTTCTTGTATCTGTTGAGGCTTGCTTTGTGACCAACTATATGGTCTATTTTGGAGAAGGTTCCATGAGGTGCTGAGAAGAAGGTAAATTCTTTTGTGTTTGGGTGTAAAGTTCTGTAAATGTCTGTGAGGTCCATTTGATTCATGACCTCTGTCAGAGATATTGTTTCTTTGTTTAATTTCTGTTTTGTTGACCTGTCCTTTGTTGAGAGTGGGGTGTTGAAGTCTCCCACTATTAATGTGTGGGGATCTATATGTGGTTTAAATTTTATCAGTGTTTCTTTTACAAATGTGGGTGCTCTTGTATTTGGGGCATAGATGTTCAGGATTGTGATGTCTTCCTGGTGGAATTTTCCCTTGATGAGTATGAAGTGTCCTTCCCCATCTCTTTTTATTAATTTTGGTTGAAAGTCTATTTTATCAGATATTAGAATGTCTACTCCTGCTTGTTTCTTGGGTCCATTTGCTTGGAAAGTCGTCTTCCAACCTTTTACCCTCAGGTAATGTCTATCTTTGTGCCGTAGGTGTGTTTCTTGTATGCAACAGATTGCTGGGTTTTGTTTACGTATCCATTCTGTTAATCTGTGTCTTTTTACTGGAGAGTTGAGTCCATTGATGTTGAGAGAGATTAATGACCAGTGGCTGTTAGATCCTTTGATTTTGATGTTGGCTGTGTTCATAAGGTTGTGTGCTTGGTTGCTTTTTGTTTTACTGTAGTAAGGTTAATTATTTCCTGTGTTTTCTTGACAGAAGCTAATTTTCTTGGGTTGTATTTTCCCTTCCAGTGTCTTCTGTAATGCTGGATTTGTGTGTAGGTATTGTTAAAATTTGTTTTTGTCATTGAATATCTTGTTTTCTCCGTCTATGAGGACTGAGAGTTTTGCAGGGTATAGTAGCCTGGGCTGACATCTGTGTTCTCTTAGGGTCTGCATGATATCTGTCCAGGCCCTTCTGGCTTTCATAGTTTCTGTTGAAAAGTCAGGTGTGATTCTAATGGGTTTGCCATTATATGTTACTTGGCCTTTTTCCCTTGCAGCTTTTAGTATTTTTTCTTTGTTCTGTATACTTACTGTTTGGATTATTATGTGGCGGGAGGATTTTCTTTTCTGGTCAAATTTGTTGGGTGTTCTGTAGGCCTTATGTATTCTTATTGGCTTCTCCTTTAACTTGGGGAAATTTTCTTCAATGATTTTGTTGAAAATATTTTCTGGGCCTTGGAGAAGGGAGTCTTCTTTTTCCTCTATACCTATTATTCTTAGGTTTTGTCTTTTCATATTGTCTTGGATTTCTTGGACTGTCTGTGTCAGGAATTTTTTGGATTTAACATTTTCTTTGACAGATACATCGATTTCTTCCATTGTATCTGAGATTCTTTCTTCCATCTCTTGTAGTCTGTTGGTTATGCTTATCTCTGTAGTTCCTGTTTTCTTCCCTAAATTCTTCCTCTCCATTATTTTTTCCATTTGTCTTTTCTTAATTTTTCCAGTTCTATCTTTAGATCTTGAGTTGTTTTGTTTACTTCCTTCACCTGTCTGATTGTATTTTCCTCTTTTTCTTTTAGTTCCTTCAACTCTGTTCCTTTTATTTCTTTCAGTGATTTAATTATTTCTTCTCTGAATGCCGCAAGCTGTTTGGCTGCATCTTCCCATATTTCTTCATGGATGGCCATAATCTGCTTGTCTTTAACTTCCTCCATTTCTTTACGGATAGCCATGATCTGTTTGGTTTTATCTTCCTCTAATTCTTTACATATTTTATTTGTTTCCTCAATTATCCTCTTCATCAGCATAGATGTAAGGTCATCTTCTTGATTTTCTATTATGCTGCGTTGTCCAGGGCTGTTCGCCCCTGGATGGCTGGGTTCTGGAGATGCCATATTGCTCTGTCTTTTGTTGGTTGAGCTTTTACGCTGACCTCTACCCATTGGGCTGATTTAGGTGTTGGCTGTTAGTTTCTGTGCTTCCTGGAGTCCTGAGGTAGGGAGAATCCCCTTGGCCGGAAGATGATTTTTCCTGAAGGAGTCCTCCTCTGCTTTTTGGTTATGGTCACTGTATGGCCAGTGTTTCTCAGGAATTGCCACTGCTCACCCCAGGTTTATAGCCCTGAGTAGTAGCTGTGGTCTTTGTTAGGCAGGGGGGGATCTCCTCTTACCCATAGAAGTTCTCAAGACAGCTGCCCCACTGCTGGGTTTCTCGTTATAAATTTAGTGAGCTGCTGCTCACTAAGTTTTTAGGTACAGTCCTCTTGAAGAACCTGCTGATTCCCTAGCTGTGGGGTTTTCTCCCAACAGGGAAACTCAGTCTGTTTTCCTGGGGCACACAGTTCTGTCCGGGAAAGTGAGAGGTACGCCCAGCAAGTCTCTGGGCCAGAGGCTGAGTGCTCTGCTCTGGGCCTGGAGAATGTGCACCTAGGTTGAGTTGGTGCCTGGGGGCGCTGCTCTAGTCTGGAGGCTGGGTGCCTCACTCTGGACCAGAAGCTGTGTGTCCCTGTCTGGGATGGTGGCTGCAGGCACTACTCTGGTCCAGACGCTGTGGGTGCAGCCCTCTTGAAGGACCAGGGATTACCACAGTTTTGACAGTCTAGCTAGGGATAACTGGTTGATCCTTGGCACAGTATCTGAGGGCTGCTGTAATGGCTCTCTGGCTTTTGTAAGTCTGAGGATGCAGCTGTGTGTCCCTGTGTCCTAGGGGAACTCAATAATGGCGGCTGAGCACAGCACTCCTGTCTGCATTAGAAAGCTAAAGCCTAGAGTCTGTGTGAATCCAGGAAGTCTTTTGGTTCTGGGTGTCCTGAGCATTAGACCTGATGATCCCCTCCACTGGGGGTTTCCTTTTGCCAGAGACACCCAGTCTTTGCTTTGGGGACCGCTGTTCTGTCTGGGGTGGCGAGTAGAACCCACAGGCACAGATGCCTGCTTGTGGCTCCGCCTTTCTGGCCTTTGGGAGCCTTGACGGCTGCCTAAACTGGGTTATTTTTCCCGAGACCTTTTCAGGGTAGGGGTGTCGGCTGAGTGCTCTGAGATCAGACCAGCCGTTTCCCTCCTTGTTGGTTTGCACCTGACGGTGAAACGCAGTCTCTGGTGCCCTAGTGCCCTGGTGCCCACAGTTTTATCTAAGGCGGCGAATCAGGCGCGCAGGCAGGGCTCTGTGCAGGCTCCTGGGTCCCCGGCTCTGGGTCCAGGCTGGCTCTTGGGGCACCCGCGGAACCCGAGTCTTTCTAGGGGATGTCTGGGTGACCTAAGGTCAGTCCCAATCGTTTCCTGCTCTGTGGGGTTATCTCTCGACTGGAAAATCCAGTCTGTGATGTTCTGGGCCCACAGTTCAGTCTGAGACAGTGACCAGATCACCCTGGCATGTAGCTCTGGGCTGGCGACCAAGCGCCTGGCAGAACCAGGATCTCTTCTGAGGTTTAACCGGGTGAGTTAAAGCTGATTGAATCCCCCACCGTGGGGTATCCTCTCACCTGTGAAACACAATCACTTGTGTTTTATGGCCGCGAGTTCTGATTGCTGGTCACTGTGCTGATCCTGCTGTGCTGCTGCTCAGAATGGGAGTCCTCCCAGCGCCTTCTTGCCCCGCCTCTGTAGTTGGTTTGAACATATCAGCAATAAACTCCAAGTCACCAATAATACATTGTTACTACATTAAGGAAAGAAATAGAAGCACATCCCTGTGGTGTCATTTAACCAAAATCAAGGCCAGATTTGAATGCTCTACTTTCCTATGTCTTCCATCCTCTCTCTGTTTGCTGCATGGGTCTGACTCTGTGACTAAAGCCTATCCTGTGAATCTGTCCCTGGGTCTGTGTATGACTCTGTTTGCTTGTCTCTAACAGAGGGTTTTGTTTTGTCTTTATTGAACAGCACAGAAGGCATCACATGGGGAAGGAATGAGGGATACTTTACAGAAATCTTTAGCAAGGTTTTACAAGGGATTAAGTATAGAGTCCAGTTGACCCCAACTGACTCAGATAACAAATGGTCCTACAGACATCATTGTTTTTCAGTCAGTACCCAAATGTTACATTCAACATTTATGGTGGCTGTTCATTTTATAAGATTGCTTTCAAGCTGGGTGTGGTGGCACACACCTTTAATCCTAGAAGAAGCAGAGGCAGGAGGATCTCTGAGTTCAAAGCCAGCCTGGTCTACAAGTTTCTGGACAGCCAGGGCTGTTATACAGACAAACCTTGTCTCAAAAAAATGAATAAATAAAAAAATTAAATAATGGACAAAGTGCATGGAATCTTAAGTAAGAAGTGGGAAATAGTAAGATCTGGAGAGGACAGGAACCCCACAAGGAGAGCAACAGAACCACAAAATTTGAACACAGGGGTCTCCCCAGGGACTCATATTCCAACCAAGGAACATGCATGGAGATAACCTAGAACCCCTGCACAGATGTAGTCCATGACAGCTAGTATCCAAGTGGGTTCCATAGTAATGGGAAGAGGGACTGCCTCTGACATAATCTGATAGGCCTGTTCTTTGATCACCTCCCCCTGAGGGGAGAGCAGCCTTACCAGGCCACAGAAGTTGACAATGCAGCCACTCCTGATGGGATCTGATAGACTAAGATCAGAAGGAAGGATAGGAGGACCTCCCCTATCAGTGGACTTGGGAGGGGCAAGCGAGAAGAAAGGGGAGGGGGTTGGGCTGGGAGGGGAGGAGGGTGGGGCTTATGGGGGGATACAAAGTGAATAAACTGTAATTAATAAATAAAAAAAAAAGATTAAAAAAAAGAATAGGGAGAAGATGAAAAGATTGTTTTCAACCTCTCTATTGCTGCTTTCAACAAATGATTATCAGAGCATGCATACATTGTTTTGGATCAGGGGCATGGCAGAGAGCACAATTTAAGATTATAGCTACGCATTAGCTTAGGTTATAAGTTGATTACATGGGAAATCCAAGGCAAGTAAAGTTGATTGTTAAATTGTTCTCTTAAAGGCAGAAAACAAACAGCCTGAGTGTACAGTATGTCTTAGTTAGGGTTTTATTCCTGTGAAGAGACACTATAACCAAGGCAACTCTTATATAATTGGGTCTGGCTTATAGTCTCAGAGATTCGTCTATTATCATCACGGTAAAAAGCATAGCAGAGTGCAGGCAGACATGATGCTAGAAAAAGAGCTAAGAGTTCTACATCTTGATTCACAGGCAACAGGAGATTGTGTGCCATGCTGGGTGTATCTTTGAGCATAGGAGACCTCAAACCTGACCCCACATACTTTCTTCAACAAGGCCACACCTATTCCAGAAAGGCCATGCTTCTTAATTGTGACCCTCCTTATGGGCCAAGCGTTTAAACACATGAGTCTGTGGGAGCTATACCTGTTCAAATCACCACACAGTAGAACAGCAGTTTTAAGTATTTTTTTGTTGTTTTTGAGATGGGGGGTCTCCCTCTGTAGCCCTGGTTGTCTTGGAACTCACTGTATAGACCAGGCTGTCCTCAAACCCACAGAGACTTGCCTGCCTCTGCCTCCCACGTGCTAAGATTAAAGACATGCATTACTACATCCTGGCCCAGTCTTAAGTCTTTGGTGACCTCAAGACATATTATTAACTCTGGCTGTGAGGCTCAGCAAAAAATTATAGTCTTGTAAAATATAAGAAATATTTTCATTATAAGGCATTGCCAGAACTTTTAACTTTAATAGCATGAGATTTTATGTTTTTACATAGAAACAGGATTTTAATTCAGAAAAGAAATTTATGCTTTCAATAAAGATCAGAATGCAGTTTTAAAAGTTTGTGAATTTAGGGAACCTGCATATTCTAGAGTGATATGATCTTTTAGCTTTTATGCTTTTTTTGTTATTAATTTTTCTTTTTTATTTTAATTTTTCTTCAGTGGATCCTTTTCCTTCTTCACTCCTCACCCCCATGCTATTCAAAAGGTTTTACTATGTAATCTTCATTGGGTTAAAACTTAGTGGATAGCCCACACCATCCTAGAATTCTCGATCCTCCTGCCTCAGTTTCCTGGTACTGTAATAAAGCTTCTTTTTTAAAAGATACTATATAAATATCACCAGAAATATAATGTACTCACCAATAAATCTAATAAAGTATATATACAATACTTCTCTATAGAATTCTATAAAACATTATTATAAGAAGATTATAAAGGAGATTTAGTTAAGTAGAAAATTATTTAATTCTCATGTGTTCAAAGAATCAATACTGTAAAAGTAGATGTTTTCTCTAAATTGACCTATACCCTCCAATATAGTCCTAATCAAAATCTTTAGCTTTTCAACTAACATTGTTATAGAGCTATAGTTCACATATTACAGTCTTTATTCATTTCATATGCAAAGTTCAGTTGTGTTTAGAATACTCAGAAATATGTGTCCCATCACGTTAGCCAATTTTAGAACACCCTCATTATCTCAAAAAGACACCTGTAGTCCAACCATCCTCTGTCCTCCGTCTAGCCTTAAGCTAACACTAATCCGCTTTTGTGGCTGCAGATTTTACTTTCTCTAATAATCCATGAACTATCCTTTAATGTATTATTAAAATGCCTAAAATCATCCAAGTCCTAATAGCAACATTAGTTTTTCTAGTAATGTTAGTTTTGTTAGGTTTTAGGATCAGACATTCTAGTAGGGATAGTAGATGTTAACTTTGGAGTGAAGATATTTAGCCATTTAAAAGAGTTTATCTGTGTTTAATTGTTTCATTTAGGAAGTGGAGAATGGCAATTTGAATCTTTAAAGGAAATGAGTTGAACAAGAAAACTGCACATTGAGGAGCAGGCTATAGCTTTTGTATGAGTAGTGGGGACATTTCTTGAGTATTTGGGGGAAGGGGTGATTTATGCCCTTCTTCATCCATGTAGACCTTTTTTGCTTTACAAATAGACTACTGAGAGAGAATTAACAAAGTAAATATGCATATGTAAAATACATAGTTGAATGAATTTTGACAAGGATTTGTTATCTCCATGTCACTAACATCACACTCAGTGTTTCATCATGCCCCTTTCAGACAGCCTTTGTCAGTTGCCCTCTGTGCGGCAACTCCTGTGTTGATTGCTGACATCTAAGCATAACTCTGTTTTTCTAGAACTTTGCATCAGTGATCACAATTTGCCCTCTTGTGACTCTGAGATTGTTGAATCCATGCTGTTTCATCACAGTCAGTCATATTTGTTTGTTCATTTTTTTTCCTGATTAGTGTTTTGTTTGCATGTATCACAGTTTAACTGTTGACTTGTTGCTTAGATTTATGCATTTGGTTGTTATGGATAAACCTAGTATGGATATTCTTATAAGTCTGTGTTTACATTTTTCATTGGGCATGCCATTTACAAGTGAAGGATAGTTATTTGTGTACCTTTGTAAGAACCTGCAAGTTGTTTTCAGTGGTTGAGCCATTTTTTTTTCCTTTTTAAAAACTTTTATTTAACCTTTTCATTTTTTATTTTAAAAACAATGCCATCTTCAAATTATAAAAAAAAATAGATGCTAGTGCAACAGGACTGACAATTGTTTATGAGAAAAGTTAGTATTATTCCAGCATCCTTTTGGAGGTAGGCCTTTGCTCACTAGTTTTGTATGAGAATCTAGTTGTTTTATACATAGTGTCTCTAAGGTTTATGCCATCATTTTTCTAGTATTTAGCCATTTTAAGTGAGCATGAATATGTATCTAATTGCATTCCTAACAACTAAGGATGTGAATAATTTTTAATGTACTTATTGGCCATATGTGTGTGTGTGTGTGTGTATATATATTGGCCATATGTGGTCACTCCTTTTCTTAAAGAGATATGTGCGATGAAACTGGATGTGGTATGTATGTGTGTGTGTGTATGTGTGTATACACATAGAGAAATATATCCCATCCTATATGTAAATATCTATGGTAAAGTATAATTTATAAATTAGACACAGTAAAAGATAAACAGTAATTGATAAATAGAGTAATTGTGGGGATGTTTTAATAAAAATTACTTAAATTTTGTGAGTTATTACTTGAATTTCTTTTACTATAGTAACTAACTGTGGGTAACCAAAACCACAGAAAGTGAAACCATGGAGAAGAGGACTATTACGCCTTCTGTGAATGTCTAAGTTTGTTCCATTTTGAAGGTCATTTTTTTTTTTTTTTTGTCATCCAGTACAGTTCTTCATGTATTAGAGGAAAATGTCTTTGTTAGTGTGAAAATATTTTCTTTGTAACAGGTCCCTCCCCTCCCCTTTTTTCTCTTCCTTCCACCTTTCTTTCTTTTCTTCTCTTTGCTTTCTTTTTCTTTTTTTTAGATAAGGTTTTAATAGGCAGCTTGTGCCTGCTTCTAATTCTCCATCCTCTTTCCTTGGCCTACCCAGTACTAGAGTTACAGAGGTATGTGCCACTGTACCTGGCTGAAGTGGGGTTATTTTGTTTGTTTGTTTCTAAGTGCTAGCGATGAAACCCAGGGCCTCTTAGATGTTAGGTAAGCACTAAACCACTGAACTATACTCCTAGCCTAAACAGTGTCTTCAGAAAAATAGAGTTCATTTTTACAGTGGTATTTTCTGTTCTAAAAATTTCTGTTCTAAAAATGTCTTGCAACCCTAAAGTTGTAAGATATCCTACTTTTAAAGCTATTTTTATTTGTGTATTTATTTAATTTTACTGTAGTGCTGGGAATCAAAGCTATAAGTCTCATGAGTACAAGATAAGTACTCTTTTTGCTCCTGGGTTACCTCACTCAGGATGATCTTTTCTAGATCCTACCATTTGCCTGCAAATTTCATGATTTTCTTGTTTTTAATTGCTAAGTAGTATTCCATTGTGTAAATGTACTACACTTTCTCTATCCATTCCTCCGTTGAGGGAGATCTAGGTGGTTTCTAGATTCTGGCTATTATGAATAGAGCTGCTATGAACATGGTTGAGCAAATGTCCTTATTGAATGATGGGGCATCTTTTGGGTATATGCGTAGGAGTGGTATAGCTGGATCTTGAATTGACACTATTCCTAATTGTCTGAGAAAGCGCCAGATTGATTTCCAAAATGGTTGTACAAGGTTACATTCCCACCAGCAATGGAGAAGGGTTCCCCTTTCTCCACATCCGCTCCAGTATGCATCATCCTTGAGTTTTTGATCTTAGCCGTTCTGATGGGTGTGAGGTGAAATATCAGCGTCATTTTGACTTGCATTTCCTGAATGACTAAGGATGTCGAGCATTTCTTTAAGTGTTTCTCTGCCATTTGATATTCCTTTGTTGAGAATTCTCTGTTTAGCTCTGTTGCCCATTTTTAAATTGGATTACATGGTTTGTTGGTGTTTAACTTCTTGAGTTCTATATATATTCTGGATATTAGCCCTCTGTCAGATGCAGTGTTGGTAAAGATCTTTTCCCTGTCTGTAGGCGGTCATTTTGTTCTGATGACAGTGTCCTTTGTTTTACAGAAGCTTTTCAGTCCCAGAAGCAGAAAGACACAAATGATATACACTCACTTATAAGTGGATATTAGCCATATAATATAGGATAAACATACTAAAATCTATAGCCCTAAAGGAGCTAAATAACAAGGAGGACCCTAGGGAAGATGCTTAATCCTCATTCAGAAGGGCAAACAGTATAGACATCGGAAGTAGGAGAAGACAGGGAACAGGACAGGAGCCTTCCATAGAGGACTTTTGAAAGACTCTACCCACCAGCATATCGAAGGAGATACTGAGACTCAGAGCCAAACTTTGGGCAGAGTGCCGGGATCCTTATGGAAGAAGAGAGAGATAGAAAGACGTGGAGGGGACAGGAGCTCCACAAGCAGAACAAGAGAGCCAAAATACCTGGGCCCAGGGGGTCCTGCAGAGACCAATACTCTAAGGACCATGCATGGAGAGGACTCCCTGTTCAGATGAAGCCCATAGGCTGCTCAGTTTCTAAGTGGGTACCCTAGTAAGGGGTAGTACAGGAGCTATCTCTAATATCAACTCAGTGGTCGGCCCTTTGATCACCTCCCCCCTGGGGGGTGCAGCCCTGCCAGGCCACAGTGGAAGAGGATGCAGCCAGCCTTGATGAGACCTGATAAACTAGGGTCAGATAGAAAGGGAGGAGGTCCTCCCCTATCAGGGGACTAGGGAAAGGGCATGGGGGAGAAACGGGAGGGTGGGTAGGACTGGGAGGAGACAAGGGAGGGGGCTGCAGCGGGGATACAAAATGAATACATTGTAATTAATAAATATATAAACAAATTAAAACAAAACCAAACCAAGATAAGCACTCTACCAAGAAAGGAATATTCTCAGTCTTCCTGATGTTTTAGTACTGTTTTTAAGCATAGGTCTGTGATCTACTTTGAATTCCTATTTGGTAGAGCTTAAGGTAGGAGTGACAGTTCTTACACACATGCCCAAATGTTACAGCATCATTTCTTTTTCAGAGCTTTTTAATTTTCCTAGTTGAAAGCATTGGTAACTTTGGAAACATAACTTTACAGAGGAATCAGAGAAAACCCGAATAAACTATGTTCATGGACTTGGAGAATTCTATAGCGTTAGTTCTTCCAAATTAACTGTATACTTAGTGGTTCCTATCTGGACTTTCTATTCTGTTCGGTAGTTTGCTGTCTGTTGTTTTTTTTTTTTTTTTTATCAACACTGCACTGACTCAATTACCGTGATCTTTAATAAAATAAATCCAAAAGGCCAGCAAAACAGCTTAGTGGGTCAAGGTCCTTGCCACCAAGCCTAATGACCTGAATTCAGTTTTAGAGCACACATATGGGAGAAGAGAACTGGCTCTGCAAGTTACCCTCTGATCTCCACACATGCATAAGCCCCCCCAACAAACAAACAAACAGAAATAATTTTGTTTAACAAGTAAATCCAGAAATCAGGTCATGTAAGTTCTTTAATTTTATTCTAGTTCATCAGCATCCTTTCGATTTCCACACACATTTTATTCAGTTTGTCATTTCTGTAAAAATACTAAAAGTGCTTTCACTTGGGATGGTGTCAAATCTATAAATCAATTTGGAAAGAATTGGCACTATTGATTTCTCCCAGTCCATGAATGTGAATATGACATAAGTCTGTTAATTTGGGTCTTTTCTGATTCCTGTGCAGTATTATGTTTTCAATATCATGTACATTTTATTAAGTTGATTTAAATATTTTATTTTCTTTTGATGTTATTTAAAAATTTAATTTTCTTGTTTGTTGCTTATAGAAATAGAGGTGCTTTTCTTATATATTGATATCATGTGCTGTGCCTTTGTTAAATTAATTTATTAGGTTTCAAACTTTTTCTGTAAACTCCTGAAGATTTGTGTGTGTTGGCAACCATGTCATTTGTAAATAATGACAGTTTAGCTCTTCTCCAGTTTTTATACCTTAAGTTTTTTGGATTATCTTCTAGCACAGAGGTAGACGGATGCGGTAGGTGAGAGTGAACTTACGTGAGAGTGAACTTACAGCCTTGGACTAACACAAGGGAAAGTATGTATGTTTCCATTGAATATGGTTTGAGGATGTTTCCCCCTGTTCCAGTTCACTGACAGTTTATAGCCTTACTGCTAAGTTATGGCAAATGTCTTTTCTGCAGCTGTTAAGACTATCTTTATTTTTCCTTTTAATTCTTTAGTGTGGGTAAACTACACAGATAATTTTTAAATATTGCACTGTTTTCATTTCTGTGATAAGTCCCAATTGTTAATGATTTATTATACATAACAATCTATTAAATAAGTTATTCATTTTAAATGACAAAAGATATTTTTTTGTTAATGATGACAGATCTTAAGTTTATATTCATATATATACATACATACATACATACATACATACATACATACATACATACATACATACAAGGTGGGCCTGATTGGTTTCATAGTACAGTTTTCTTAGAAATGTGGGTTTCTTATGAATCTTAATGGGATTACCTCTGTATTACTACAGTCATATCTTTATTTTTGAGACAAAATTTTCTGTAGTGTGAATGTATAAAGTCCATGTGGAAAAGCTTCTAAAAGATTCTTAGGAGTACTTTTGTCTAGATGATAGTGCTTGGTGTTGCCTAAAGTCTTTCTGAAGCTTTAACAAAGAGTGTTGTGGACATTTAATAACCATTCTCTGTTTAGAGAGAATAGGAGCTGTCTGGGAACAACTACAGCCTGAAGGTCAAATCTTCCCGTAATTGAACTATTTTGATATGACTAAGAATAGTTTATGAATTTTTAAAAGAGTTGTTAAAAGAAAGAGAAAAATATGTGACAGAGGCCTTATATAATGTACAAAGCCTGAAATACTTAATATCTGATACCTTACAAAATGAGCTTTCAGTTCCTGGTCAGTTTAAGAACTAGCAATATAATGTCTGGCATCAATGGAAAACCAGTATGTGACTACTCTGAGATGTTAGACATTTGACAAGGCTGTATTGTAGCTCAGAAGTAGATGCAGGCTTAACATGTATAAGACCTTTGGCATTTGCAGAACCACTCAACTCCCAAACCTCTTTACAAAAGTTCTAAAAGCAAATTGAGAATAAAAATTTTTATTTGTATACAAAGAGTAGAAGAATCAGTAATATTTTTAATAAGACCTACATAGGACCAATACAAGCAGAACTCTCTACTGCTATTTCTACTTGATATTTTGTTTTATTTATTTTCTTCTTTTGAGATAGGGTTTCTCTTCGTAGTCCTAGCTGTCCTGGAACTTGCTGTATAGAGCAGGCTGGCCTCTAATTCAGAGATCCTCCTGCCTCAGCCTCCCAAGTGCTGGGATTAAAGGCATGTGTTACCATGCCTGGCAATGCCTTGTTTTGAAGAAAAGCGATTGTTAAGTGTAATTTTAAAGTATAATGACATTTTGAGCATGATGGCACATATCTATAATTCCAGCACATGGAGCACAAATACAGGAAGATCTCTGTGAGTTAAGGGCCATCTTCTGCTACATAGTGAGTTTGAAACCAATTTGCATTGCATAGGAAAACCCTGTCTAAAACAAACAAACAAAACATTTGACAGATAAATGGAGAAATAAAAATGCTGTTTTTCAATGTGGTGTGTTGAAAATGAAAACTATCATCAGGAAATCTTTTTAGCAAAGCAAACTTATTATGTATTTCCTTTAGCTTTAAAGCTATACAGTTATGGAACGGAAAAAAAATTAGGTAATCCTGCTGAAGAAACCTCCTAGGTGTGTGTCTGGGCTGGAATCTCAGCCTTTCCCTGACTCATTGCCATCCTCTTTCTCCTGTCATTACTGCCCCTGGATGCCTTGCATGGAAAGAGCTGTGCCTGGTACTTGGCAAGTACTTGTGACATGTTTCTTGAATTAAAAGAGACACCTCAGTGAGAATGATTTCATTATTTATTGTTGCTAGGGGGAAACTGTAAAGGCACGATTTAAGTGTAAGTGTTAAGTAAGGGAAGGTATGTTATAAACTTATTTCTATATGTTAGGTCATGAGAAAACCAGGGAGTGGCTCTGCATGGCCTGTGTGCCTATGGCATGTGTGGATCTGGCATAAGGGGACAACCCTTATTTCTGGATACTGTAGCTGTTATGCACACTTAGGACTGGATGTAGAACTAGGGCTTTGTTGAATTAACTCTAAGCCTACTTTTCCAGAGTGTCAATAAGTAAGAGAAAAATATTTATGGGTTTCAAAGCACAGAAGTACATGTGAGGTTTCTCTGAAGACCAGAAAGGATTAAAAAAAAAAAAGTAGGAATGCATTTCACTGGCCCTGATTCTATTACTTTCAATAGAATCAGGGCCAGTGAAATGGTTCAGTGGGTAAAGGTGATTGCTACAGAAGTCTGGTATGCTGGGTTTGCTTCCCAGAACTTATGTAAAGGGAGACAGAGAGAAATAACTCCACAAAGTTGTTCTTTGACATATACACATAAACTGTGGCATATGCATGCACAAAAACACAAAATTACTGTTATCATGGAGAACTATTTCAATAATGAGTTGTGTTAGAAATACAATAATTGAGTGTGAAATGAAGAATGTTACATTAAGCTGTCAGTGTGTCCCTCCTCCCCACCTAGGACTGCTCTAGCATAGTAGGGTCAAACCCTAAAGATCTGTACTTGCTCCCATCTCATCCTTTTGTGGGAAGCTGTAAGTTTGGTGAACTGGAGGAAACAGACATGAAATTCTTAGGGGGAGAGCAATTGTCTTAGGATGAAGCAAGTAGAGAAGCCTCACAGAACAGATATTGCTGGAGCTCGGCTTTGCATAGTGGTTCCAGACCATGTTGAGCAGCAAGCGAAGGCAGGAATGTCTGTTCACATAGCAGTGACGGTTTGCCAGTGTACTGCTGTAGAGCAAGAGCTCAACAGGACAGTGTGTCTTTTCCCTTAGCATGGTATGTGCTCATCCACGAAAGACTCAGATTTGGACGACTCTGAAGGGTTAATGAGCTAAAAAATAGTTGCTTTATTTAAGACTGGTAATCTTTTTTTTTTTTTTAACTCCTTTGACTCTTCAGCCTAACGTAGTAGGTCTGCACACTCTCATCATTCCACTATCGCTCCATTAAAGCTGTGATTTTTTTTTTTTTTTTACCAGCACCCTTCAATTGCTAAAGGCTTTTCAGCCATCATCTTACATAGTTCATAAATGACAGCTTTCATGCTGTTGACTGCCCTTTCTTTCACTGCTCTCTTCTGTGGGTTCTCTGATTCCACCTCTCTCTGTAACAGTTTGTCAATCTGCTCACCAGGCTTCCTTCAGCACAGCATGCCCTTAAATTCTTAAAGACTTGGCGCTCTGAATCGCATTGTCATCAGTTCTCTCCCATCATTCTGCCTGCTCTCTGGAAAACACTCAAATGATTTTCTTCCAAGCATCCACTCAAATGATTTTCATATCTTATCCAGATCTATATAGTATCTGTCTGCTAAAATTGTCTCTATTTAGATGCACCATTGTTGTCTCAGATTGCATATGTCTAAAAAGTGAATCTGGGCCAATGAGATGATCAGCAGGTAAAGGCATTTGCTGTTAAGCCTAACAGCATATGCACACTATATATAATTAAAAAAATTTAAGTCAATATTTCATCTTTACCCTAACATAGTACCCCTCTTAGATTTTCTGTCTTGGTGAAAATATTATAGGGGACCTAGTTACCTAAGCCAGAAACCTTTGAGGAGTCTTTTTTCCCCACTTGTGTATCATTGAAAAGCAACTGTGAGCCATTGTGGTTCTGCCACGTAGTTTCTCATATGTCTCTCTGTCTGTTGTCGAGTTACTTAGTTATTCTTGAATATGGGCCATTGTGACCTTGCTGCTAACATTGGCTGTTCCTACTTACCCCAGTTCTGCCCAGCAAACCCCGTGCCATCCAGCTCCCCTCCCCAAAGATTGGCATGAGAAGGAGTAGCTCCTGGCTTAACTGTTCATTAAATACTTGACCACTGCTGGGCATGGTTGCACATACCTGTAATCCCAGCATTTGGGGAGGCAGAGGCAGGCTTGTCTCTATGAGTTCTAGGTGATCCTGATCTACAAAGTGAGTCCAGGGCAGCCATGGCTACACAGAGAAACTCTGTCTCAAAAAACAAAAAAACCAACCAACCAAACAAACAAAAAAAATAAAGAGCAAAAACTTGACCACCCATGTCTCAGGTGTCCCAGGTGTAGCTGCCTAATTGCAGCCCTACTTCAACACTTCTTATGATTGTCTTTTTCTTTCTGGACTTTTAAACTGAAACACCAGATCCATGCTAGGGTTCCTTTCCATACTGGGGAATTAACTACATGCCTTCTGTTGTTCTGCTAGTGTGTATATATTGAATGGATCAAATAAAAGGGCCTTTTCCAACATGGACCATTTACTTCAAAAAGAATAAGATAACAAGTCCTGCATGTGCAGTTAACATATTTAATTGTCTTCACTGATAAATCTTTTCATATGTATTATTAATGTTGCTTTTAAATTTGCTTTCTATGTTTTACATTTAACTACATGAAGACTTAACATTTTCCTAGTAACTTTGTTATTAGTTTACTAACTTATTGGTTTAAATTTTTTATTTTTACTTAACAAGTCTGTTTATTCATAGGTGAGGAATTCTTGCAATGTGCATGGGAGCAGTAACAGCTCTTCTTGGGAAGATTAGCGAGAATGTGCTACATACCATCACATAATCTTACCTTCTTCCATGGTTGGAAAGGCTTATAAATTGAAAAGTCACCACAGTTGACTTAGACTTAAAATAGATCAATTTGATCCTCAGTTTCTCAGATGCAACTTATTTTTTAAAGGAAAACAGTTGGTTTGGGTTCAGTTGAATACATGATGTTAGGAGTCAATGTGACTTTTTTCTCTTACACAGGCTCTGACATGCAGAGAAGAACTCTTGACTCTTCTTCTGTCGCTCCTTCCCTTGGTGTGGAAGATACCTGTCCAGGAACAGCAGGCAACAGGTAGGTACCTTTTCACAGGCCACTTGTGTTACCAAGTCCTATTGGGAAAATGAGTTTATTTGCAAAGCTACTTCTACCTTATTAGTTAATGCGCCTCAGATGCAGAGCAGCAGATACTGCAGTGATTTATTATATACCTAGTTTGAAAAATTCATTAGCAAGCACATTTTTATTTCTTCCAGTAACATAAAAAACTGTGGTGCTTCTTAGAGGCCTACACAAATGACAAATGCAAAGTACACGAAGAAGCAGAGTATTTACCAGAAGTTACTAGGCGTGCCGTAGCATTAGGAAAATGAGTTGTGAAGAGTTTGATGAAAGGAATCAAGCTCTTCGCTTAATGACTGCTGTCACGGGTGCTCTAAAAGTAACAGTGTTTTCTTTAGTTCTACCTATATTATATTTTAATACCTTGTTTATACTTTAATGCATATCTGACATAGAGCATTTTAAAGGAATATATTTAAAGACTTCTAATATTGTTTTCCTGATTATTTATTGATTCAGTAACTACTCTTGGATATTCTGAATTTGTAGAATTAAAAATTTGTTAACCACTTAAGGCAAACTTGATTTGTGCCATTTTAGGGAAGTTGTTTTTATTGCCAGCACCTTATATTTTGGTGGAATTAGTCCCTTTTACCCTCATCTACTTCCCTCTCCTAAATAAAACATAAGATTCTATTAACTTACATTAATTCTGTTTATTCCTCCTAACTTATAACTGTTTTGTCTGGACTATTGTACATATGACTGCAAAGAGGAACATGCACTTAATTAGATCCTTTCTCTAAGAAATGCTCGTTGAGCACTGCCCCAAGCCCCGGGGACTCAGGATGCACTGCTGTTGTCTCTACACCTGGCTAGTTCAGGGAGCAAGGCCCTAGAGAAATACTTTGAAGGACTCTTTTAACCCTAGTCTTGATGAATACTTGCTATGTACTGTATGCTTTTGAATTAATTTAGGTGAATGAGTTGAAAAATATTGAAGTTCTGAGATGCTATAAACTAACACTATGTCTTAATTATAGCGTAACTAAAGGCTTATAAGTGGTGAGCATAGCAGCTGGATAATTCAGTCTCATATTTTAAAGTTAGAATGCAGAATATAGGTTCAACTCAGGTCTGCTTTCCTTATTTATTATTATTATTTTTTTTTGTTTATTTTTTGCTCAAAATCAATTTATATCCCTTCAGCTAATGCCACCTGGTGTTGAGAGTTAAAAGGATAAGTGTGGGCAGAAGTGACCCACAGACATGACTAGGGAAAGCAGGCTTGCAGGAAAATTATGCCAGGCCATACTCAGAATGTGTGTTGTGAGTGTTATTGCCCAAACATGTTGAGTTTAACTGGTACTGACATGGTCCAACCCTTGTTTTTTTTTTTTTTTGTTTTGTTTTGTTTTGTTTTGTTTTTTAATTTTATCAGATTTTAACCTGCCACTGTCATCTGATATAATCCTGACCAAAGAAAAGAACTCAAGTTTGCAAAAATCAACTCAGGGAAAATTATATTTAGAAGAGAGTGCTCCATCTGGTCAGGTTTCTGCAAAAGTAAACCTTTTTCGAAAAAGCAGACGACAGCGTAAAAGTACCCATCGCTATTCTGTAAGAGATGCAAGAAAGACACAGCTCTCCACCTCTGACTCCGAAGGCAACTCAGATGAGAAAAGTACAGTTGTGAGTAAGCACAGGAGGTCCCACGCGCTGCCACGGTTCCTGATGCAGTCTCCTAAGGAAGACCACCTCATAGCCAAACTCGAACCCTCTACAACCAAAGAACAGGCCTTTTTTGACACCATGGCTTTGGAAAACTCCAGAGAAATCGTTCTGAGGCAGGCTTCAAATGGTGACATATTGAGTGAGCCAGCTGCCTTGTCTATTCTCAGCAACATGAATAACTCTCCCTTTGACTTATGCCATGTTTTGTTATCTCTATTGGAAAAAGTTTGTAAATTTGACATTGCTTTGAATCATAATTCTTCCCTAGCAGCCAGCGTAGTACCCACACTGACTGAGTTCTTAGCGGGCTTTGGGGACTGCTGTAACCAGAGTGGCACTTTGGAGAGACAAATGGTTTCTGCGGGTTGGACAGAAGAGCCGGTGGCTTTGGTTCAACGGATGCTCTTTCGGACTGTGCTGCATCTCATGTCAGTAGATGTTAGCACTGCAGAGGCGATGCCAGAAAGTCTCAAAAAAAATTTGACTGAATTGCTTAGGGCGGCTTTAAAAATTAGAGCTTGCTTGGAAAAGCAGCCTGACCCTTTCTCACCAAGACAGAAGAAAACACTACAGGAGGTCCAGGAGGGCTTTGTATTTTCCAAGTGTCGCCACAGAGCCCTTCTTCTGCCTGAGCTTCTGGAAGGAGTTCTACAGCTCCTGATCTCTTGTCTTCAGAGTGCAGCTTCAAATCCCTTTTACTTCAGTCAAGCCATGGATTTAGTTCAAGAATTTATTCAGCACCAAGGATTTAATCTGTTTGAAACAGCAGTTCTTCAGATGGAATGGCTACTTTCAAGGGATGGTGTTCCTTCGGAGGCTGCAGAACATTTGAAAGCCCTGATAAACAGTGTAATGAAAATAATGAGCACCGTCAAAAAGGTGAAATCAGAGCAACTTCATCACTCCATGTGCACGAGAAAAAGGCACCGGCGTTGTGAGTACGCCCACTTGATGCAACACCACCGCGATCTCTCAGGTCTCCTGGTTTCAGCTTTTAAAAACCAACTTTCTAAAAGCCCCTTTGAAGAGACTGCAGAGGGAGATGTGCGGTACCCTGAGCGGTGCTGCTGCATCGCTGTGTGTGCTCACCAGTGCTTGCGCTTGCTGCAGCAGGCTTCCCTGAGCACCACCTGTATCCAGATCCTATCGGGTGTACACAGTGTTGGAATCTGTTGTTGTATGGATCCTAAGTCTGTGATTGTCCCTCTACTCCATGCTTTTAAAGTGCCAGCACTGAAAAGTTTTCAGCAGCATATACTGAATGTCCTTAGCAAACTTCTTTTGGATCAGTTAGGAGGAGCAGAGATATCACAGAGAGTTAAAAAAGCAGCTTGTAATATCTGTACTGTGGACTCTGACCAACTGACTAAGTTAGAAGAGACTCTGCAAGGCACCTTGTATGGTGGTGGCCCTTCCTCTGGCTTTCCCTGTCCTTCTTACAGATTTCAAGGGATCCTGCCCAGCAGTGGGTCTGAAGACCTGTTGTGGAAATGGGATGCATTAGAGGCTTATCAGAACTTTGTCTTTCAAGAAGACAGATTATGTAACATCCAGATTGCAAATCATATTTGCAGTTTAATCCAGAAAGGCAATGTAGTTGTTCAGTGGAAATTGTATAATTATGTTTTTAATCCTGTGCTCCAAAGAGGAGTTGAATTAGTGCATCAGTGTCAACATCTAGGCATTACTTCAGCTCAGTCTCACATGTGTGGCCAACTGGAACAGTATTTGCCTCAGGAGGTGCTTCAGATTTACTTAAAAACTCTGCATGTCCTACTTAAATCCAGGTTTGTATGTGTGCATATGTTTTACAGTTGAAAGAATACTTTTGAACATGGGATGAAGTGTGAGTGTTTGAATTTCTAACCAGGATGTGTTCAGGGCCTCACCCCTGGTGTAGTTGTAGTTACTGTGTTGCTATCAAGGATTTAGTTTGTCAACAAAGAAAACACACATCCCATGTCATGTTTTAAACACTTTTAAATTTACTTGTCTGGGGGTAGTTAGAGGAGAGAGATTAGAGATACTGGTTTTTAACTTCTCAATGTAAAAAATAAAATTTTGACTCTGTGAAACAAAGGTATCCAAGAGCAAAGGTCAGTTCTAATGAATTGTTTTGTATTTACTATGTAGAGAAGCTATTATAAACCATTACAATGTTTATAAAGTTTATGTTAGAACAGAAAAAAAAGCTTACAATATTTTATGAGTAAAATATAAAACTTAAAGTCGTATTCATGTATTTACAACAAAGTAAAATCTGTACATATATGAAATGTTTCATTTCTGAGTCAATAGCATTAAGGAAATAATTTCTTAATCAGACAAAGTAGAAAATACAGATAAGCAGAAAGAAAGTTTAAACTGAATTCTATCAATGAATTTTCCAACTTTTGTGATTGTTAATGTTGGAGTACTTTAAAATGATGTGTAAGTGAAGTTTTCTTTTAATAGGTTGATATCATTTTAAAATAACATAAAATATAACCTGTCATAGTATCTTCATGTGTATAGTACTTTTTGGTTCATCTTAATACAGCTGCTTTAAAATTGACATTGATTCTACCAAGCTGTGCTTATCTTTTATATTTGTGCTGTTGACTTTGATGAATTCACCAAATTAGAAGAGAACTATAGAGAAACTTGTATGATGCTAAACCTTTATATAAAAGAATATATAATATAATATAATATAATATAATATAATATAATATAATATAAT